>NC_044302.2:80528220-80844627 GCF_004027225.2 Strigops habroptila | reverse complement strand
CGTAATTGTTTCCTTTTCCCCTGTAAAAAGGTAATTGTAAGGTGTTCCTTGGCTTGTCAGTGAAAGTTAGAAGTGTATGTTACCAGATGTGCTTTTTGTTGGGGTCCTCAGTCTTAATAGCTTATGTACTGTAAAACCTGGTCTGGAGGCCAAACCACAGCATGATGACTTCCAGTAACTTGCTTAATAAATATAAATGACAAATTAGGTTGTGTTTGGCTGTGTAATTTGTCCTCCTTCCTTAGGTTGCTTGTTTTCTTTATCCTTGGAAGTTTTGCTTCTTTGGTTACATGATTCTCTTCTTCCATTCTTCTTCCTGCCTTTCCAAACTTCTCACTATCTCACTGTTGTTGTCTGGAAAGTTTGGTTTTGTGTGCGTAAGGCATGAATTTAAAGAAAAATCTCACATTGCATTTTACTGTTCAACCCTGTGCATGTTAATAGAGGCTTGCATAACATGTTATGTACTGACATACTACCTAGAACCTTATTAATAGTCAGGATAACTGTAGCCTGTTAAACTTCTGGGTGGTGCAGGTTAGAGGTAAATACTCCTAAAATTTTCTTGGCCCTGGCAAGTAAGAGTGATATGCCTTGCTCATTCAAGGAAAATTAGTGTGTGGCTTTAGAGGAAGGAGTGGGCTCCTCAATTAACTCTTTAGGAAAACTGCATATTAAACTTACCTGCGTTGTTTGAGGAGCAGCCGTGCTCGCTGAACATGCTAGCATTGGCTTTCCATGTCTGGAAAAAGGTGGTGCATGCCTGTATGGCAAGCCTTATCAGCCAGTTTTGACAATGAGGTGCACTAGCCATGACTACTGTGTATTGATTTGATTTAATCAAGTAATAATTGGAACAGTAAGAAGTGAATTAGCCTAGCAACAGTATGGAAGAACTGTGAACCACAAGAACCTAGTTTCATACCATATGATCACTTGTATGGCTCTAGGCTGTGTGCCAGTGTTATCAAGGATATCTTGCTGTATAGTTTAAGTGATCTTTGCATGACCTTTTTTTTGTAACGCTTTTATTGTTATAACAGTAGTTTCTTGGGATTCCAGTCTGTGTTTGGGACTCCACTGGGGTTGGTCCTGGACAGCTACAAAAAGGCGCTTCCCCCAGTGTTGACTTCAGTCATGCAAAGGTGATTCACTTGTGATGGTGGTTTTTTAGACTTTCATCCTGGAACTCTTTCAACACTATGGTTTTAGTGGCTTTTTCTCTCTTGCTTTGTCAGGAAATATACGTCATACTTCATTATTTTTGCTGAAATCCCTTGTAATGCTCTGGTGACCAGAGGAAGTTGCTCAAAACATTTATCTTGTAAGATTTACTGTCTAAAATGAACTGAACCCTTCCCAAAGTCTTATGTAGTGACTGTTTTTTCTGCACTTAAAAGCCTCTTTTTCTCTTTTTAATTCCACTTTGATTACTAACAAAACAGTTCAGTGAACATCCTGACTCTTGCAGTAATACAGAAACACTTGCTAAAAAATTAAAGCAATAAAAACATTTTGTAAATGCTATGAATTAAGTCTTCGTGAATATTTAGTATACAAGTGGAACAATAGAATCATGGCCATAAAGAAAGGGTCTCCCTTACTTTCTGTGAGCTGTAATGCCATTTTTCATGTGGCGTAAGTGCAGCATTGATCTCTTCTTCCTCTTCTCCCCCCTGCCTTTTAAACAAAAGAAAATGATTTATCCCACAACTAGTAATGGAAATGGGAGTGGCAGTTTCCTCTGTTAGGCCAAATGTAACATTTCCTGATGGAAGGTCAGTTTAGTTTCAGAATTATATTGGCTTGTGCTTTTGCATAGTTTAAACCTGGACTGTTTGAGTGCAATCTTAAATTACCCAATCAGTTAAATGTTTTGTGTTGTTGGAATGACATAAATACCTTTTACTACAGGATGTCTGATGTCTGGGTTTTCCCAAACTGTAAGTATGGCTGTGGAAATCCACACACACTCTTTCCAGGAAGTAGTAATTTTCTAATCTTTTTAAAATCTCTTCCTGAGTTTGTATCAGTGATTGCTGTTGTCTTCCTTTTTAGGATCTTATCCATTTCCCATTAAAAAAACACAGTGGGATTTTGATCAAGCCCTTATCAAGAGGATGAGAAAGCAGTTTTTCCTGATGATAAAGCAGTGTTATGAGTCCAGCAGGATGTAATTTTTAAAGGCTTTTCCTTCTTGCTTTCACCCATCTTCTGCTGTTCTGTGGCCTGTGTTCAATTCAGTTTGTCTTTGAAAAGCCATGAAGACAACTGCTATTAAATCATGCTTTATTTGTTAAAGAGGAGCAATGTTGGAGCCTTACAAAGTCATTGTACAAATTAAGTTGAACCCTCACGGCAATAAAGTGGTAAAGTGAAGCTGATGCAGCGTGTGTACCATAAGCAAAGGACATGTGGTAGCAGCAATAAAGGGTGTGAAAAGAGCAGAAATCTGGTTGGACTGGCAGAGGGAAATTTTGAAATGGGAAAAAAAGGTTAAAATCTGGTTAAAAAATATTCTTTCCCTTAAGAATGAGCAGGTCTTGTTGGAGGTTTTCTTCAGCCTCTGAAGAATTTCTGTTACTTCCTTTTGGTAGGGACAGATGATCCTTAGCTGAAGGTAAGCATTTAACTTTAGGCACACAATTTCTGCTCTTAGCAGTAAGAATATAAATAGTAGCTCAAAGTTGACCATATTCTATCTGTTTGACAGGCAAGGCATTTTTCTAAGTTGCTTAAAACAACTGCTGGTCTCTAAATATTTACTTTCATGAATGTAAGAGGAGCCTATTTCTTGTTGCATTGCTTTAAGGATATTTTAATGAAAGCAGGAGGTTTAATCTGAGTTTGGTTTTGTTGCTCTTCCTCATTTGCAGTCACTTTCCCAGTTATAATATTTATACTTGTGCTACAGCAAGTAAGCATAATGCTCCCTGCAAATGTGATGTGAAAACTAAGTAGCGGTAAAAGCTGAAATGGCATTGCCTTGGGAGGTAGATACCCTGGGCTATGGGATGAGTCTCTGCTGCCTGCTTCCTGCAGGAGGAAATGCCAGCTTCTGCTCACCATAGTAGAGAGATTTCCTTCTCAAAAGCTAGCAACAAATGTCTTTGCACTGATATCTGAAGACTGGTTGTAATCAGTCCTTGTTCTTGAGCACCCTCAGCATGTTCATGGGATGCAGATCCTTGCAGGCAGTTTGCACATCCTGCTGTCTCAGTCTGTTCCCTTTGCAAAAAACAAGGGCCTGTGAAGTTCACCAGCAGAGTGGAGGTTTGTTTATCAAAATTGAAATGGGGATTAGTAATCTGTCTTAACCTCTTGTTACTGCTCGGTGTAAACTTGAGCCTGATGCTGGCCTACATTTACATTCTATTACAGCCCACCTATAAACATTTCAGTTCACAGGTGAAATGGACAGTCTTGGCAGCATGGTTAGTTAGAAGTTCAATTATTTTGGAGTGGCTCCACTTCTAGCAACATTCTTGGATATTAATTACCCTTTTTAACTTACCCTTCACTTTGACTTTACTTACAATTTCTCTTCAGCACCAGTGTAGATTTCATAGAATCACAGAGTGGTTTGGGTTGGAAAGGACCTTAAGACCATCTAATTCCAACTCCTCGCCATGGGCAGGGACACCTCAAACTACAACATTTCGCCAAGGACCTGTCCTTCTTTCACCTTGGGGGTGAAATCATAAAGGGGGATGCTGTCGTGGTTTAACCCTAGACAGCAACTAAGCCTTACAGAGCTGCTTCCTCACTCCTCCCTGGTGAGGAGAGGAGGGGAGAGAATTGGAAGGGTAAAAGTGAGAAGATTTGTGGGTTGAGATAAAGACAGTTTAATAGGGCTTCACCGTGTGTGATGGTTACCTGGGAAGGCAAACCCCCTCATTCTGTCCTGCCCTTCCTCCTTCTTCCACCCATTTTATAAGCTGAGCACGATGCCATATGGTCTGGAATATCCCTGTGGTCAGTTAGAATTGGCTGTCCTGCCTGTGTCCCTCCTAACTCCTTGTGCACTTGCAGCCACTCGCTGATGGGGGAGTGTGAGAAGCAGAAAAGGCCTTGGCTCTGTGTAAGCACTGCTCAGCAATAATGAAAACATCCTTGAGTTATCCAGAATGTGTCCAGCAGAAATCCAAAATACAGCCCCATATCAGGTACTATGAAGAAAATCAACTATGCCAGCCAGAACTAGCTCAGACGCTTATCTGTTGCTTTGCATTCTGTTTGTATCTGTTGGTATCTGTGTTCCACTGGTACCTGTTTGTATTTGGAGGGGTGACCCTGGAAAGTGCAGGCCGGTCAGCCTGACCACGGTGCCAGGGAAGGTCATGGAGCAGATAATCCTAAGTGAGATGATAAAGCACATGCAGGAAAAGGGGGGGATCAGGCTCAGTCAGCCCATGTTCATGAAGGGCAGGTCCTGCTTGACCAACCTGATGTCCTCCTACGATAAGGTGACCCGCCTGGTTGATGAGGGAAAGGCTGTGGACATTGTCTGTTTGGACTTCAGTAAAGCATTTGACACTGTCTCCTACAGCATTCTCCTGGACAAATTGGCTGCTGATGGCCTGGAAGGGTGGATTCTTCACTGGGCTGGGAACTGGCTGGATGGCAGAGCCCAAAGAGTGGTGGTAAATGGTGTCACATCTAGTTGGCAACCAGTCACTAGTGGTGTCCCTCAGGGCTCGGTGTCACGACCAGTGTTGTTTAATGTCTTTATTGATGATCTGGGTGAGGGGATTGAGTGCACCCTCAGGAAATTTGTGGACACCAGGCTGGGTGGGAGTGTTGCTCTGCTGAAGTATAGAGAGGCTCTGCAGAGGGATCTGGACAGGCTGGATGAATGGGCTGTGGCCAATTGCATGAGGTTTATCAAGGCAAAGTGCCAGGTCATGCACTTGGGTCACAACAACCCCAATGCAGCGCTACAGGCTTGGGGCAGAGTGACTGGAAAGCTGCTCGGTAAAAAGGGACCTGGGGGTGCTGATTGATGGAGCTGAACAGGATCCAGCTTGTGCCCAGGCAGCCAAGGCGGCCAATGGCATCCTGGCCTGTACCACAAATAGTGTGGCAGCAGGGCCAGGGCAGTGATCATCCCCCTGTACTGGGCGCTGGTGGGGCTGCACCTTGAGTCCTGTGTTCAGTTCTGAGCCCCTCACTGCAAGAGAGACACTGAGGTACTGTCACCTGTCACTTTTTCCTGGATGCACTAGTAGCAGTCTTCTTAATTGGTGTGGCAACTGGTTGTTCTTCCAGTGTGGTGGGTGTTTCCTTGTTAGCCCCCACAGAGCTGTGAATGTTTTCTGGGTGGGGACATGGGGCTGTGGAGGAAGCCCCTTCCTTTTATTTGTCCTGTTGCTCCTCTTTTTGTTGTTTTATTTGATGATAAGTTCCCAACCTCCTGGATTAATGCCCTCCATCCTTTCTGTTTGTGCTGGGGGCTCACCTGTGGCCCTGCACAGTTTAGGCTTGGAGCCAGCAGTCCAGTTCCCCTGATGTCTCTTAGTCTATTGTCAGTCTCCCGCAGCTCGGACACTTGCTGCAGGAGTTCCTGCACCAGGGCGCACCGTGTAGAATCTGGTCCACTGTTCACCCTTGCCTCAAGAGACATGTCGAGGCGCTTTCTGCAGTCTGAGGTCTTGAGTTTTAATGACTCCTATTTCATACTGTTGCTGCAGCAAGCTGCTGAATGACAGATCCAACCAGCTTCCTTCAGCTGAGACAGCCTATTAAGTCTCTCTCTCAAAAGTCTGAAGCTTGCTATATTCCATGTGTCATAAATCATAAAATGTTATTTTGCCCACATTCTGCAAAGCTTCAGATTTATTCAGCATGCTTGATTTTTGTTTTAAATAGCTGTCATGATCTCTGTAGGGTATATTATTAAAAAAATTGTCATATATAAAAATAAATCTCCTGTCTGCTGGTGTCTCACAATAAACTGTACTTTTCTACCCATCAGTGTCAGAGTTTCCAGGCTCACATTGAGATTTCTGGTTTTTTGTTTACTGGTGCTCTTATGGTATTCATCTGTACAGAGAGAGCTCTTACAGTATGTTGTAGTCTCTTATCATAGAGGAGCAAGGTTTGTTTTAAACTGATGCCCTTTAACCCCACCTTCCTCAAATTCTCCCCCTCCCAAAGCCACAAACTAAACCAATCCAAAACCACAAAAAAAAAAAAGGGGGGAGGCGGGGGGCGGGAGAAACCACGCACGAAAGAGAAACCTAAACCAAAACTAACAAGAGGGCCAAGAAGGCCTGGAAGGGTTGTATACCTGGTAGAGGGTGGCTTGCAGACATGGATTGCTAGCCTTCTTGACCTGACAGGAGTCAGTCAGCGTTCACATTTCTAGCAAATGCTTGGCACTGTGTTAAGCCTGTAATTGAAGAGATTTGTTTCTGCTTTGTGAGACATAAGCATATTTTACCATAGCACCCTAGATCACAACTGAGCATCTCTGTGCTAGAGATAAGAATTCTATGTTACTGCTGTCCAGAAGGCATTTTTTAAACATATCTCTTATTTACACCCAGATTTTGCTGGTTTTGCCTTGTCCACAAAAGCAGTAATACAACACCTAAAATGGTGTTTGTATACACATATTAAATGAGTCAAAGTGCTGATGATTTTCAGGTTTTATAGAGATGCGATTTAAGGCTGAGCAGTGCTGGTGGTAATATTCTGTAGTTTGTGTGGGGTTTCTGTGTGGTGGGTTGCAGGTTCCCTTTAAGCACAGGGATAGCAGTGAAACACTGAGAGTCCCCTGAGGCTATGCTCATGGGGTGCATGTTTTGTTCAGTGCCTCCACCTCCAGACAACATGAGCTCCTGCAGTCTGTGTCTGTCTTTAAACAGTCTGGATGTTATATGACACTTAAGCAGGGGAACACATTTTGCTATGTTTTCTGCTGTTTGAACAGCCTTTCCTTCTCTTTAGGGAAGAGCAGTCTGGATGTATCCCATCAAGAGTCATCCATGACCCCTGCTTGGACCACAGTCATAAGTGACTGCTTTTGAACAGCAGAGATGCAATCAAGCTTGGCTTGAGGGGTCAGTGGAGGCCTTTGTCTAATTAATGTAATTAGTTGAACAGTTCTCAGACTTGAAGGTTTGGGCTGATGAAGGAAGTCCTGGGAGACTTTTGTTTTTAAATTCAACTGTTGGATTCAGAGTGTTGGGACAAATAAACCTTGCTGTTGAAGTCTCAAGTGCTGTCACCGTTACAGCATGCATGTTCTTGGACATGAGCCAGCAGTAGTGAATTCTCGAGTTGGCAGTGGAGTGTGTGTGTGGAGTTATGTCATGCCACTTCCACTCTCAATCTGGCTTGCAGAAGTCCCAAAATACCAAGTTCTGACTATTGTCTTTATAAAAGGGAGTCGTGGAATGCAGGCGGTTGTTTGTGATGGGTCCTCTGCTAGTGTTTGTTTTGATGCAGTGGTAATGCCAATTTGCTTCTAGGTGGTACTGCTCTCAAAACAAGCTCTTCTATACCCTGTGCATTCATTACATACAGTAAACATCTTACGTGCTACTCTTGCTAATTATTTTTTTTTTCCTACCCTCATAACCTTTGTACTGGCATGTTTAAGGTACTATAGGTAAGTATTTTCCATTTTAAATCAGTATTTTCTCTGGTTTATAAATAGGCCGTTAACATTAGCTTCAGGCTGAGTAGTGGCATGCAAAGTTTTGACTTCATAATAACTTCAAAGTGTGTTGTTGATCTGTTTTTAGAGTGTTTCAAAGTTCAGACAGAAATTAATGTAGGATACTACTTTGCCATCTTAAAGGAAAACCACTTCTTAGAAGGCAAAATTTGAATGTGGTAAACATGGTTTAGACTTTTGCTTGTCTTGGGAAAAAATGCAACCACTGATCTAAGTTATGAAAAAATAGCTAATGGGCAGAGTTGGAAACTACTTTCCATAAGCATTTCTTGTTGTTGTTTGGTAGGCAGGATGAAGCAGAGGTGTTTCTCACTGTACACAGTGATTAGGTGTTTGCCAAGTAGTATAGTAATCTGAATAGGCCTGATAGGCCTGCAAGTTAATTTTAATGACTGTTAAAGATAGAGGGTATGATTCTGATTACCAGTGTAAAGTTACATAGTGGGAGGTTATCTGCATAGGTCTGGCACACTGAAAACTCCCAGCTCCTACAAGCTCTTCCATTTCTTTCTCTGTAAGTAACTTCATCTGCTGGTGTCTTCTTCTGTGAATGTCAAACAGCTCATGCATTTTCCTGACTAGGGGTGTGTGTCTGTGTGTGTGTGTACATACAGATATATATATATATTTATAATGTACAAATAGTTCTTGTAAACTGCTTGAAAAAAGGGTCAGTGGATCAATAATAAGGAACACATCTGTTTTCCAAATAGTTCTTAGCATATTTCCTAATTTTAGGATAATTTGTGTGTAGTGGATGAGGCATGCATGGTGTTCTCAAAAGATACATCGCAGAAGGCTCTTGAAAAGCACGGTTTCAAGCTTTAGAGTATTTCTGTAATCCAGGTCTGACATCTTTATATTTTCTGTAAAGGATAAACAAGACGCAGTGGTGATGTATGGTTGCATTTTAATCAAAGCTTTCAGTTGCAAGTGTGAACTTAAAGTGATTTTTTTTTTATTTTTTTTTTTTTTTTAAACCACTGGAATTCTTGACAGCACCGGTATATTTTTAATATACGCAATGCAGGTTTGCATTTTTAAATACATTTTATTAAATTAATGTTATTATATGTTCATAAGGATAGCCTGCTATTTAAGCTGGTGATGGTTTTGTTTTGATGTTGTGTTACTGGTATTTTTGAATAGGCAGCTAAAAAGTTTGAGAGGGTTTCTTGGGGGAGGGGTTGATTTGGTTTGGTTTTTTATTATTACTTTTTTTTTTCAGTCAAAGTTCACTCCATAGCAGCTTGCTGTGCTGTTGAGTGAATCACAAATTAATGTGGCTCCCCTTGAAGAGAGGCTTTTTTAAAAAAAAAAAAAATATTTTTTTCTGTGTCTACAGGAACATCTTAGAATTTTGAATTCTAAATCAATGAGAGAAATCAACAGTCTAAAATTTTAGATTTAATTACTATTTATAGTTAATTTAAAAGTCGTATTGTACTCTTATTTCGTTGAGCCACAACACAATGATCTCAGCGTAATTTCCACACAGAGCCCCATCTCCCATATCCTCCAGCATTTCACATGGCTTATTTTGATAGTTTTTGTTCATTTTGCTCTGTATCTTTTTAAAACGTGTCTTTGGGCTTGAGTACACAGAAGAAGATGCTTTCTGATAGCACTGGCTGACAGTAGAAATGAAAAGCTTGTGAGATTTCATTGATAATGCTTATTTAGTACAGTAACTTTGCTGCTTTATCCCATTGGATTAGTGGAACTTGCTCTTTTAAAATTTGTTTTTGACTTGAATAACTAAAAGCTGACCTGCTGGTTGCTTCTCTGCATGCCACCATTAGTTCTCCTCTTTAGTGCTTTAGTTTGAAGTCTTTGCTTTATTCTGAACTTTTTTATTTTTCTTCTATAACAAGCACATATACTTGTGCTGTCAAATACTACATTGTAGTAATGTGAATTTTCATTTATCGGGCAGCTTTACAGTCCCAGAATGTTTTTAGTTAATGGATTGGATGCTGTCAAACAGATTTTTGCAAAAATCGCTTTGTAAAATTCACTGACTTCTTAATGCTTTCCTCCTGATGGCACTTTGGCACAGCCCCCTTCCAAGAGTATAGCAGCTGAAAACACTCGTACTTTTTTTTGGCTGTTAAATAATCTTTGTGGTGTGTTCGAGGTGTCGAACAGAAGCACAATCACTTTGTCAAAGAGCTTCATCTGGTACATTGTCTTACTGCTCCAACTGCTTTTCTAACGACGTTTTTGCAGAACGCAAAGCCTGCGCGCGTGCATTGGAAATGTCAGCGGAGCTTGAATTACTGGTCACGTGCTGGTTTGAAAACAGTAAAACATTTCAATCTGCAGCAGCTGAAGGGAAAAGGTGAAACATGCCCACTCTATAAATAGCTTCCATAGTGAACACACGCTTTTCTGACGGGAACTCTTTCATTGTCTTTGGGTAATGATGAACAAGCTTGTAGTTTGAAAGTGAAGCGTGAATGTTCGTGGGGTGTTTTGGAATGGATAAATATTTCCAGCAAAGGTTTATAATTTTGAGTAAAAGAGGAATTTTCCCTTTGAAGGGAAGGACCTATCCGGAGTGAGGGCTTGCAGGTTTTAGCTGGAGACTTTCTGCTCCTTTGCATCTGTTAGTGAAATATCGTTATCTTTGAGACCCTTTGAGACTCTGGGCAGATGATTGCTTTTGCCTTCTCCTAGGATCTTACATCATCTTCCTTCTCAGCAGTCTATAAATTACCACTGGTGAAAGCTTTCTAGCAAATCACAGTGTGTCAGTGTTCTTTCCTGCTACTAACTTTTCATTCTGTTATATGGAGAACATTAGGTGGTTAGGTTAAAAAAGATTAAGGCTATGTCTGCAGGAGGGCAGTAGCCCTCCCCGTGGAGTACTCTGCAGTGTTGGGGCCATGGAAAAGGTGGCATTTGGCGTTCCGTAGGTTAAATTATAAAAACCCTACCAGGCCTTCTGAGTTGAAACTTCCTGGATTGTTTTCTCTGGTGTGCTAAAATCTTCTTAGAGGTCGTATGTACTAACAACATTTTCTTTATTTAAAAACACAAACAGATAAGAGGAGGAAAATAGTTTCATAATTACCAGGCATAGTACATCATTGCAGTATAATTAATACAGGGCTTCCACATTTTAGCCTGCAAGGGCAACTGATGTTTTTTGTTTAAAATCTCTGTACTTTAAGCATGATAGGTGAGGTTAACTTGTCTGTATTAGTGCTGTCTTTGTTTGGACCAGGATCTGTGTTTATAAATGTTGCTGTTTATAACATGAATTCTCAAATCATCTCAGTGGAGAAGGAGGGGGAGCAGTGAGCTGTGTTTGTGTCTGAACAATGTCAGGACTCAAAGGCAGGCTTGCTGTAAACACTAAATATTTCTGGAGATACTCATCTTTCCAGGAAGATTAGAATTTTTTTGAATGCTTGAATTATATGCTGGCAGATTAAAAGTGAAGGTATTATTTGAGTAGCAGGTTGTGGGGGCTTTTTTGTGTTGTGGGTTTTTTTTTTTTGTTTGTTTCTTTGTTTCTTTGTTTGTTTGTGGGGGTTTTTTGGTGGGGTTTTTTTTTTTTTTTTTGGTTTTTTAGTCATTTTAGCAGATAATTTTTCACTGGGCCTTTTTCTGTTGGAATTAATAGGAGTTCGGGTACTTATTGACAGTAGGAAAAGTGGGATCAGGCTCTTTCAGTGTTTGTGTTAGGCTTTTCCTCAGCTCATAGATGGAACAGTTTTATGTGTGCTTCATAGGAAAGGGATATTAAAAAGAAAAATCTCCTGTGCAGTTTCTCTGGGACCACCAGTGAGGCTTTCACTTACTGGGAATTAACCCGACATAAACAGAGCTGACTACATTTTAACAAAGACTATTTTTTTTGATAGAAGGCACAGGAGCATGCAGTGACTACTTAAAACCGAAGGGAAAGGCAGAGGGAGAAGTTTATGATGTAAAGGGCAATTCCACTCTCCTCTGTGCAAGTGTTGAGTGGAGGCAAGAGCAAGACTACGGTGTATGCTCAGTCTTCTTCCTCCGCCCCTTGTCCTCCTTGTGCACTTTGCAGCCTACTGCCTCTTCAGCCTTGACTCTTAACTACTTTGTTTGGTAAACATCGTCTTGCAAAGTTGAGGTTAGTGTGGCATATGACCTTCTTCAGGGTAGAGTATCAGAGTACTGCAGCTGAATGTAATCCAAACAGTGATGCTGACTGTACAACCTCCTCTGAAATGTAGTGTGAACAGATGGGAAAAAATGAGATTTTCCTCTTTGTTTTCTGCAACTTGAAGAGCTTTTTTAAAACAACTGGAGACAACATTTTGGACTAGAGTTAGAGTTTGGGGGTGAGGTTTTGTTGGAGGGGTGCGTTGGGTGGGTTGTGTTTGGGCTTCCCCTCCCCCCTAATTTTCATGTGATACTGCTTCCTACTGTACACTTTTCTGGTATTTCAAGAATACTAAATCAGTTTTCTACTCTGAGGGGCTGTGGTTTTGTATTATTTCCATTATAAATAGTTAATGTAGCACCTTACTTGTAGTGTCAATCCCAGATTTTATATGCAGTGTTTAATACTGATATTGCATATGAAATTTGGTTGTATTGCCTTGCATATATGCTTCTATCTTAATGCTTGAGCCAAAATCAATGTTATGCTTACATAAAATCCAAAAGAAACCCCTAAATTCTGCCATTCAATGATAAAGCATTGAGAACCAAACCTGGGCCTTCGTGTTGTGCAAATGAAGATGAGTTTAGATCTGATCTTCAGGGTCTGAGACCTTGGTTCAACGGGACACGGCATCAACTAGTGGCATCTTTGCTGAAACAAACATTTTTCTTATGATATACCATGCCTTCTTACAATGCAAGAAGACCTAGCTCTTCTGCCTTGTGCTTTATTATGCTGAATGGAAAACAGGACCATAATGCAGACTTCTGAATCAGTGCGTGCGTGTTTCATGCAGTATTATAAATCTGATATCCTATGTGTTGGTAGCTGCGGCAGTTTCCATCTGCAGAGAGCTACACAAACATAGCCGTCCTACCGGATCGCTTGGGTGAAGGTGAGCTTTAACATGAACTCAGTGTTGAAAGAGGTGAAAGCAAAGAGATTACTCCTGACTTCTGTCTGAGCCATGGCAGAGTTCAGACTAGGCCCTGGGTTCGTGCCACTAGAGTGCACTACCTCCCTCTTACTTACGGAGAGAATGGTTAAGATTGCTGGTAGGTGTTGCAGGCTCCCTGGTGGGGGCTTTGGAAAACTGCTGCCAACTTACTGACGTACTGGGAGTTTCACATTGGTCTTGAATCACATGAAGCTTTTGCAGCTATCATTTACCCAATAAATGTTTTTCTTACTAGCAAACTTTTATCAGTGTTGGCATGGAATGGCAATGAGGGCTTGTAAAAGAGCTCTTGATTTCCCTTTTGGTTTTATTTAAGATGAAAGAGGTGCACACAAAAGAAAAGGTTAATAATGTTTATTATTAAAGCAAGTTCTTTAAGGTATATAATTTCTCAGAAATACACGATGACCTTTACTGTATAAATGAAAGGTTCTTGATAATGAGATCTAGTATTTCACATACACATAATTACATTTTCTTTTGTTTTCCCCGCACAGGTTTCCACTTGAGTGGCACAGTGACAGAGCCTGCAATGCAATCGGAGCCAGAAACTGTTTGCAATGTAGCTATCAGCTTTGATCGTTGCAAGATTACCTCAGTGACCTGTAGCTGTGGAAACAAGGACATATTTTACTGTGCTCATGTTGTGGCACTCTCTTTATACCGGATCCGCAAGCCAGATCAGGTCAAACTGCATCTTCCCATTTCAGAGACACTCTTTCAAATGAACAGAGACCAACTACAAAAATTTGTACAGTATTTGATCACAGTGCACCACACAGAAGTTTTGCCAACTGCTCAAAAACTAGCAGATGAAATTCTTTCTCAGAATTCAGAAATCAATCAAGTCCATGGTGAGTTTGATACTACTTATTTCTTTTGCTTCATTTTCTCTATGGTTTTGAGCTTTTTTGTGTCATTCAGGAGTATGACCTGCTGTGGCCCTTTCCAAACTGAATTATTCTGTGATTCTATGGTGTTTAATAAAGAGGATTCTGTTACTGACTCTTTGCTTTAAAATGTTTAGAAAGCAGTACTTTTTTGGAAAAGAGAGAAGAATTCCTAAGCAATGAGCTTGATGTCTCCAGCGGTGTTAATATGTGGCCTGGTCTGCTTCACGCTTGTATTTTGCAGCTATGAAAAACTGAGTAGTGGTATTCTTTGTATAGCAACATTGCATAAAGGAACTACCCTACCAGCTTACCAACAGTATCTCTCTGTTATTTTGTTCTTGCACTAATCTTTTGACATTTTGGTTTGTGTAATTTTGTTTTAATTGCAAAGCATAAAAGCAAGTAGGTGTCACCGGATTTTTCATCCATCAAATACACTTTTATTATCTTTTGCAATTTGGTTTCTGTATGAAGTCAGGAGAAATATAAAACCTGTATTTCAGTGCCATTGTCCTGTTAGTGCTGCAGCAGCCTACAGCATCAGCAAAGGTCTTGCTCTTTCCTGCTCTTTCTGCTGCACATGGTTTTAATGGCTCTCAGTTTCTTGTACTGAACATCTTACATTTCTTAAAGGGTGCTGGGTGTGACTTGAGGCTTCTGAGGTGGCTTTTCTGTGGATCCTGCTGAACTGAAAGCAGGTAATTGAGTTTGAGGTGACCCAGCTAGTTTATTAGAGTCCTGTGTTCCTGTAAGGTCACCTGGTAGAAATGTCCTTTCAGGTGAGCAGAGCTGTTAGTGTAAAGGCAGCTTAGAGGGGTGAAGTAAGTTACCTAAATACAGAAAAGTACCTTTTTGGTTTGTTCACTGACAGGCACAGTTCTTGTGTGTTAGATATTGAAGAGGGATGACCACTCTTCCAAAGAATTTGCCATGCAAACACAACCAAGCTGCTTAATACTGGAGAAAGAAAACCACATGTGTGTTAGATATAGTGTAGGCAGAACAAAAGAAGGGAATCTTTCCAATAACAGGACTCACATGCAGCCTAACTCCTTTATGTAGGGTCCAGTGACCCTGGCAGGTCCAAGCAGGTGGTGCTGCAATAAGGTCAATCTTGGGAGCAGTTCCCTCTTGGCTTTGGGGGCTATGGGGACATGGCCAGAGGCAAGGTGACTGATCTGGTTGTTACAGAACGTAATGAGAAGGTGATTGGCAGAGCTGCCTGGTGGTGGAAGGAAAGGGAAGCTAAACCAGATGCAGGATATTGAGCAATAGAAGAAGGTATTCAGATGTTGTAAGCTGAAGACGTGTTATCACGTGAGTTGGTAATAGCCTGAACATAAGGAACCTAAGGGGAAGGAATAATTACGTTGAGCATGAGTAGCACAGAAGACTCAAACAGTCAAGGGTGATTAGAAAAAAAGAAGGCAGGATAGGAAAGAAGGACAGATGATGGCTATATATGGCTGTATTAGCTATACTATGGCTAATGTAAGAGAAATGACAAGCTGTTGCAGAGTGCTTAAATTTCATCAGCTTTAAGTCTGTAATTATACTAATCATAGGCATGTTAGTCTTTGTCAGCTATTTTCTTATTGTCAAAATATCTCATTACTCATTAGTATTTAAAGTATTTTTTTAGAGATGTATTTGATGTTTATATCACAGTCCAAATAGCGAAAGGAATAGGAAACAAAAAACTAAGTTGATGATCAATTATGAAATTTAACAGTGAATATGAGTAGGGTAGGTTAAAATTATCCACAAAACTGTTTCTTGCACATGTTGCTGTTTTCCTAGTTAATGAGGTTGCAGTATGTCTTCATTGACTGTTGGTATTTCTTAATAAATACCAAAAAATTAAGCAGAAGATTCAGGCAGCATAAGAAAATAAACTGCTGTTATGAAAGAAAGCTGGGTTATAAAAGAGGATCTGTAATCTCCTGCTTTACCTATCAGACTCCCATAAAACCATGGCCTGATTTTTTTTTTTTTTTAAAGTATGTTTACAATGTTAAAAAATTACAAGATCCTTTTAAGGAAGAAGTAAGTTCCTCTGATTATGTAGCAAGTAAGCATTCTTCTGGGATTCATACTGTATTTGACCTTTAATCAAATTCCTTAAATAAGAAATAATAAAATTAGCCAAAAGAAATCTCAAAAAAATAAATACAAGAAATCTGTTTCTGGTTCTAATAGCACAGGCTGGTGAACATAAGGTCACTGTTCACTCTGTCACGTCTGCTGTGCTGCAGATGTTCCATTTGTAATACAAAACTGTCTTGTAGACCTGTCTTGGTTTGAACAGTTTAACCTTACTGAACAGTGTTTGTAGAGTAATTATTTCAAGCACTGCTTGAAGGTACAGGTAAGTAAGAGGAAGAACTTACACAAACTTGCTTATAAAAGCAAGAGAAGACTTGGCACAGAAACACCAGAAACAGCTTTGATTAAAGACAAGTCCTGAATCTGGAGTTGGAAATTATTTTCAGTGTTACCTAGAGGTGTTCTAATTTCAGGGGTTTATATACAACTTTTTATTTTACTTTCTTCTCACGGTAGCTGTACGAGTTCTATTATTTATTTTCAGCAATAGGCAAAAGAAATCAGCACTTGAATGCTATTTATTTGTACATAACAATGATCTGGGACTTGGAAGAGTTCTGAGCACAGCGGTTTTGTTGACTTGCTTATGAGCTGGATAGGGAGACGGAACAACTCTGCAGTACTTTCGCAAAAGGTGAATTGGATAATTGTTCATTTGCTCGAAATTCTGCCTTATGCAGCAGTCGATGATTGGCTTTGGTCACTTTCTATGTGAAGTAGGTTACTGGGGGAACTAGTGAAGTGACTTACACTGATGACATGGGTTTTGAAATGACAAATTCCTTAGAGTTCCTCTGTGGATGCAAATGATGCAATATCCTTTCTTGTTTCATGACTGAGCCTCACTGCAGGAAAAATAAGGGAATAGTGCTAGAAGCACAGGAATCTGTTGTCTGTTCAGTAACTTCTTCGGGAGAGATGAGTGATTTATTTGGAATCCTCTTCTGAATTTGCCATGCTAATTTTCACTTGGTGGTGATTACATTATGAGAGAGCTTCGAATATTGTTAAAGCACAAAAGCACCTCTTATATTTTAGAATGTTTATTATGTTCTGATTTTCTTGTGTTACACTGGTACAACTGTACATCTTCCTGATGATTTCAAAACTGGAGATCTGTGGGGTCTAACCTTCTGTACTCAAGACAGCTGTAGATATTCATACTGATACCCTGATGTCTGCACTGCATAACTCTTGGCTTCACATTGGCTTTCATTTTGGGGATGCGACTCAGGAAGCTGAGGGAAGATTAGGATGCCACTTAGCTGAGGTGTTTTTTTCCCCTTTTAATTTTTGTGCTATTGTAGCAGAGGGAGCTTGGGAGGTGGGTTAAACTAGGAAGAGAGAAGTCAGGATGACGGACAACCAGCCAGGTTTGTCATCTTGGGTTTATCTTTTCTTAGATATGATACTTTCACTTAAGTAAATTGGTTGGAAGGTCAGAGCGTGTTGCTGAGAATTTGAGTGGAAATAGGAAAGTAACTGCGAGATGTGGGGTGGGGGAAGGTCTGTTTGCATATTAATCTCATTTTAGCAGTGGTTTGTTATTATGTGCATAGTGTAAAATGGTCTGCCTCTTATTGGTGTAAGGACAGCCTAGCAAACCAATTTCATTTTTATGTTTTAAGCTGTATTGTTTCTTTCCTGAGTGTTTATTGCTGCTGTTGCAATCTCTGCTTTTACAAGAACTATATGGATTTCTGCAGACTTTCTCCTATTCTCTGATTCTGTGACTCACAGTACGAGTCACTAGTATTAAACTATATGAAAACAAACTGAAATTTAAGAAGGAGGACCTGGGAAAAAGCAGTTGAAGTATGTTCGTCTTCTCAGAAGCAGAGGTACCTGGGTAGTTGCGTCTGTATGTGTCCAGGCAGATCTAGGTACATCTTCTGGAAGCACTGATCTGTAATGTAAATTAGACACACAGGAGTGTGACAGTAGAGGCATTCAGGAAGGAAACATCTATTAAAAAAAAAAAAAAAGCTTTAAAAGATTTCAGAATATCTAGCATGGTTCCTCTATGTTTTAAATTCCAAAGGGCAATTCTGAGGTACAGGTGAATATTTCTTAAAATGAACTTAGTGTTTTTAACTGAAATTATGAATTATTAGTGTTTTTAACTAACTTAGTGGAAAGTTGTAGGGTAGGATAGGGCTGAACAACAGAACACAGCATGTTGCGTATCTATTAGAAAAGGGGACATGTAATGTTAAAGAACATACGTGTTAAAAAGAAATGGTGGAATCTTTAATATGGCCCTGGTTAAACTGGCAAAATTGAGAGACTAGGCAAAAGAAGAATGTAGGAAATGGCAGGTGAGCTTCCTTTCAAGAAGTATGAAAGTGAGGTGCTCCAGTGCTTTGTATGAGGATTGTTTAGTGAACCAGATTTGGGAAGGAAGTAAAAAGACGACTAGCCAAAACTTGAGGAATTTCAGAAACTCTAGAAAAAGTAAATAAGCACTAGTGTAAAATAAAATGAAAGATCGATAGCTGCAAAAGAACATGAAAAATTTATGAAATTCATATTTTTAGGACTTTTTTTCAGATACATTAAACATTAAAACTTGTTATATAGAAAATAGTGGGTTTTTGTAATAATGAAACGTGGAAGATAAAAATAAAACTAAAATAATGCATGCTAGTCTGTACTGATAGGAAGTTTTTGTCTGCCACACACAAGTGGACTTTGAAACTTTCTGCTTTGTGAGGCCTGGATTTTGGGAGGAGAAGTTAGATATTGTCAGCAGAGCAGACAAGATATTATGCTGTATGTGCGGATGGAAGGGAAAGAGTTTTTTGGAAGTTAAAGATCTGTTGTGAGTTTATTAACTTTCCTCAGGAACTTAGCATTCCCTGTCCTGTCTTCATATTTTCCATTGATAGCATTGGCTGCTTCTCAGCAGTTTGCTGAGCATTGCTGAACAGGGGTTATATTCCACCCAAGAGTACTCAAATTAAGTATAAGATTAAGTGATTTAGGTCTAAACTTTAAATCATTTGGGGAATCAAAGGCATAACAATATTTTTGAGTCATTAATTTTATGATCTTTGGGTTTGTATAATTATTGTTTAGAATAATTCTGCACACTAAGTTAATAAAATCAGTTAGTATTCTGTTGTGAATCAGCATACAGCAGTATTGGTTTCTGGCTGGAACCATTCAATCTTTGTATAGTGCTAAGTCATGCTTTTTGTTTGTAATAATTTTTCCATATCTTCTTCCTAGTGCTGCCATGAGATGACATTTAATGAAATTTAACTGATCTACAGTTCACCTGTATGCTGAAATTAATAAAATTTTTATAAAATTAAGTTTGAAAAGGTTTCAGTGTGGCTATGAGTGAGCAATTTGGCATGGTTTCATTTGAAGACAATTCTTGTGATACTTAAGAAGTAAGGATCAGGGAAGCAGTTTGTCTTAAAGACTACTTTCTCTTGTTTTAACCCAATTTCACTGTTGATCTGCCCTTAAGTTGTTTGCCATACAGGCAATTCTTAGCTTATTTCAGTCAGTACTCCTTGCTTTGCTTCTACTTACTTTCTAAGATTAAGTTCTCGATATACACCAGTTCTTGAATATGGCTGCTCATTTTGAAAGCAGTTACTCTTCAAATTGCTATGTAAATGATCAGAGTGTTTATTTTTTTTAAATGTTACTGCTTCTTACAACCTGGGAGTTGATTATATTTTACACGTAACCTGTTATGACCATAAATATAAAGGGCTGTTATCCTGTTTTCAAATTTATTTAGGTGTTGCAAAGTTGTGTACAATATTCCTGCTTCGATTGCCAAGATTGCAATTTAGTAATTTTATTAAGAGCATGAATAAGTATGTATGGCTGTATCTATATACTGAGTATAAATACTTTGTTTATTGTATTTAACTGTAGGTACATGACACAAAACCTGTTTTGAAGAGCAGTCATGTCAGAAGTTAAAGCCGGGGGTTGGAGGGAGGAGATTAGTGTGTTAGTGTCTATAAACTGACACAGTTTAATTACAGGTTTTAATATTTAGTATAATTATACCGTGCTTTTCACTTTCATAGTTCAAATGTGAACTAATTTACTCTCATGACATCCCTCTGAAGCACGTAAGTAATACTTTTCCCCACTTTACAAGTGGGGAACGGGATTTGGTCTTGGTACCAAACTGTGATTCAGAGATTGAATTTGGGGCTGCCCATGTTCCTTTTGCAGCAAAACTGCCCATCTGCTGATGCCTTGTGGTGCCCTTTTGGGGCTGAACTGCACCCCAAGAGAAGCCACTGCCCTTGGCTGAACCTTCAGCTCTGCCCGATGTTGAGCCTGAGCCTTCCTGATGGCTGTTCCTAGGGCTTCATCTTGTAGGTCCAACAGCAGCTCCCTCCGCTTGCTTGTTCAGATAGCTTCTTGTCTACTCACCTGATCCTATGTTTTCAGAAGGAGAGTGGCACTGTAGAAATCCTGTCCACTGCTCCAGAGTGATCTGTATTTGAGTGGGAGAGGAGACAGGCTAGATCAATCAGTGTTTAACTGTCTGAAAGTGAATGTAGTGATCTTGAAAAGACATATCTGTAGTAATGTGCTGAACAGCATCTGAGAGCTTAGACCCTTGGCTTGGTGTCTTCAGTCTTTTAGCCTACTAACATGAAAGTAATGCTGGTGTAAGTATAGTGATGCAGGGCCTCTAGGGAAGATATATTTGGGATCATGGTGGGATGAGAGGCCTTGGTGGAGGCAGCGCTGGTGGCCAAGGGCAGTAGGTGCCTTTGTTCCTGTAAAGGAATACTATTGCTAAAGAATCTGTGGTAGCTGTCTTGAAATTTAACCTTCTAGCACAAACTGACTGATGAGCTTTTGGTAAAAATGTAAGCAGTTACAGAAGGAACTGTTTTTTCCCTCATGAGGGAAAATTAGCTGAGGAGTCCGGGGCTATTTTTAATTCAATTTAAAACTGACCATACTAAGATTATTTAAAGATAGATCTCCATTGAAGTGAGGGGTACATCATGTAAGTGTATTTTGTATACTGTTGCTTTTATATACTTCCTTTTCACAGATCATTCCTCTGTGTTTTGAAGCAATGAAATATTTAAACTATTTGGAAGGTGATACTGCAAACTGTGTCTGTGGAACAGCTGCACTGCTTGTTCTTGTGTGTCTTAATTTCCCTTTTCATCTCGTTCTTTGCAACTGAAAAATTACCAGTATGCGTTTCATGTAGCTGACTGAAAGCACCTTAAAACTAACACGCTGAAGACAGAAGCACTCGCAGAAGAGGAGGCTTTTCATTTCTTGGTTGTTGTACAATCTTGGGCTTGATTCCTGTCTTCTGAGACACTGTTATGGTTCCTGTGGAAGGCAGGAGAGTTCATTCACGTCTTCAAAGACACAATTCCGTATTAATTTAAATTAATCTAAATGTGCATGTGTGTTGATATATACACTGCATTGCTATGCAGCATTTCCAGCTTTAGGCTCTGAAGCTGGAGGAAGTTGCTGCTGCAACTAGCATACAAGACATCCCTCTGACCCTTTGAATCTTCTGGCTGTATTTTCATTGAACAAAGATTCCAGGATTCCCTGTGGCCACTTAAAAGCTTCACCTACATGGCAGA
Organism: Strigops habroptila; assembly: GCF_004027225.2. NCBI lineage: Eukaryota > Metazoa > Chordata > Aves > Psittaciformes > Psittacidae > Strigops > Strigops habroptila. The sequence goes on along the minus strand of NC_044302.2, from coordinate 80,823,227 downwards.
GCTGCAATTGTGAAATGATGGCTTGAATCAATGTTTAATCCCTGAACATCTGAAGAGTTGCAGCTATCTTTGCTTTCCAGGTTCTCAGGACTTCTTTGAAACAGGAAGTTTTTACAAATCTGACTGTGTAAATTTCCTTCCCTGCCAGTATTATTTTTATTTTTTTTAATTTCTTTTTTTCCTGCAGAGGTAACATGGACTTGGATTTAAATGTGATAGATTGTGTAACATGATGCAGTTTTTAACCTCTTCTTAAAACCTAATGGAAATGGAGATTACATGGTTCTGACAAGGCCAAAACCAAAATGTCAAGTTATCTTGAGTCTCGGGCATGCTTAAAATATCTTTAATCTGGTATGGTGATGCGCTACCTTGAGTTGTTTCCTTGACAGTCTAGACAAGTGCTTTTCAACCTTTTCAATTTGAATACCTTTAAAAAAAATAGCCAGTGGAAGTGGAGGCTTCTTCAGAAAAATACAGGTTGTTAGGTGGTATAAGAACTTGTTCTAGTTTTGTCAGCCTTTAGTAGAGGCCTCCAGTGGAAAATCACTGATCTCTACTGCAAAATTTGAGTTAAAGCAGCCTGTGGCCAGAGCACTGCCTGGTGTAAACGTAGTCACTTCAGTTCACATTTGGCTAATACTGAATTGACTCTGTGCTGATGACATTGCCTATGAAGAAAGCCCCTTTGGAAGCACCACAGTCTTACACAGCTGTAACTCTTATTTATGATGGAAATGCATTTAGTACTTTTAAGACTTTGGATTTGTTTGGGGATTTTTTTTACTCTTTGTTTAGCTTTGCAGAGCCATCACAGCTCAGAGGCACCGAGGGGATGATTTTCCTCATGTTCATCAATAGCAGCGCTCACTAGCAGTCACTTAAACCTGAGCAAGATTGCTGAAGGTACAGGAATTACACAGGTTTTTTGGGGAGAGTGGTTTTAACATCACAGTTGTAGAAATACTATATGAAGTCTGATTTTCTTTGTAAAAGCATTCTAGTATAGCTGCTGAGCCTGGGAGGAAGAAAACTCACCTTAATTTTAATGTTTTGTTATAAGATATTTTTTTAAATACCTTTTCATAGCTGAATTTACAGCTATGATTTTTTCAATTTACATAGAAAATACATGGCTGTATTTTCTAAGTGCTTAAGACTGCTGAGAAGAAATTAAGTCTATTTTGAAGAATGTTTAGGTTAAAGCCAAGACATTAAAAAAAATCCAAAAACCTCCGCAGTAGTCCTCTCCCCTGGACCCATTAACCTCTTTTCTTTATATAGAATATAATGATTTCTTTTCATTCTGTTTGTAGGTGCTCCTGACCCAACAGCGGGCGCTAGCATAGATGATGAAAACTGCTGGCATTTGGATGAGGAACAAGTCCAAGAACAGGTTAAACTCTTCCTCTCCCAGGGTGGATACCATGGATCAGGGAAGCAGCTCAATTTGCTTTTTGCAAAGGTGTGTTGAGTACTCTAAACCTTCCCTTTTTTTCCTCCCCCATTCCCCAAGCCAGTCAGCACTTGTTTGAGTCTTACTCAAAGTCCTGTTGTTCTAAAAAAAGACAAATCCTTGGGAACATGATTGCAGCTTAATAATGTGTTGTACAGCAATGGACTGCAATCTGATGTGTCTTGATCAGTGTAAGGACATGAAGTAATATTTCAACCATCTGCAGCTTTGCTGTTCTCTTCCTTCCCACTCCCAAAATGTTGGAGAAACCTGTTGAAATTAGTCTTGCAGCAGTTTGCATAATACACCTGTGGATTACTTGTGGAAGAAGTCTTTGATTGTTGCAATAGGCTACTGAAACCAAAAGTTGTTAAATTTGGGAAGGCAGACTATTTTTTGTGCTTAAACACTTCACATCACATATATAAATTACATTTCCTATTTAACAGAGGTGGAATATTTTACTCTGCAGCATATTCTTTGTACTGTGATTTCTTTGTTTTTCCAAGTTTTTGTATTAAAAGACTTGTTTCCTAGGTGCGAGAGATGCTAAAGATGAGAGATTCAAATGGAGCCCGCATGTTGACGTTGATAACAGAACAGTTCATGGCTGACCCTCGTCTGTCGCTTTGGAGACAACAAGGAACTGCAATGACTGACAAGTATAGGCAGCTCTGGGATGAACTGGGTAAATGCACAGACTTCAAAATCATTTAGTTGTTCATATGTATAATCAAGAAACAATTGCATACTTGGGGCGGAGAGAAACTTTATTGTGGTACCAGCTAAAGCAGGTTAGAGTTTTTTGCAGTTCTCCTTGTTCAGTTAAGGTTGGGTGAAATTGAATCTCTGATGTACAGTGTGAGACAATTGCAGTTGGACGAGAGGAAGCATGATATGAAACAAGTACAATTGCAACAGGTTGTAAGTACCTTAGGATCTAAAAAGAATAAAGCAAAAAGTGGAAACGTAGCTACCCAGCTGAGGATAAGTTTATAAACCACTAGTGCTGAACTGAAAAGTTTAAAGAAGAAATTAATTCACAAATAAAGAGAAATAGAAAGCAAAAAGAGAAGATTCATTAAGACTATGAGAAGATAGCAAAAAAGGAGAGTAGAAGTCCATTATTGAGTAGGAAAGGAGATCAATTAAGAGGGCTGGAACAATTAACACTGCTTTACAGGAAAGGTCAGTTGTGACCAGCTACATGACCTAGCTGTACAATGGAGAGAGGAACACAGGCTGAAATCGGAAAGGAATATTTAAACTGGTACAGTCTGAGGACACTTGCTCTAGAGTGTTCCAGAAACTCAGTTTTTAACTATTGTTTTGGAAGTCCTCAAAACCTATAGGAATTTGTGGTAAAGAGGGGAAATTCAAAACAACTTGAACATAAATGTCAACAAGATTTTAAAGGTGGATAGGTGACTGGAAAGACTATGAAGTAACCACAAGCATTGTGTTTCTTGGAATAATGTGCTGGAACAAACTACTAACCAGTTGGAGTGTAAGTATGTAGAAGATAGAGGTGCTAAAAGGCAACCTGAATTATTTAAAATACAGTGGTAAATAGTTTCTCTAAAAGGTAATCCACTGAGTGTATGAGTGAAGGGTTTAATGTGTATATCTTAGCTGCAGTAAGCTTTTGGATGCTGCCTTGGAGGCTTTTTCAAAACATGCTGAAGACACACAGCTCAAATCGCCTTGTGGTTCACGGAACTTGGAGTGTTACTTGTGCTCTCACTCAATCTTGGAAAGTCATTTCAAGTCTAGACTTAAAGGATTTTGTCTTGAGATGTGTTCTGGTGAATATTGCTATGCCTGGCTTATGTGGCATGGAACATTAAATAACAAACAAAACCTTACAGGTGATCCCCTGTGGGACATTATGTAAACACTGCAGAGAAGAGAGCCAGAGACCATAATGCTCTTGATATATTTTAAAGGTCCAAAATCAACTAAATGAAGTTAAATCCAAGCAAGAATAACATTATTCATTTAGAAAGGAAGCGTCAGAAGCAAAACTGAAGTTTTCCACTTTTGAGGGTGATAGTTGACCATGACTGTTTGTGTACTGACTGGTGGGACTAAGACTGGATATAATCTCTTAACATAAATTATTTTTACTCTAAAGGAAGCATTAGGCTAATAAAGCACTAGCTGTCTAGTGAAGATTATAGACTTTTGTGGTGGAAAGTCTTTATATCAGAGCAGGTAAAGCTCTATCAGAGACAGTGTAGATATAACTACTTGTGTTCAAGTATAACAACCCTTTTAGTATGTCACTTTTATGATGCCGTGACTTGTTGGGGAATAATAGTTTTGCCAAGCAAGGGCATGTGCTTAGCTGGGCATGTACACAGCCAAACTGTATCCTACCATACTGAGAACTGGAGGGTCTCATGCTTCATTGCTTATGTGGGCTGAGCCGGTAGGTGGTGGGAGAGGCAGAAATGTGTTCTCCATCTGTTACCTGTAGCAGTCTTACCACATTCTGCCAATAAACATAAAAGGTTTTGTTAAATTTTCTTAATAGCTCCTCTTCTTGTTTCATCAATTTCATGTTAACATCACTTTCTTGACAGCACCTGTCTGAAGGAAGAGGAGATGGAATCTCTCTGCCTGCAGCATTGAATAAGCAGTATTTTAATTAGTTGAATTGATTAGTTTACTTTTATTTAATCAGAATTACAGGTGCCACTCCCAAAGAGTATCAGTGCACCCTCCAGCCTCACCACTACCTCGGCTACTGTATTTGCAGTCAGAGGCAAATCTGCTGCCTCTAACAGTATCAAAATATGTTGATTGTGTACCATGGTTTAAATTACAAATACATTTCAATCCCTTCAGGTGTGCAGTAGGCTAAGAGTAGATCTTGGTTCTTCCACCTCCAGCTACTGTTTATGTTGCTAAACTGTCCACTTCAGCACACCAGTAGGATTCCTTCCACTGGTAATTAGCAAGTTCCCTCAGAATTGCTGTTAATTGGACGAATCTCTCCAGCTTGACTTCTACCTTGTGTGAAAGTTACAAGCTGCTGTCAATTTTTTTTCTAGAATTTCACCTTGAGTATCACTCATGTCCCTTTTTCCAGGTGAAATGTGCATCTCTTATGAGAGAAAAAAAAAAAAAAAAGTAAGTGTACAAAAGTTGAAGGAGATTTTAATGGAGACCAGAGTTAAATAGCAAGCTGCAGAAGGAAAGGCAGGTTGGCCCTGGCAACATATAGTCTGTGCTGGTAGTGGCAGAGATAACGCAGACATTAGGTTTAAGGGAGTGATGTTGTTATGTTCTAAAATCATGTTGGCTTCCTGTCTTGTCATCTTCTATGATGTCAGAGAACTAAAATATCAACAAAGAGAGTGAGACAGACCTGTGCATACTTAACTTTTTGTATTATGTGTTCGGAGTAATCTGGGAGTGGCATATGTGTGTGTCTTTAAAAAAAAAAGTTTTATCTATCATTTATTTCACGGGTAGGTAGCAATTTAAAATTGTAGTTATGGAGGATTTTTGAATATTAAAACTATGCCTAAATATAGACTGCTTAATAAAGGCTGGCTTGCTTGCGGTGATATGCTGTCTGCCAAGTGCTAGGCATATGGCCACTTTGTCAGTTCTATCTTGGCATAGGTTTTTAAGCATACTTAAATAACTTCAGCTTTGCTCCTTGACTGGGTCACTTGAGCCTTTCATTAGAACTTAACTGATGATTCCTGCCTGGCATTGGCAAAGAGTGCTGGAAGGACACAGTGGGCTTTGATCAGAGTTCCTGCTGAAGTTTGTGGTGAATGGTTGACTTCAGTACAAGTCATACTGGGTTTCATGTTTGAAGGTGCTGATTTAAAATACAAAATCCCCCAAAACCCCAACAACAACAAAAATAAACAAAAAAAACAACCAAGCAAAAAAATCCACACTCACCCAAGCCCCACAAATTTATCACATTTAAGTATGAACTTGGCAGTTTTCTAATGCAAAGTCCTAATTTGGTAAGCAATTTGTGATTCAAAAGCCTCAGGTTAACAAAGAAGCTTAAAGTATAACTAGCTAGTTGTTCTTAAAGATGATGAGGAAGAATATAATTACGTTCAGTAGGTTGCCTTGTTGTACATCAAAGAATGCGTTGAGCTAACTACTACTTGCAGAACTCCAGAGGTGTAGTACTGGAAAGATCAAGGTTAGAGGTCAAAGCTATAAGGCTTGCTCATATACTTCTAATACTAGAAGTATTTAGATGTAACTTCAGTGATATGCTGGTGAACACTTCCAGCTTGCCAAAGTAGTGTATGAATGCGCTTTGCAGAGTTCAGAGCAGAGTTGGAATTCTTCATGTAGTTGCTGTTTAAATGGTGTCTCTAGGTAAATTTCATATGCTGGTCTTTAGGTGTTTAACTCTTGGTGACCATGGTTGGAGACTTGAGTATATCAGAATGATTAATTACCTAAAGTCCCTTGGTTTGCCTTTTTAATTAAGTTGCATTGGTGAAATGGGGGGATATGGAAATGCATAGTAAATATCTGCGGATGCCTGTTGAGCCAATATCTCTCATTTGAAGAAAAGGTCAGTTAACCTTCTTTGTAGTCTTGAGGGAAAAAATGAACCATGCCGTCTTACTACTATAGCAGTTACTTGTTAATATTAATCTATGAAAAAATTAAGCATCTTGTTCTTTATGAAAGTGAAAATATTTCCTTAAGAAAAGGAGAAATTTTGACTTTGTGCCCCAGTACAGGGATCATGATGACTGCAAGGCTTTGCTTTGGAATTAAATGTTGAGCGCTGCCAGATGCCCGATATTGGGAAGAAGCTGAGTTTTGTTGGCAAATGGGATCTGAAAGTTAATTGGTGTTTTCTGCAGGCTCCTGACTGTGAAATGAAATTGGAAGCCCTTTAGCCACATGGATAATACAGGACCTGAATACAAATGTCACATGTCACCATCAGGGCCCACTGTGAAACAATAGTGTTCCCACTTGAACACTGCGCCATTACAGATCATTTAAATATGGGGATTACATTTAAACTAAAAGCCCCATTTGCCTTTTACTGCAATTTAAATGTCCTCTTAGCAAAAGCTAAGTGACAAATTAAATGAAAAAAGTGCCCACATTTTTAAAGCTGTAATGCAAAACAACCTTTTATTGCTTCTCATGTGCCACGAATGAATCATTATACTTGTCAACCCTAAACCAAGCCATAATTGGAGCAGCTACTGTTATCAAAGTGGGGCTGCTCTTGTGACAGCTTAATAAAGCTGAAACTGTTAAATTAAATCCCAGATGCTTAATCTGATGAAAGCAGTCGAGTAGAAGAATCCAGGACAAGTATCTACTGCTTGGTGGAGTGATGGAGCCCAACAGCTTGTCAACACGTAGATTACAGGATCAGATTTTATTTTGGCGAACTACCATTTTCAGTATCTTTATAGCCTTCTGCTTGCCTTTCTGATGAAGAAACTTCACATAATTTGCGTGTTTCAAAACAAACATTTCTAGTAGATTTTATCCGTTTTGATATTTAAGAAGCTTAAGGGGGAAAGCTAGAATTTTTTAAAGATTAGTTTCTTGTGGAACAAAAATATGATGGGGAGGAGGGCATGTCCAGAAAGCTCTTGCAAGGCAGTGGATAAAACTGGTCAGTGTGTTCTCAGTTTGCATCTTGCTGATCCTGGTCTCTGTTGGTCCTCTTATTTTATGATTTTGAGGAGAACTGTAAAGATATTCTGTACTTAGAGCTGGGTGGTCTCCACATTTTAATGCATAAGCTTCTCCAGTCTACCTCAACCGCTTGTTGGTATCTGAAGTTTTTAAGTGTAGGAATCTCTCATGACTTTGCTGGAGCCTCATTCATGGGATGAAGCTTTCTTGAGTGACATCCTTAGAATCCTTTCTGTGATGCATACTAAATGGGTTGTTGTTATAAAGGTATTTTCCTGAGCAGAATAATATGTCTTTGCCTTGCTTAGGCTTAGACTTGGTAGTTTTTCACTAGCATTTTGCCCTATTGTGAGCTGCTTTTAAAAATGTTGAAACAGCCTGAAGGTCTACTTTGAGTTCACATTTGCTGATTATTTTTTCCACTTTCTCAATTAGTGATACATTTCTGAGTTAAAATCTAAAACTAAAATATTATGTTAGAAGATCATGTCGTGTAGAGAAATAGTACATATATTTCCTGAATATCATGCCTACATTTTTATTAGTAACACGTTGCTCCTCATCTTAAACAATTCTAAATGTTGAGTTTAGGCAAGGAATAATTATAGATTAATTAAGAGAGATTTAATTACCATTTTGCCATGAGCAAACTAATGATTGAGTGTTAAATAATGCTATTTTTTTATTTGGAAACCACTCTGAATTTTTCTGATAAAACAATTTGTATTCATCTCTAGAAAATACCAAGTTAGATTCTTTTAACCTTGACTAAATGAAGCTATTATCCAGCTATATTTCTGTGTCAGGCATTCCTTCCCTTTGCAATCAGAGAGACAAACTTGTATGAATGGGACATGCCAGCTGTTTTAAACAGATTATCTCTGCTTAGTACTTGGGGGGGGGGGGGGGGGGGGGGAGGGAGGACAAAAGCAGCTAGGGTTTTTGCCAATATGCCCCTAGAAGAATTCCTTCCTGGTGCCTTCAGGGCTGCCATGAAGATGAATCACTAAAGTTAATCATTCATTACAGTTTTTGTGCTCTAATACCATTTTTCTGGAGCTGTGTACTTTGTGCAATCTCTTTTTAGGATCACCTATGCAGAAGAAACATTCACTTTTCCCCACATATTATGATACTTCAAGAATGATACAGCAAGGCTCGAAGTTTCAAATTTGAATGCCAAGCTCATATCCGTATTTTCATTACTTTTTTGAGTATCCCAAGTTCTAACTCCATCATGTTCTGTCTTAAAGCTCAGGAGAGTACCAGTACCCTGCACCTGTAGAAAATTAGCTTCAAATTTTTAATCGTAGATTAGTCAATTGCATGTAATATATTTCTGGCTTTAAAGTGAAAGCTGTAAAAGCACCTGTGTTTCATAGAAGGTGGGGTGCACCATGGCTTGCACCATTTGCCTTGGTCTTTCAGAGTGGAACTTTTAGGTAGAGTGAGATCTTACACATACTTGAACTGTATCATACCTAGTAGATTGTCTTTGCTGAATTGATAATCCTTCTGTTTCTTTTGTTTAGTCTTAGCTGCCATGGTGTGCTTGCCATACAGTTATAAAACACGTGTGCCTTCAGCTCATGCACTTAAGGTTACATCTGCTCTTTCACAGAATAAGCTGTCAGTATGTCAATGCATTTGAATGATTTGTGCTATTGGAGGCACTAAATTAACAGTACTTCTGAGTATCTGAGCATCACGAGACAGGCTCTAAGGCCTGAGTTATGGATGACAACTTAAAGAAATTTCTGCCGTGGCCCCAGAGTCTCAGTTGTTGCTGTCACCTTCATTTTCCTGGTGAATGAAGCCAAACTCCAGTTCTGGAGAGATGGGTTCTGTCCACCTTCTCTAAAGATGATTTCCTTCCTCCTTCGTTACTGGCATGTGCCATAATGGTATTTGAAATGAGGTTATATGACACCAGAGTATGGCAGTAAGTGGGAGCTACTTCCAGAGAGGGTGTTCTTTCCTATTGTGTTTATCGGATTTGAGGAATAATGGTGAAAGTAATGAACTTTAGTCTGTAAGCATAGTTTGAGTGGTTTATTTTTAATGTCACGCAGAAATGTTGGGTTTTTACTTAGTTCAGTTGGATGGAAAGTACTTTCACAGTGGGAGCCAAATTTCTTGTAGTTACCCACATGAAAACAGTTTTTGAAGTTTTTATTCCTAAGCTGTTGAACTGAATTACTTATAAATGTCCTAAAAATTGTTCTATCTTGGAACTGGTGCAAAACTCATTGTGGCCCTAACTGTGGAATCATTACTGTCAAGATTTAAGGGCAGTGTTACTGTGAGCCCAAGCTGGTACCTAGCAGTATTTTCTTTCCTTCCTCTTTTTATTTTTAATTCTTCAGTAACATAAAGCTTCCTTTTAGTTTTCTAAAACCACTTCTAGTAAATACCAGAGCTAGAGAGAGGTAATATATTTATGGAGAGCAATTACTAAATCTTTAGTGATTTCTCTGAGCTTTACTGTGCTCTAGCAATCCAGCCTTGTGATATTTTCCTGGTTTTTGTCTTGAATGGTTAGTGGGAAAATAACTGAAAAATTGGAAAAATAATTTAAAGTGAGAGGTGAAAGAACCTCAGTTTGCAAAAGTATGCCAAAGCAATACAAAGGAAATCTTCTGTAATTTAAGATACCTGCATAGACTAAAAAAATGTATAGGGAAGACACTTCTGCTAAACAAACAAAAGGTATCTGAAAGCTGTAATTGGAGCTGGGCAAATCTAACTAGAAAACCAGAAATAAGGTTAGAATTTTGAGTTGTGGTAGCCATACAGTAGATAAACTAACCAGGAGCTGTGTTAGATTCTTGTATTAGGAATCTTAATTGAAGTATGCTGTTCTTGTAAAACTCAACAATCACTTTTGAACTGAAACATGAAAATAATTCAGGAAACCTTAAAGTGGGAAGGAATTCAGGCTAAACAGTCAGATTGGGTTCTTCTGGCCAGTTAATGTGGGTTATTTACATTCTGAGAGCACAGTTGTGGCAATTACATGTTTTTCTGAACTTTCCCCTATGCAAGGGAGTATTTGCACTTTCTCCACTTTTCTGGGAGAAAATAAAAAAAAAAAAAAAAAAAGAGGTATTTTCATCTCTTTATGAATATCTTGTTTTGTTTGAACTTCTCAAACTTTACAGATTTGCATCATCTTAGAAAGATGTGAGAGGAATTTATCACAATGATAAATTTAAATAGAGGTAAGTTAGTGTATTTATAGTTTCTAGTCACATTAACTTTTCTTCTTGAAATTGTTAACAGTCTCTGAAAATAGACTGTGACTACTCAGTGTATTACCAGTTAAAATATCCGATCTCTATTTTGAGCATGAACGCACTTTATCCACCACCTAACTAGATATTGCCAACTACTTAAAACTAATAATCATATTAAGATACTCTTAAAGGAGTATTTTTGTACTATTTGTGGTAGTATTAGCAATGCTTTTACCTTCAATTGATGGTTTGTGAACAAATGAATGGTTTTGCGAATATTGGGGAAGTTAAATCGGGGAGATTCACTTGCAGGTGCTTTATACTTTCTTCTAGCTTTGTAAACTAATAGCCTATGCCTTACTACAGTGGTTAGGTGCATAGGGTGCTATAGGTGCATAGAAGGGCATGTTACAGATCCTGAATAACTCTTTGAGACATTGTAGTCTTAGGCTGTGATACTGTAAACTGCACCTTTCAAGCAAATTTCTGTTTTTGCATGAAATTCTTCTATCAAATGGCAGAGTGTCTGCAAAGATGCAAGTTTTTAAAGCAAACTTAAAGTATAACGTGGAATAACAGGCTTATGCAAAATGGTGGAAGTGCTTAGTTAGTTCCTTTTTCCATTGTGCTGAAAGTTAAAAGTGTAGGAAGATGAGAGCAGGAGGTTTTTTGTTAGTTGGCACATAGAGATCAGAACTAGTAGCTGATGATAGCTTAGAATAGAATCTCAGTATGTAAATACCCATTTCCTTTCAGCCAAACACACATGTGCCTTTAACCCTTGAAGCAGCAGTATGCAGCAAGAAAGGGAAAATTAAGAAATTGGTCACTTTTTTTTTGTCCCTGGGCTACATCTCCACTATAATGCACGTTTAGAGTTCAGTGTGCAGAAGGGCAATGATTCCCTCTTGCCATCAGTGCTGCAGGTAATCTATTGCATTAATCAGCCAGCTAGTGTGAAATGCATGGGGAGTGATTATACTATCATACACAATACAATCAGTATGAAGCACTTGTCAAGACCAATACATCAAAGTTTAATTCAGTAATAGAATGAATTAGAGCAAAATGAAACATTCTGTTCTCCAAGAAACACAGCACCCATAGAAAGCTTTTTCTTTTTTTTTTTTTTTTTTTTTTTTTTTTTTTTTTTAAGGCTGCACAGAGAAACCAGAATTCATTAAGGAATTGTTTTTATGAATAAAATTGCAACTTGGATCCAACTGAATGCTGAGAGCGCTTTTCCTTGGGGTTCTTATCGAGGAGAGAACAGCACTGAAGTGCTTCGCCTATCTTTACTATTCCATAAAAGCAACTGTTTAATTGGAGTGTTCTCCAGTGGGACTCCTGATTATGCTTTGTTCTGGCGGAGCTCTCTCCCTGCCTGCAGGAGGGGAGGTGGCGTTGCCAGTCATTCTGGAGGCACTTGTCCTTCCCATTGAGAAGCAACAAATACCACACACTGCCTTCTTTGAGGTTTCCAAATGGCTGTCCCAGTGTTTAAAAAACAGATATAAACCACTTAAATCCTTTGCTGACGCATCTAGTTAAAGGGGTCATAGGTTCTGCCTCCTAGAATTTTTTCTATTCTGGCACTTCCAGTGCTGGAAAATGATGCTTTTGTAATAGAATTGATAAGGCTCAAATGGGGCGCAGTGGCAAGTGTGTAGCAGTTGCCGAAGCTGGTTTGTCTGTGGCACAACAGGAATCAGCTGGATTACCTGGCTCCGTTTTCTTTGAAATAATCAAATGCTACTAACCAGGTAGCTTAATGGGTTTGATTTTTTGAGATGTTCATTGATGGAAGGGACAAAGAAATGTCACTGTAGGTATGCATCTGTTTTTTGCATATTTTAATTTTGTGAATTAATGGATTGATCTAAAGTATATTAAATATAAAATTCTAAAGTAAAGGACAAGTCTCAGCCATTACACAGGTGTTATACATGAGGAAATGCTGACCCAAGCTTAGCTACACAGCAGCCATGACAAGGTAGGAATTTCTAGGAAGTAATATTTCTAGGAAAAGCAGATTTCTTGGGAAGACTGTAATGAAACAGTCAAACAGAATTGTACACTGGATCTTCAGTCATGGTCAGTGTCCTAGCACCCTACTAAAACTGTTTCCATCACCACCTTCCATTTACTGCGGCAAGAGCAAAATATAATGGGGTTTATGAAAACTAAGTAGTGCTTATTCTCTGGGGAGAGTCTGTATACGTTCCTTGCACTTCCTTTGGCTGCATGAATACATGCATAGACAGGATGTGTAATTATGATAACATCTACTTTTAAAGTGACTGAATACTTCTTAATGTTTTTCAATTAGCATATTTAAATCCTAATTAATGTAGGCGTACACTGTCCCTTTCTCCCCCATGACTTCAAAGGTAGTGGTGTCTACTGAGAAACACTAATGTTCTCTTGTAGGTACAAGGAAGGCATGCATTGTGTATAACAGTAATGTAACCTATTTTTTCGTAGTGTGAGGCACATTAAAGATGAGAGACAGCCATGCATTTTCAAGAGGAGGGCTGTCTGAATCACAGGTCTGTTTTGGCAAAGCTGGCATTTTCCAGGTTAAAAGGATTAGTGTTGAATCAAAATAGGCAATTTCTCACTGCAAGATGACAATTCTAATATTCATTCCCTTGTGAAATTAATATCAAATTGCAGTCACCGCATGCCTTATTTCCCAATTACCTTTTGTGAGAAAAATTTTTGTATATTGGGTTGTGATCACTTTGCCACTGTGCTGTGAGGAATTTTGTATTGGAAAGATGTTAGGTCACAGTCAAGAGATCAAAATTGGAAGTTTACTTTTGGTTTAGTAACATGTAGCTGGGAGGGAAGATGTGTCAGCCTGCTGAGGACCATTATGAAAAGATATCTGGTGCCTGAGGAAAAGGAGCAGGAAGACGAGAGAGAACTTGGTTAGAACAACCTAGTATGTAAACAGAAACACATTCTGTGGTTGGTTGGTTGAGGTTTGGGTTTTATTGGTCTTTGGGTGTTTTCCGTTGTTTTGGTTTGGGGTTTTTTATCTATTTAATGAGACATTTGTTCATACTGCAGGTAGCATGGGTGATATTAAATCTAGTCAAACAGGTAAACTTGAGAATGCCATTTTCTGTTTTGGGAAACTTCTTTTGAGCATAGGCTGTTGCTAACAGCAGTTAGCAGTTCAGCATTTTGAGGTTGAAGTCACTGGAAATGGATTTAGATACTTTCCCGACAAATTACAAGTAGTTGCCCTTCATTATTCCTTAAGCCTATCTGTAGTAAGGGGTAAGCGTGGTCAGCAGTTTCCCCATGTGTGAACCATTAGGCAGAAAATAGAGAATCTCTTGTTTGAGGCCAGTGTAAACTTTCAGGTTGGTGGTGACGTTTAAGGGCCAGTTCAGGGAGGCTTCCACTGAGCAGCATAGAGTAGGAAGAGTATCCTCCAGGCTCCTCCCAGTTGGCATGTGGTAAAAATCTGAGCACAAGTGAACATTTTCCTCAGACTTTTTCAGTGCTAGGAGCAGGACAAGAACCAGTGAATTGAAAGAGCCAGAATGGAGCAGATGTCAGGGGAGGGGGAAGGCACTGAGGGCGCAGGAGGGGGAAGAAATATGAATACAGGCAAAGGCACACACTCCAGAGGAGATTTAAAAAGAAAAGGAAAAAAATTACCACCACCCCTAAAAAAACCAAACCCAAACCCAAAAAAACCCCCACCAAAAAACCCACACAAACCAAAAAAACCCAAATAGGCTGAAGAGTGTGGGGTCATTGGCATTCTGCATCCTTCTCCCAGATGGTAGCCTTTGTAGCACTACAGGAGCTGAGCCCGAGGCTCTTTCCGTTCCCTTCTCTTCTTGTGCGGGAGTTTTGTCTCACACTCCTCTTCCTGCAGGGAATCGAGCAGCCATGAAAGCTGGGCGAGATCTCATGTGCAAGCCGCTTGCCCTGAAGTCACTGGGACCAGGGTGCAGTTGGGCCCTATTGAAATTTCAAGTGGTTTTTGTGAGGTTTATTAAAAATACACTTGTCCTTGTGCTTCATTTGCATAAAAATAGCCTGGTTTTCTGAGACAATGGCTGCTAACAATGCAGTTATGTATGACATAGTTTCCCTGTTTAAGCCAAAGAAGTTTTTAAAGGATTTTGGTACTTTGGCGTATTTCTTCCCTCTCATGATTCTTAGACGTACCACATGCATAGTGGAGCTTCTGAAGAAAAATGAATTCCTTTGCCTCTAGTGGTGTTTTGAGATGTGGAAAAAGAAAAGGCCGTTCATTCTGTAGGGACATGGTATAATTAGTACTGTGTGTTCTGCCTTGCTGGATGATTGAAATACTTACCAAATGCAGTTAAATTATTCCATTTTGCTTTTGCTTCAGTCTGAAAACACTGGGAATCTGGTTGCAAAGTATTAAATGGGCTATTTTTTTGTTGAATGCTGAGAGGTACAGTGTCTCCTTAGTGCCCTCAAGTGATACTTGAATTTGAAAATAAATAATTAGGCCCAAGTTAACTATTCACTGGGGCTTTCCAGTATGCCTCATCTTCTGTTTTGTTTTGAATATTGCAAGGAATACAGTTGTCCTGTCTTGGACAGTGCTGAATGCATTGATGGTTAGTAACAAGAACTAGTTGTAATTTGATTGGAGAGTGAGGTATGTTGGCAAGTGTGTCTAAAGAAAGTTGTATAATTTGATTTTTAAAAGAAGTTTTTAAGAATAGTATTTAAGTATTTAAGTATTTAAGTATTTAAGAATCCCATGGCAAGTTTCAGACCCTTCAAAACAAAACCCACTTGCTGTACTAAACTTGCTGTATTTGACTACTGTACAGTAATACTCTGCAGTGTAGTGTCCCTCTGATACTCTGCACTGTACCATATCATATTTTGTTGTGGTCAGATCTCTTTGATATTACGTCCCCATTCCATGTTGGTTTAAATAGCAGGAGACTTACAACCTTAAAGATCAAGCTGTGTTTCCACTGGCTGTTGTGCTGTGGCATACCAACATGCTGAGTTACTTTAGGAATGAATGTAATGGGATGGCCTGTGCTCTGCATATCCATTTTACGTTCTTAGCTAGCAAAAGAATACTCGAATGTGAGAATTATTATCCTAGAAGAACCAGCTGCATTTTTATTCTTTTTTTTTTTTTTTTTTCAGCCTGCCATGAGGGTTGCATAGTTTAAGCATATTCTCTAAATCTCTTGTAGTGTATTAGGAATGTTCTTAATGAACAAATGAACTGTTGCTAAACAGCACTTTCAGATGTCTTCATACTTATGTCAAAAGTTCATGTTGGTGAAGGGACAGCTGATTTAGAGAAAAATCTGTCCATTTGAAAATTGTTACTAGACACCTTGATGTATTAGTGCCTGCCCTGCTATATAGTTTCAGGGAGCAAGTTCCAAAGTGATGGTATGTGTGAAATGTCAGTGCAAATTAGCTTTCCCTTCGGGCTCCATAAACAGAAAATGTAAAACAAATATTCCTGTGTAACCAAATTACTTAAGTAGTTGCAGTAAAAATATCTTATTCCTATTAGACTGCGCAAAATCAGTGTTCACTGGATCTCTGAGACCCAGATGTGTTTGAGAATGAGTTATACTATCAGCAGTACTTCTGCTGGGTTCCGAGTGTGGAAGTGTATGTTTACAAAATACATGTCTTACTAAGGCACTTCTTTGGTTCCTGTAACGTGAAGCTGAAAGATACATAGTTCTTGTTCATAGGAAACAACATTTTGCCTGTAGTACAAAAATCAGAAGAAAAACGTGGGTAATTTCCTGCTGTAACTTTATGTGAATTCTTGTTTGCTTTTGACTGATGTTCCTGTCCGATGAGCCATACATTGCAAACTCTGATTTTCTAATACGAAAGACCTCTTAATGCCCTTTAATGGAGAAAGTTGGCTTGGTACCATCTTTCAACTGCTTCAGATGGGCCATGCCAGCTCCAAGATCCTGTGTCAGGAGTTCACTCTGCCTGGTGTTAGGTGTAGCTGGGAAGCAAGCAGAGTAGCCTTTGAGGGGAGAAAAAGTGTTACAGTATAGAAGTTTGCAATGAGTCATCGGCTGTTGCATTTTTAATAGAAAACATAATTTAGCAATTTTTTTAAAATCAGGTGCTCTGTGGATGTGTATAGTCTTAAATCCCCACTGCAAGTTGGAGCAGAAGTCCAGTTGGCTAAAACAGCTGAAAAAATGGAACAGTGTGGATGTTTGTCCCTGGGAAGATGGAAACCATGGAAACGAACTGCCCAATTTAACCAATGCTTTGCCTCAGGGTGCAAATGCTAACCAAGGTGAGCCTAAACATATGCACTGACTGCAACGTATAATATAACCTCTATCTTATACACTCTAGCCTTGCAGAATTCAGCACTCTTTCCTGGAACAAGTAACTTTCTTGTTGAGGATTGACCAGCCAAAATTATTTTCACTAATACTATCCTTGCAGAAGGGATAAATAGGTGGGGGTTTCTGTGCTGGGGCTGCAGTGTTTTCACAGCAAGTATTTGCATTTAGTTAGTCCTTCTAACTTTTCACTTGGTGCTTCTAAATACGTGTTGCATGAAGATTGGATGTCCTTGGAAGTATGTCATGTAAAAGCCTGTTGTTTCTATGCTTGACTATATCTTATATTCTTTCTGGTGTTGGACCTTTCATTTTGTTTGCAGTTACAAAGCCTTTGATACCTATTTAAAGAGGGATCTGTTGCAACTGCATTGAACTTGAGTGTGTGAGAAACTAAAGCAGCTACCTGTGGGATGTGCTCAGTATGCGTAGTGTACATTGCCAGGTGTGTGGGGGGTGTAGAGGCAATACTGCCTCGGGAGGAGGTGCCTTTTCTTACGTGCTATCAGGCTTTCTAATCTAAAATGCAGTTATCAAATCTGACAGTAGCCTTGTGCAGTCCGCCTCAAGCAAAGATGGCTGCTTTGCTAATAACTGGGGAAGGTGCAGGATATTTACCTGGGAAAAAACCCTCATAGTCCTCAAAACCTCAGTACTCTGATAAGTATTTCATATAATTACTACAAAGTTAAAAATCTGTGCTTTGAAGGTGGCAGGTTTGGACTTAGATGGGTTTTTCCTTGTTTCTTTTTCTTGAAAGATGACCTCTGAAGGAAATAGATGTGGTTCATTTTTAAATGTCTCAGCTAGCCAGGGACAGAAGTTAATTCAGCATATGACTCCCTACAGAGGTGTTTTGCTTTCTGTATCTTGTGGTGTTCAGCCCAACTTGGGCAGTCTAGTGGTTACTCTGACACAGCATCTCAATGATGATAGACATAGTGCCATGTCAACAGCGTGATTTTGCTGTAGGAAGATGTCCAGTCAGGATTATGTCAGTCCCATGGCCTCAGTACCTCACTTTCTTTAAAGTATTTGTATGTTTATGACAAAAATTTTACAAGTGCTCAAGGTTAATGTCACTTCTGAAAAATCTTTCATGCATTGTTTATCCATCCCTCATCCTGGCAGCTCTGGGTCTGAGGAGGAAAGAAGCTGGGGACACTTGAGTAGCTGTGTACCATATACTTTCTAGTTTGTTTTTATGGGAGTTTGTATATATGCTGTTGAGTGTCCTTAATCTCTAGTGTTTCCTCTGCAAAGTCACGTTTACCATCAGCCATGCTGGTTTGTGTATCTCTCTGAACGCAAAGTGAATGGCACACACTTTGAGCTGTTGGGTAGTGGTAGGATATGAAATGTCATCTGCAGGCTGCTCGGCGCAGAGCGGGGCAAGGCAGGCTGCTGTCCGTTGGGGGTGGTGAATAGGCAGAAGACAAGAATACTGTGAATGACTGATTCACATATGAATGAGTAAAGCTGATGCAGGTTTCTAAACTTGTGCAAATGACAGATTCACCGAACAGGCCACATCGGACGGTGTTCACTCGAGCCATTGAGGCATGCGATCTGCACTGGCAGGACAGCCACTTACAGCACATTATCAGCAGTGACCTATACTCCAACTACTGTTACCATGACGACACTGAAAACTTACTCTTTGACTCTCAGGGGTGGCCCCTCTGGCATGGTAAGTGGCTAAACCGGAAAGACGTTTCCATGACTTGCTTCTTTGTTCATTTTCTATGGCATTATTTTGGGGGGGGAGCTGGTGGGGAGGTGAATGAAAAGCCTGGCAAAAAGAACAGAGGGTCCCTTGAAATGCTGGCTCAGAAGTAGTCCTTGAAGTCTCTCTTGCATAGTTTTTAAAACAACAACAACAAAAAAACCCAAACAGAAAAGCCCTTTTGAGTAGCCTAGCAAAACAGACCATTGCAGACATGGAAGCATTGCTATTCTTCAATTATTGTCTCCATTTTAGAACATGTTCCTACAGCCTGTGCAAGGGTGGATGCATTACGATCTCATGGATACCCACGAGAAGCACTGAGGCTAGCAATAGCTGTTGTTAATACGCTAAGAAGGCAGCAGCAGAAACAGCTGGAAATGTTCCGGGCTCAGAAGAAAGGTAAATGTGGGGAAGAGAGAAGGGCAAACGACATGCAAGGTGACAATAACATCAGACTGGAACTTTTCATGAGAAAACCAGTTTTGAAAGTAAAGCAAAAGAAGTGGCTTGGACTCTTGATGATAGTGGTAATGTCACATTCTGGATGTCAGAGGTTTTGTGTAAGCTGGGTTGCGAGCTGTGCAGGACAAGGGCTCTGTTCTGCCCTCTTCAATGTTTGGTATGATGGGGCCTTTCTCCCAGTCATGGTTTTTGGTAACACAGTGAAAATATTCACTGGCTTTAAAACAGAGCTTTGCATTTGGCATATCAGGTGTTTAATATTTTTTTCATATATAATGACATACAATAATGACATATAATTTAGCTGAACTATATATTTCTCGGTAGGCATTAAGGGGTAACAATGAAGCAAAGTCTGCACTTCATCAAATTTGGCAGTTTGTTCGAGGGAAGTCTCTTAACAATGCTTAAAATTGTAGTGTTTTTCAGCAGAGGTGGATTTTTCTTTTTGAAACACTGTTTTTCATAAAACCTTCTGTGGTATTCCTCTGATGAGCATTACCCCTGGGTTTGTTGGGGTGTTTGTTTTGAAGGAACATACCCCATCAGATACAGTTTCTATGCCGTGTGATCCTTCCTACCCAAAATAATCCTGCACTGAACTTTGTGGTTAAAGAATACACATGGAAAGACTGGAATTACTTTCTCTGCTGCTACAAGAATCCCTTAATTCAAATTTTATTTTAGATCTTCATTGCTGCTCTTAACTACGTGTGTCCTCATGCATTGTACCCAAGGGTTGGGTTTTTTTTGAGCACTGTTATAGATCCTAGATTTAAACAAAACCTAAAAGCACTTTGTATTATTACTTAGGAGAATTTGCAAAGTGTTTTTGTCATGTAATGTAACTTTCCTTAACAAGTGTTTGCTTAAAAGCTTTGTGGCTTTTCTAGCTTCTCAGACTGGGGGGTAAGAAGGTTGGGGCAATGCCAGTGTGTGTGAATGTGTGCCTTCACGCTCTGGGAGGTGTGAAGGGTCTCCTGCAAGTGTGCCAGTTGTAGTACTGCTCCTTTTCATTCCCAGTTGCTAACGCAGCATCTAGATATTGGGTACTTCTGCTAACGTAAGTTCCTTTCCCTAGGAGCAGTTTCTATAGCAGTCAACTACATGCTATTTTAACTAAAAAACAAAGTGTATGGAATGTGATCCATCATCCTAAAACAAAGAAGTTTGTTGTTTGTATGTTGTTGCTGCTTTTTTATTTTATTCCTTTTATGTATGGAATTTTTCAAAGATGCTCTTTTAATACCACAATATGTGCTGGTCTTGTCTATGAGCAGATGAATTCTGCAGCTCCAGCCCTGCTTTAGGTTAGTTTAGCAAACACCACATGCTTCTACTTAACTTTTATTCATGTGACTGATCTGACATCCGTGGAACCACTTGCATGATTTAAAGTTAAAAGTCTATATGACTGAAGGACTGAAGCCTTTGTTTGACATGACACAAGTGAAGCTCATAAGTAGGCACAATAGAATAAATAGAACATAAGTGAGTCAGTAAGAAGTCACTGTCATTAATCCTTTTGGTAATATTACTTGCTTCTTTTCTTCATCTTTAGTACATGCTCTTTGCTGGCAAGGCAGTGATTTACTTGTTTGCTTTTCATATTACGTATTAGTGAATTCTTTAAAAAAACCCATCCTCTTGACAGTGTAGCTGTGTTTCATTTAGTACCTCCACACATTTAAATAGGTAAGAAGCAGATTTTTAAAGCTCTGTGATAATGGTTACTCGGAAAGATGGCACTTTATGAACAAGAGAGAGCGAAGGCAGGTACAGGTTAATGTGTAACAGGCGGAAAACAAAGCATCCATAACATCTCTTATATAGTTTTTAAATGGTCACCCGTAATGTGTTGTCTGTCTCACAGCTCAGTCCTGTGTCTAGGAGGAAAAAAGCTGGGAGCTTTGGTCAAAGGGGAGCTGTTGCCATAAGACTCTTAGTAAAAAAAGAGATTTGGGGGATCTCTAACATCTGTTACCACAACCACACTTCCTTCAATTCACTGTGCTAAAGAATTTTTTCATGTTCTAACCGAATGATTAGTGGGGGCTACAAGACAAAGTATCTGTGAAAGGGGCTGCTGAGTGGAATTTTAGAATGACAAACAATGCACTTCATCCACTGAAAAGACGATTTTTTTCTTTTACACCTAATTTAAACATTTTATTCTTTTTCTTTCTGAAGAAGAAGCTATCATCATGAGTTTATTACTTCAATAAATAGATGCAGGATAAGCTTATATTTTATTTATGAAATTGGGACATGTTTTAGAATATTTTCATTTATTTCAGTGTCATTGGGTTAACTTAAAATGTAAAAATTGTACTGTGTCTTTGGAGTGAAGAAATTGTTGTGAGTGTTTTACAAAAAAAAGTCTTTGTTGTAGTGTTTCGGCAGACATTTTCAGAAGAGTTACTAGTATCAAATAAGAGATTTCGAAAGACATTGCATTTGAAAATTTTGACCCATAATGCACTTTGCTAGTGCTCAAAATGTCTGGCCTTTGTTCTTTTTCTTTTCCTCTTTTAACATATTCACAAAGGGCAATGAATTCACCCTCAAATACATTTTCTCCTTCTAAGCAGAAGCTACTGGAAATACTTTGAATTCTGTACCAAGCGTGTTTTAATCAATTCTACTTTTAAAATTGTTTTGAAGGGCTAACATGACTTACTTTCTCTCCCTCCTCACTCCATCTTTTCTGTCACAGAACTTCTCCACAGAGGAGTAACCTCAATAACAAATCTTGAGGGTTGGGTGGGACACCCGTTGGACCCCATTGGCACTCTCTTCAGTAGCCTGATGGAAGCCTGCAGGGTGGATGATGAGAGCTTCCATGGATTCTCAGACTTCACGGGTAAGGCCAAGCGTATCTCCTGTATGTCTTCATTTACTGAAGGTGTTTTTCTGTCTTGCCTTTCTGACTCAGTGTCAAAGCCAATGTTACTATAGTATAAGAACTCACATTTGCATTCGTTAAGAAAACACAAAGGAGAGAAAATGTTTAAAGTGTGAAAGCACTTAAAAAATTAACAGTTACTCATTCCTGAAGACAATGCCGCATTTCACCCTTGAAATAAAAAAGGTAAGACATCACTGCAGCAGCTCTCTCCACATACCTTGCTCTGTCCTCTTTGTCTGAGCAACTGCAGGGAATCACAGAATCACAGAATTGTTGAGGTTGAAAGGCATCTCTGGAGATAATCTAGTTCACCTGCTCTGCTCAGAAGAGCATTACCTAGAGCAGATTGCTCAGGACTGTGTCCAGTCGGGTTTTGAATAACTCCAAGAATGAGCACTGGCCAAACTCTGTGGGCAACCTCTTACAGTGTTCAGCCACCCTCACAGTGAAAAAGGTGTTTTCTTACGCTTGGATGGAGTTTCCTGTATTTCAGTTTGTGCCCATTGCGTCTTGTCCTGTCACAGGATACCACTCAGAAGAGTCTGGCACTGTCTTGTTTCACATTCTCCCATCAGATACTTATACATTTTGGTAAGATCCTCCCAAGGCTTCTCTTTTCCAGGCTAAATAATCCCACTTATCTCACTGTCATTGTATGAGAGATGCTGCAGTCCTTTTAATCATTTTTGTGGCCCCTTGCTGGATCTGCTCCAGTATGTCCCTGCGCTGGGGAGCCCTCAACTGGACACAGCACTCCAGGTGTGGGCTCAGTAGTGTTCAGGGCAGGGGAAGGATCACCTCCCTCAACCTGCTGGCAGCACTCCTGCTAATGCAACCCAGGATGTTATTATTGGACTTCTTAGCTACAAGTGTACATAATGCTTCAAATTGATGACAAACACTTATAATTGATCAACATGCATGATCTGTAAGTGATATGAATTGGAAAGTAGTTTTGCAGTATTGATATATGATTTAAGATAGGTTGTGTACGCCTATTTTAATTTCAGTATTTGCTTCCCAGGAGCTTAACTGATTAATTCTTTGTTCTCAGTCTTTTCACCTCTATAGTAGCTCCTTATCACCACTTCTGTGGGCAGAAACTGGATTCATCCCTCTACCTGGAACTTTTTTATATGCATATCTGCAATCTTCTTGGGGCTTTGCCTCAAAACTATTTTCATTCAATTAGATTTTCTTCAATAAATTTCTAATCCCATATCCATCAATTCTGGAAGAACTTTTAATTAAAAAAGAAATTAGAAATCAGGTTCCTTGCAATTACAAAAAACCCACAATAACCCCATGAAATAAAAACAGTGTGTGTTGAAAAGTAACTTCCTCCTATACATGCATATACAATCTACCAAATGCATTCAGCCTTGCCATTTGCTGCAGTTGTCAGTCTCCTCATAACTGTCCATTATAACTTTTTGTTCCCAAATTAGACTGTGAACTGCTACAGGTTGGAATAGCATTTTGTTATATGGTGTATCTGTGAAGTGCCAGATGAATCAGTACTAGTCTTTAAAGCAATTTCTGACTTGGTCTGTGTGGAATTTACATAAAATCTTTACTAAAAGTAGGACTTCTAGTGTTAATAAGCATTTTATCATAAATACAACTGTAACAAGTAATAAAATGCTTGAAAAGAGCTCTCGCAAACAAAGGATGCTTTAAACTTGTGGAGTTCCCTGATTTATTGTATTTACACAATAGTAGTAGCTTCAACTGAAATCTATGCAGGTATATAAGCACCTTTCCCTTCCTCCTACACATCAAGGCTTGAAGGAGATAAATGGGTGGATTGTCCAGTTTTGGCCTCATTAATGCAAAGCTGGAGAAACTGCCTTTCTCTAAATTGTTCCATTTAAAAATGAAGCATATAGTTTTACGTGAGTGGGTTATTTAAAATCTAATTGTTCTGTGTATTTCTGCCATGTAGATTTGGGTGCGATGTTTTGAATTGGATCACTGGATTTTGAGATTGCACTAGTAATTTTAAATAATTAAAAAATAATAATACTAACAGAGGAAGCATTTGTATATGTGGCATTATGAGCAGATTATGGGTTGGAATGATTTGCTGATGTGTTTTTCTTTCTGTGTCACCCCTTACAGACAACATGGGGCAATGCAGATCTCTGGAGTACCACCACCTGCCTGCACACAAGTTCTTTGAAGAAGGGGAATCTTATTTGACGCTGGCTGTGGAAGTAGCATTGATAGGGCTG
The DNA here is from genome assembly GCF_004027225.2 of Strigops habroptila. NCBI lineage: Eukaryota > Metazoa > Chordata > Aves > Psittaciformes > Psittacidae > Strigops > Strigops habroptila. Next base: position 80,799,179 of record NC_044302.2, on the reverse strand, counting down.
GGACAGCAACGAATAATGCCAGATGGCTTGTATGCACAAGAGAAGGTTTGTCGAAATGAGGAGCAGCTCATTTCTAAGCTACAGGAAATTGAATTGGATGATACTCTGGTGAAGATTTTTCGAAAGCAAGCAGTCTTCCTATTAGAAGGTAGCTCAATATAGATGCTAACTGCTTCTTTAAACTGTCTTCACTTACACAAGCACACAGCTAGTATTCCCGTGGAAACTGCCTTATATACTTAGATGTTTTTTTGACACCCAACTCCAGCAAAATTTTGTTTCCAATCTCATATAAAAATCAAACATTCTTCAGATATCACATGACTGTAAAGATTAGGCATCAGTTGATCTATAAGCCTTTTGTTGCATGTCATAATCTCAGTATTGTGATTATACAACCCAGGCTCACAGTCAAATACAGCCATCAGTTATCAATAGTTCTCAGGTAGCAAAATTCTAAGTGTTTCTTGTATCATGAAAAGGGACTGGCAGTTTTCTAAATATGTGAAGATCTGTACTTCTGTTCCCAAGTGAAGAGCTCTGAAAATTCTTAAGATTGCTGGGACAGAAATGTAACATTTTATTTGTGGCAATTAGGAAAATTACTTGGCTTTGAAGTTTGTATCATACAACTGATATGCAGTCAAATATTGAGGCTTAACGCCTGGTCTAGTGACTGAATTTTGACCAAGACAAACAATTTGCGTTTGGGAAGTAGCCCATGTGTTCCAATAAGATTTGTATAAAAAAGTCCATACTTTTGACTTAGCTTTCTTAAAAAGGTGTGTAGCACTTAGGCCTCCTGTTCAGAGAGTAATCTCAGGGTCCTGAGGTTGTATTTCTGGTTCGAAGGTTTTTAAATGGGAGAAAAACTTCAGAGGAACCATTTATCCAAAGGCAGGGTCCAAGTTTTGAATGCTTGCTCAAGGGCTGCTGAGGAGTGTGTTGTTGCTCTAAGTAAGTTGTGAAGACTACTACACAGCAGTCAGATTTTGCATCCTTTTTGTAAGACATTTGTCTTTCAAAACTTCCTCTTTAATGGAAGATGAGGGTGCCATTGAAACTGCCTAGAAGCCGCACTGTGGGGAGAGTTTCCATTGTCATGTGGCTGTACTGCTGCTTTATAGCCTTTGGACAAGAACAGCTGCTTGCTGGATCCAGCTAGTAGCCACCATACAGGGATCCTATGGATTATAAAATGAATTTGCTGCATCTATTTGCTGGTAAGGATGCTTTATGAGGAGAAGGCAGGATTTCTCTAAAGTATTCTCTGATAATCCTAGTTTACTACTTTGATCACTGAAATTCTTTTAATGTTTTCTTAGAGCAGTAAATAAATAAGCATAGCAGGAACTCTGCTAATACAACTATCTACAAAATTGCTATGGTGAGCAGTATGCAATGATGGTCTTGTACTACAGTGTGCTGAGAAATCCGGCTTTCATGCAGTGGCAGGGGGATTGGAACTATATGATCTTAAGGTCCTTCCCAACCCTAACTATTCTATGATTCTGTACTCTAGGTTAGGCAGAAACTGCCAGCTCACATGGAGGAAAAACTGTGCATGATTTAATATGCTAATCATATCAATTGCATTTTTGTAGTTAGTCCTGTAGATATAATAAAGAAAGCTTAATCCAATATTGAGCTGATTTCTATGCTGTTAATGCAGATTAATGCATGCTGTATGTAGCTACCATTTGAATGCGTGGGAAAGCAGAATGTAAGACTGTTTTCCAAGAACTGTTCGAATTTTTTGCTTGACTGCTAAGTTAATGGTGGAATATATTTTCATATAAATGCTTTGTCATGTATTCTTCGTGTCCTAATTGTGTTTCTGATTGGACCACCAACTGGCAAGCATACATGAAATGGCTTCTTTCATTGAAGCAATGCCAGCCAGCTTTGAATGGCTTTCAACTTCATTTTAAATGATTGAGATACACTGTCACCTGCTAAATCTTCATTGACATTTCTTTTTAATCTGCCTCAGTCTTCAGAAATGCCCAGCTATGGAGCTCAGAATTTTTTCATGCCTAGTGATTTTTATCTTTGCATGTTGTGCTACGGCACTAGTGAGAAAAACTTTGATGAAACAGCTCGGCAGTTTCTCCTCGTCTGCTTCAGTGCGGTCTTGGCCATGTTAGTTTGAACTGCTTTGGGAGCAATTTAAATGACACATGACTCTGCAGCAAAGAAGTGTGCTCACAAGGTCATCCATCCATCCAAGTGTGGTGGGTCAGAGTCTCTAGTAGAAGTAGTAGTAACTTCTAGGGTTACTGGCTGCTATCTGTGCAATAATAGTCCAATAATGCTTAATATAAGATTCTTATTCTGTATCTCGCAACATCTACTGCCTGAACCTCTAGTTGCTGAAGTCAAAAGCTGACATTGTTTTCCTATTAATAGGAATAAAAGCCTTAAGGTTGCAGGAAAACTGTAGAAATGGGATTCATATGCACCATGAACATTCAGAACTTGGCAAGGAAATAGTTGCATCTAACGTTTTTGTTGTCAGTCTTGATGCTGCTGCTACGAAGTTGAAATACTGCACTGGTTACGCTGAGTATGAGCAAGATCCATTGCTCCAACAGTGGGTATAGTTTTCCTACGACAAATACAATTTTTAAGATTATGTGGCTGTAACGGACTCACAAAACCAGCTTTGGTGCAAGAGCTCACCTAGTCTTCTCTGGAGGCCAAGTCCAGACTAAAGGGTTATTTAAATGCCTAATGTCAAGTGAGACATCAATAGGGATTAGGTGCTGCTGTGGTGATTGGCCATGTAGCTTCAATTAAAGATACACATTTAATTCACTGTAATCACTCTTTGGGTTTTTTGGTTTTTTTTTTTTTCTGGTGGATTTGTGATAAAGCAGTCATGCAGCAACAGGGTGCATAGGGGTTCATGTGCACAATGTAGCTATGTGGAGGCAAGGCTAGGGTTATCACTTTCAACTTTTGCATACCATAGGCTTGCTGAGTGAGCCCCATGGAGCACTGGAATCATTCTGTCATTTGTATGCACACTGGTAGTCTGCTTGGTACTATACAATTTGCAGTCTGTCTTTTCTCAGAGAATGTGGTATTTAATATACTTGTAATACACTGTATATATGTGATATATTTGTAATATATTTCACAGAAAGAGCGATATAAATTTACCTTCTGTACAGCAAACTCTGCTCTGAATACCTATATACCTATAACTATATCTTCATTGTAAATGAAGATACAGTGAATTTTTAAAGGTCTGTAAGTTGGTTTTAGCAGTATGTAAAGATGGACATTCTCTTTCTGTTTCCTGCAGCTGGACCGTATAGTGGTTTAGGTGAAGTCATCCATCGAGAGAGCGTTCCAATGCACACATTTGCCAAGTATCTCTTCACCTCTCTCCTACCTCATGATGCTGAACTGGCATACAAAACTGCACTGAGAGCCATGCGGTATGTATTTCCAAGTTATCTAGAAGGAGCACAAGTAGCAGTAGCAGTTGGGAAAGGAGAAAAAGCTTGTTAATCAAGATGTAGTCTTTTTTTCTAAAAGAAGCATTCTTTTGGTTGTCATCTGTAAAAGCAGTTGGTGTCTCTAGTAACTACAGTATAATCATTGTAAATGTACAATTAGTGCTTATCTGCAACCATAAAAAAGCATTCTTTGTTACAAATCCTTCTAGAATCCCACTCTCGGGGCACATGGGTTTGTGTTAAACAGTGGCAGCTAAAGCATATGTGTTCTCTCACCCATGCAGTTGTGTATGTGTGTGTGGTGGTATTGGCGAGGAAATGAGAAAGAGTCACAGCAGCAGCAGTCTCAGAATCATCTGCTGCTTAGCCGGTTCGGTAGGACTATTTGTTCCACTGGCATTCTTTACAAATTAACCCTCAATGATAAATTTGAAACCATAGCATGGGGTATGAGCCAGTATTCTTTTCTTGTGTTTCATAACAAAGCAGTCATGTCCACATCTGGGTGAATGTTGGGGTTTAAATAGAGTATGTCATCTGACAACAAAATGTCTGACTTGCATCCTATGTATCTTCAGTAATCAGGAAAAAGATGATTCTCAGGGAGTGCTCAGTGTGTGCTGGCTTTATCTTAAGGCAGGCCAGATGATTGGTAATGGTGGCTAAGAAATTTCTTTTAAAGGAAGTTTCAAGACCCTCAATGATCAGCAATAAATCTGTCGTCCATCTAAAGTGCAGGGAAGAAACTGTTCCTGCCTGAATCGTGTGGTCACTGTCAAGAACCTTGTAGTTGATGGTTGACAAAGAATATCCACAACTGAATACTCAGAGCAATCAAGTTCCAGATTAAAGGAAAAAAAAAAAAAGGGTTGGGTTTTCCTGGTCATTATTTTCAAGAATGATTGCACAGTGATTGAAGGACACACTATCCACATAAGTAGTATCTAGCTTTGTCAGACAAGTTGTGTCTTAATGGTTCGCAGGTGTGTATTCTGGAGCTAGTTCCTCAAAAAAAAAAAAGAATAAAAAAATCTGTGATCAAAGGACTAAACGGGAGGGAATGCATAAGACCAAAACATAGCTACTGTCAGGTCAGGCTAAAAGTCCGCTTAGCCTGTCTTTTTATGCCTACCAAGAATTTCTAGTAACGGATGTTACGGAAGAAATCTGAGAACTATGAAGAGTGACCTTGTGTACTTGCTGCTTATGATTAGCATTTTAGAAGATAGATTGAGAAGACAAAATGCATTATTGATGAATGATTGAAAACATTCAAATGTATGATCAGTAAGCTGTCTGGGCCATCAGAGTACACCCCTCTTTATTTTATCACAAGTTAAGTGCATTAATAACCCTGATCATACCAGATCAGTAAAATAGTACAAAATGTGGTGAGGGGGGTTTTTGGTTGGTTTTTTTGGGGGGGGGTGTTGTTTTTTTGTTGGTTATTTGTTGGTTGTTTCGTGGGTTTTATTTTTAGATGAAAAGATCAATTTTATGAAGTAGACTCTGCCCTTCTATTTATTTTCAGTTACTACCTTAAAGTGTTCCTCAGAGATTGTTTGTGTGGAGTTTTCCTCCTTAACCTACTGAAACCATGATGCTGAAAGTAGGTTTCATGCTGGAGTAGGCATCCATCAGCAGCTTTGCACAGTGCACTGAACACTTCAGTGAATGTGACAGCAGCATGCCATTCCTTTTGAAGAAGGACTAGGGCTTTCCCCAGAAAACTTCTTTTCTGGAAGTTTCCTTTCTCAACTGGAAAAACAAGCAAGAAACTGAAAAATCCAAATGATGAAATCTCCGGTTAGTCATGGGCAGTTCTAGCAATCTTTTGGTATGAAGCTGTCATCTCAGCCAATGAAGTTACTTTTCAAACAGACCAGTATAAGAAAGAGTTGTCTGTTTCCATCTGCTAAAGTTACAGGAGACATCATAATTGGCGCTGTTCTCCAAGCCCTTTTGTCATCACTTCATAAGCCTGATGAGAGTTCAGTACTAGACAATAATCAGTCCTTCTGTATTTTGGTATTTGGTGCTCTTCAGAAATGTGGACTGCTGTCTTGAACGGTGGTGATGGCAGATTTAGAAACCTTCTATATTTGTCTGCATTCCTTAGCACTTTTCAAATTCTCCTGAAGAAGGTTGGTTTCTCTTTTCATTTGCACCAAAGTTATAGTTCAATGTGTATAGGAGTCCAAATACAAACCAAATGAAAGAGTAACTTAGTACTACCTTGAGGGGGGAAGAAAAAAACAGACATGAAGATTGAGTGTCTGTCTCATGGTTGTGAGGCTGAATGGGACAGAAGAGAAAAACTCAAGCATCTTTCTTCCATGGCGGGGAGGAAACAGCAAAAGGAAAAGGTCAAAAATCTCATGTGGAATTTAGTAAGGGTGCTGCATAGAAATCTGTGCAGTTGCTCACACTTTTGGAAGTGGAGCATATTTCTTTCTTCACTTCGTCAGTTATTAAAGAAGTCAACTTCCCAAGACCCTCGCTAGTTGCTTTCCAGACCTAAGTGTTTAGCGTCAGTCTACACGGGTCAGTGACCCATGATGGCAGCACTGTAGTATTTTACTTCTCTGTATTCAGAAATCATCTGTTGCTGTTCTGGTTTTTGAATCCTGTTTTAGTGTGTGGAACGCTCAGTATGAAATCAGTGAAAGCTGAGACCATAAATCTTTTCATGCATACACCTCAGGTCTGCAAGGATAAGGTTGTGCTATCCTTGATGGTCACTTCTGTCTGCAGTTCTCTGCTTGCAGCGCTGAAACATATGTAGCAGAGTCTTGGAGAATGTGGATCTGCAGTGACCTAGTTGACTGCTCACTTGGAATCTGAACTTGAATATTTGGCTTAGTTTGGCTGATACCTTCTTAAGCCTGAATTTCACCCAGGCTTTGAGAGCCAGACTTTAATAGTGATGTTTAATCACAAGGTAGCTTTGCTAAAACCTAGCTAAATAATTGGTGTTTGAAAGGGGGGGAGGGAGGAAGTGAGGAATGCTAAATCTGCTTGTACTTGTTCTGATGTTCCCTAATCTTGCCAAAACTGCATGAAAGCCACCAATTCACAACAGCATTTCTTTTCACAGCAAAAGAACATAAAAGCTGGCAATGAAATTCAAAGTGACAAAAGATTTCCCCAAAACAGCCTCTTTCTTTCATGGTTTTAGTCTATTTACTGTTACTCATAACCTAATAATCCCTTTTTGCATTAAGTAGTGGGATTTTTACTGTTTATTGAAACCATCTAATAGCGCATCTCTCCCCCACTGTCTCCCTCTGCTTGGAAAAAAATCAGCTGAAGAGTTTATCTGTATTTTATTTTTATGTATATATAGGTATATAAAGAAGTATCTCAGTGGTACTAGAGATTTGACTCAATACAAATTGAAAGTAGAGCCTCTTTTCTCATATTAGCATGCATATACATGTATCTGAAAATGTTTATATAACCTGCTGATAGTTATTTGCGTGGCGTATTTTATTTATATGCACCTGCTAGATACCCTCCCATATATTTAACTTTACCTTTCTCAGAGAATTCTTTAAGATATTCTCATATGCTTCAGAAAACTACAGAAAACTGACGGAACTTAAAAATACCTTACTGAGAAAAAAAGACTTGCATTCCAGTTGCTTAAAGAACTTAAATATTCGTTTGAGTGCAAGCAATTGTAACTTACATTTAAATGAGCTTATTCCATAAAAAATATTCTATCATGGAAAGTCACAATGCATTGGATTTTCAGTATTCAGTACTTACAATTTTATTGACAGAAGAGATCCAATTTCCTTTGTCCTCCCAGGTGACATCCTGCTAGAAAATAACTTGCACATGAAAGCTGGTAGAAACAGAACTCGGATGTTAACTCTGATGAAGAAGCTAAGCACTGGAAAGGCTTTTCTTCTGGATATTGCCTTATTACTTTCATTTAATGTCTCATTAACCATTTATATTTTGAAATTATGCTGAATTGTATTGAATAAAAATGCCTATTTTTGTTCATTCTTACTTTTTTGCATTGGCATGTATATAGTATCTAGTATACTAGCTGTATCTAGTGTATTGTAACTGAGTCTCTGTTGTGGGCTGTCACTTGTGTTACAGTAGTCAAGAGCAAACACATTAATTTTAATTTTCTAAGTATGGGTTCTCCTTGGTGGATAAGACTGTTGTAGAGTCACACATACTCGAAGAAATTTCTTTCTTCAGGATTAGGAAATAGAGTCTGAAAAATAACTTCAAAGGAAACTTTGTCATGGCTGTTTGGGACCCTAACATCAGATTATGGTGCATTATAAAATGTTGGTAGACTGAAATTTAAGGAGTTCAAAAAGTAGTCATTTACAGTAGAACTGTAAAATGCCCTTTTTGAACATAAATTCACATCTCAATTTATTGTGAACATCTCAATTTATTGTGAAGTGAAAATCCAAATGACTTGTTGAATATTCCTCTCCCTTACTTTGAAGAAAAAATGTTCCAAATACTGAAAAATATTCACATGTTCTCAGTATAGTGTAGAACTACTCTACTTTCCTTCCTGAGGGCTGTGGTTCGGTGACAAAAAAGGCAGGGAGAAAAGCTTCAGCTCTGTGCATGATGCAGAAAGTCTCTGCTGCCTTGGCTAATAGGTGACTTAATTGTCCTGTGAATTGCTGCAGATGCCCACTGATGTAGGCAGCTTTGGCAAATGGACTTCTAAGATTCCCCAAGAACAACGAAAAGGCCCATTTTGTAAACAAGGTTAAGTGTCGTGGCAGCTTTAGTTTTGCTTATGAGTAACCTAATGTAATAATGATTTAATGAAAGAGAATTTCTTCCTTATTTCAGGTTGTTAGTATTGGAATCTACAGCTCCTTCGGGAGACATGTCCCGCCCGCACCATATTGCATCAGTTGTTCCAAACCGGTATCCCCGCTGGTTCACCCTAAGTCACATTGAATCCCAGCAGTGTGAACTGGCATCAACCATGCTAACAGCAGCCAAAGGTACATTGCTGTCAGTTACGTACTCAACTAACTGTGTGCTTTTAATATTGCATGGAGTAAACAGATCATAAAACTTGTGTTTAGGAATCCAAATTGCAATCTGTCAGGAACTTGAAATGGGTGCAACAAACTGAACTGGCTTAAACCTGCTACTTAATTTTCTAGCAAAGTAGTTTTAAGCTGGCTAGATGGCAGCCAGATGACCTTGATTTGAGGTTGATGAGACAGCTTTTTGTTCTTCTGACATATGATGTAGACAGAGAGACCCAAGAGTGGACAAATCACTTCTAAAATTCACAAATCAGGATGACTTTTGGCCATGTACTGCACTAACATCATCAGGCACTAGGGGAGTTTGTGCTTTCTTGTATCTTTTGTTCACATGTGATTTAATTATGGAAGGTTTCTAAAAACAAAGTGTGTATAATTGAAACATCATACTATTGCATAGCAACGGCAGGCTCAATTATAATGCATCTCTGGACATTTTGGGAGCTTGTTCCGTTTTGGTGACACTGTTTATGCCTTGCAGGTGATGTTCGGAGACTGGAAACAGTGTTAGAATCCATCCAGAAAAATATCCACTCCTCATCACACATCTTCAAACTTGCCCAGGATGCATTTAAAATAGCAACACTCATGGACAGCTTGCCAGACATCACTCTTCTGAAAGTTTCTCTGGAGTTGGGCCTTCAGGTATTTCCCTCGTTCGTTATTATTACAGTAGAAGAAAGGAATTTGGCGCAGTGTTGGTAGGTATAGCTTTAAAGCACAGAGGACCATACCCTCTTTGGGATTTGTCTGGAGTTTTTAGATTCTGTTTTCTGTTACAAAGCTCAATGATGAGGTAAACACAGACCAAAGGTGTGCGCAGCCCCTTTGTGCTGTTCAGGTGGGAGAGCTGGGAGCAGCTGGCTGCAGGGCACTCTTCTGTTCAGGGGTGAGAGGGGACCAGTGCAACGGGTTCAAGAGTATATGGCTGGGTAGAAAGCAAAATTATTCTGTTTGCCAGAAATGCACTATATTTTCTGCATGGCCTTCAGGAGTTTCTTGCTATTCATTCCCTTCCTTTCCCCTGAATGAGATTTGGTAGGTGCTTGTTGAATTACTAGAGAATGCCAACGTCAACCATAATGACCTATTTCTAAGGCAAACTATGCTAACAGCAGCTCTCTCACTTCTTCATCAAAATCTATACTCCACAAGCTGTGGGATGATCAGGTGGGTCAGACTGAGCTTGAGGTGTACAAGAACCTCAGATCAGTTTTCAGGCTCTTAGGAGAGACTTTGCAAGCTAAAAGGAGACAGCTAAGTTTTGGGTATCTAGCATAATATTGTCTGACATGGATCAATCTTGGAGTTTACACAGTTCGTATCAACAAAAATAAATCTCTTCAGCCTTCTGCATGGTCTTTTTCATAGGAAAAAAAAAAGGTTTTCAGATCTTTGATTTTTATTACTTTGCTTCAGTAAACAAAGCTCCAAAGACTTCTGGGGAAAAGATATTATCCCACTTGCTCCTCATGCCAAAGGAAAGTACTAATTGCCTATTTAGACATTCAGAAGCTGAAGTCTTTAATGACAGAGCTGAGATTCTGTGTGCTTTGTTAGCCTTTCATATTCCCAAGGTTGCTGTGGAGATCTGGTGTGTGTATATATGTATCTGTTTGGGGGTTTTTTTCTTCATATCTTGGCATGGTTCTGCCTGAAATGTTTGTTTACTTGAGAGAGAGAGAGAGAAAGATCATTGTGTGACCTGTGTGTCACCTCAAGCATTCACCAAGTATCTTTCAGTGGCAGCAGCACACTTTGGATATCATTGTACTCATGGATGCTCCTTTGTGGTTAATGCTATCATCAGAATGTCCTCAGTGAGATCTAGTGAAAGAAAGAAACACCATAAGCCCATATTTTCTCCTCAGTCTCAGGGTCTGGAACAAACTGGTGTAGAACTTGTCCACTATTGTGTCCCAAGCTTATGAAGGTGCTTTAATAATCTTAAAGGTAGTTTACTTTCCAGAAGGAAGATGCATAGCAGTTTTTTGGTAGTAACTCACAGCTGTGTAGATTTCTGCAGTGACACTTCTTCTGCAAAACCTTAGTGTCAGCACTGTTTTGTAGTCTACAGATGCTTTCCTCCTTCCTGCCCCCCTCCCTAACTTCATGGCAATTAGATTGTCTGTATTCACTATCTAGTATCTGCCTAGTTACATGTTTATGTGCCCTGGAAAACTATCCCCTCATGTGGTAACCTAAACAGCAGTGTCCTCGCAGATATGTTGTCCTGCCACAGCCAGAGCAATGACAATTTGGCCTGGTTGGGTTGAGAGGATGATACCAATAATTTCACAACTCTGTCACTGTGATCTCTGTGACAGAAAAGTCTCATATATACTCCTAGATTTGGGAGTGCTCCTTGGTTCCTTCTCACTATGCCCAGTGGCAGCATATCTGTGTTTCAGCAGGAGGAAGGCTTTTGAACTGGCTGTGTAAAGAGGTCATCAGCATGGCCAAAGGGGCATGAAGCATCTCGGTTATATTCTGTTCCTCAGAACCTTACCGGTACAGATGCTGTAACATCAGCAGGTACGGGAGAAGTTCTGTTCCTCTGTTTGCTTGTTGTATGCTGTGCCAGTGCAAGTAGCTATTACTGCACATAGGCAAACAGGTACTGCTTGTGGAACTGCTGTATTTGGCAAGTGGTGTCCTTTGTGCCCCAAAACCTGTGAGTGAATGAATAAATAAACCTCCTTCCAATGTGCATAATGAAGAGGTTTTGCATTGGAGTGGAAGCTAATGGTTGGTTGTCCATTTTTTTATCTATTATGGGGGGTGAGATCTTCTGTTCCTTTGTAAAAAATTCTTATAAAGATCCATCAAGACAAAGGCAAAGTTACTCTGTGTGGAAGAGGGCTTAGTTTTCAGATAAACTGTGCAATTCACAGGGGCCTCTTGTCATTAGAGACTTCCTGACTTTTTGAGAAGTTTTCTTCAACTGATGGCACAGATCTATCTTGATAGATGTGCAACTCCCTTTTAGGAAGAGGTAGCTCTAGAATATATTCAGCAAAAGTGAAATAGTTCTTTGGCTATGTGTGCTACAGTATAAATTAACTTCAGATCTTCCTTGGTCAGGACGTCAGTACACACTTTATTTGAAATCTTTGGGGTTTTATCAGTAAAGGGTCCTTGTCTTGCTGTTCTCAGCTTGTCAGGTTAATCAAATGAAAGAAACCTAATTCCAGAATAATTCATCAAGAAACTTTCCCATGTCAAGAAACTATATATGGTATTGGGTTTTGCTCCCAAGGTAGGACTGTCTACACTGGAGTTATTGTTACGGCAACACTGCACATGCTGAAAGTTCTTGTAACTGCTGATCCTTCTACAGAGCATCACAGTGAGGAAAGTCATCAGAGAAGACTTTCAGAGAAGTCATCATTCACACCATTGTTTGGATTTGGTTTTTACCTTATTTCCTCCCTCACCAGTAGCAAAATTCGGACCATAACTGGGTATTTTCTCTTGGATTCACTCTACCTGGGCGAAGCTGAAAATTCGTCATGGATATTAGAAGAATGCTAGCCTTCAATATGTGTGTGCATCCATACAGGAAGTCACCTAGACTCCTTACCTTTGATGGATGTTATAGGACAGATAGTTACACTTTAAAGCATTTTAACTTGGGGCTGCCTGTTTTTCTTCCAGAAGGACTTCAAGCAAAGATTGGTTTTATGATTTACCTTAGCCATATTTTCGCAGTTTAAAATGTGTTGGGTTGCTCCTTACAGATAGTTTTCTTTCTTTCAAAATGCTATTCTCCAATCTAGCACTTACATTAGTGTTTAGTCAAAATGATACCCCAGTGTCTGAGGCCAAGAAAGCTGGCCTTGTCCTGTAGCTTTGGGTGGTATGTACAACCAGTCATCAGGGTCTCAATGTGGAAATTTTTGGAGGCCAGCTTGGAACCACTCGTGGTTGCTTAAACCAAACTTCTTAAAGATCATCTGTGCATTTGTGCTCCTCAGCAATCTTGCCGTCATCTTAATTATCCTATCTACCGCATAGGACCGAAGGAGGTGGCAAGAGTGACATACATGAGAGGGCTACATGCCACTTTGAAGTAACCTTAGGATTGAGAGGGGATATGTGTTGAGAACGCTCTTACAAACGCTGCTGACTCCAAGCTGGTTTGTGAGTGCATTTATCGAGTTTAATGTGTAAAGATCGTGGCTGAGACCTCTAGAGTTGACCTATTATGCTGTTTATTTAAATGCTACAAACAGTAATACCATAGTATGATCACTGATATTCTAAGGGGAAAGCTACTTGCTTTCTTCATCTAGGTATCTGTGGGATCTGTCCAGGTAGCTTTACATGCAATTTCCATGCAGTGTTTGTTTTTCTGAATAAACAAATCTTCCCATGTTTTAAGAAACAGTATAGACAATAACCACAAGCGATGTAAAATACGGGCGCTACAATCAAAGTCCTTTTTCTAGGATTCTGATGGTTTTACGATGGAATTTCTTTGCAAGCACTCCTTGTTCAGAGAGAGAAATCACTGTGGAAGACTTCTTAATAATACCTGGATGTACCTTCAATTGTGTATATACATCTTTGCTGAATAAGCAGCCAGTCAAACCACAGTACACTAACTCCTGTCTGTATTGTTGAAGTCAATGAAAAGAAATGCAGATGAAGGAATAATTAAAGGGGTGACTTTGTCCAACGAGAGTTGAGCATTGAGCACACATTCCCACTTTAAGGACTACTGTGCATAGAGGGAATAGACATGATACAATTTAATTTAAGTAATCAGTAATTGATTGGGCTTTTTATTGTTGGGTTGGGTCTCTTTTGTGGGGTGGGTTTTTTTCTTGCCCAGAGAAGTGTGTCTCCTGTAGCCTCAAAGGATCTGCAGTTGGAATTACTCTCTACATGCTGTTCTAAGTTAGCTGAGCAGTATTTTTCAAATCTTTTGACATTCCTGCTAAAACAGAGGTAACAGAGTAGGGAGCACAAGAGGCTTGTTACAGAGCGTCTTTGTTAAAGAGACGTTTTGAACCTTAGCGTATTCAAATAACTTAAACCCCCTAATTGTTGATATATTGCCTTAGTTTGCAGTAGGATTAATTTGTGTTTTGTTTGTGTTGCTTTGATAGGTGATGCGGATGACACTGTCCACACTGAATTGGCGACGGCGGGAAATGGTGAGGTGGTTGGTAACATGTGCGACAGAAGTAGGTATGTTCTGGAATGCTTCTCTCGTCAGCTAATCTTAGAGGGCTTGATTTGCTTGCCAACACCCAAGTTCTGCAAATGTCTCCCACTTTCTGTTCATCTATAAAATTCCTTTGGTGGAAGACATTATGGCAGTGATGAGTGGTTTTTTTAGGCACTGACCAGTTGAGACAGTGGTTGAGTAGTGCAGAGTAAGTTCTTTAATCCTGCAAGATGGGAGTGTGCATAGCCTTTGGGAAATACCCCAGATTTTCTCTTGTTCTCTCCATGATGGGTTTGGGTTTGAGGCTGCAATAGAGAAAAGGCTCATCGGTATGGGCTCTTGCTCTGAAAGGCAAGTTGAGAGTGCTGTCTGGTCAGCTGTGGGAAGAGAAACTAGAAAACAGATGAATGAAATGCTGAGGATGCCTCCTACTGTGTGGCAGACGGGATCTCATGAAGGGCTTCTCATTCTTAGGGGTTGGGGTTTTTTAAGGCCCTAAGTAAATCCAAGCTTAGAGTGTAATGCATCTTTGTTACATGAGGATGATGATGTGCAGGCCTCTTGTCTGCCCTGTAAAGCTAACCAAATACCAGTGATATACCCATTGTAAACCACGTAAGGAGAAAATAAGGTCGGAGGAAAAGCAGTCTTATGCTTATAGGAGAGCAGTGGGAGAACAGTGCACTCAGCAGGACATTCTGTTCATTTCTGGGCTTTGCTGTAGATTTCCTGTGTGTCTTGATGAGGCATCCCTTAGCTTCTATATTTACCATCTGCAAGATGAGGATACAGGATCTGAAAGTGAAGATGAGTGCATTAAAAACTGAAGCTGTAAAAGATAAATAAATGAGCAGTTGTGGAAGTGGGGACAATATAAGTATTTACAATAAGGAAGCAGTTTTAATTCTCACTAACGGTATTTCTGAAAAGCAAGTTTCCCTACTGTATTTATTCCTTTTTCATACATCTGATTGGATTTTATCACATAGATGCTTCTTGAGTTTGAGAACTTCAGAGAATTGCTGCTGCTTATTCCTTGGATTATTTATTCTTTTCGTTATGCTTAACTGGGAAATTAATGTTGTCAATACCATGGGAAAATACAGCTTGCCTTTATATGCCCTCAGCCAGAGAGCGGTTCGTGTCTGCAAATTTTCATGCAATACTCTTGTTTTATTGCTTTTATATCTTTGCTAAGATAATTATTGCTGAGGCTGTCTTACAGATCCTAGTGCCTGGGTATTATTTTGTGTAGCTGCATATTGACAAATAAAATGCTGGTTATAATACTGCTTTAAATTAATTTACATATTCTAATAGAAGTATCCCATAAAGAACCTTATAATGTTATGCAAAATTCTCTTGAGACTTAATCAAGCTGGTAAAGCAAGGAGTCTCTTTATTTACATAAAGATCTGCTGTTCTCCGGCTATGCTGAAATTGTTGCACATGAGTGAAGGGGTGAGTGGAAGCACCAGAGTCCTACAGAGAAAATGAAGACCTCTGGGTGTGGTTTAGGTGGGCCCACAGGTGTATGTAAACTGCCTCTAGCAATAACAAGGCACTGTAGTTGGCTATAAGGTTCAATTTATTAAACCTATTATCACTGTTTCCCTCTTCCTCCCCCTGCCAAACACACACACAAACACACACCAGGAATAAAGTGATATTAAGGAAAACACCTATTTCAGATAATATCCAGTAGTTCATATTGCTCAGAGTATTTACCTAATAAGGATCTTGATGTTCAGGTGCATTTGAATTTGACACAAGATGTATCTGAAAAGCCTGTTAGGAGGAGGTGGGGGTTAGGATGTTTGGGGTTTTTTAAGGTGTGCTTAGCATGTTCCGTTAAGGTGTGCCGTGGTGTTCTGTTAAGAAAGCCATTTAGCATACCTGCAGATTCTTTTGTTCGTGTGCTGTGCCTTGAGATTCACAGTAAGGAAAAGAAGTTAAAATCAACTTTCAAAAGTATTCAGTGTTGAGGGCTCCTTTCGAGTGGTGTGATGAAACCAAATGAGCCAGAATTTGTTGCCCAAATTGTCTTAAATAACAAGTAAACCAGCTCAGTTGTTGCACCAGGAGATTGAAGCTTATCTTGCAGGCTTTTAATTTATTTATTTATTTATTATTTTTTTCTCTGCATTTTACTGGTTGCTACAGAGTTTGCACTGTAGCCTTTGTTTTAATGTCCTTTTTCAGCCATGCTATCTGATTTAGCCCTTTTTGGTTAAGCGCATCCCCTTGGATGTAGTGGCAACCTCTTAGACTTTACTGCAGATGCAGTCTCTTGCTGAACATCGATATCTGCCAGATTTTATCAGTTTTGGCTAATCCTTTCTTTCTCTCCTCAGGTGTTTATGCACTGGATAGTATCATGCAAAACTGGTTTACACTTTTCACTCCAACAGAAGCCACTAGTATTGTTGCTACAACAGTGATGTCCAATAGCACCATTGTCCGTCTGCATCTGGACTGCCATCAGCAGGAGAAGCTGGCTAGCAGTGCTAGGACGCTTGCGCTACAGTGTGCCATGAAGGATCCTCAAAATTGTGCTCTCTCTGCACTGACCTTATGTGAAAAGGATCACATAGCTTTTGAGACTGCGTACCAAATTGTTCTAGATGCTGCTACAACAGGCATGAGCTACTCGCAGCTTTTTACTATAGCACGATACATGGAGCACCGGGGTTACCCCATGCGGGCCTACAAGCTGGCCACTTTGGCCATGACACATCTCAACCTGAGTTACAATCAGGACACACACCCTGCCATTAATGACGTTCTGTGGGCATGTGCACTCAGCCACTCCCTCGGGAAAAATGAGCTAGCAGCTATAATACCTCTGGTGGTCAAAAGTGTCAAATGTGCAACAGTACTGTCGGACATTTTGCGTAGATGTACTTTGACCACTCCTGGCATGGTGGGACTTCATGGAAGGAGGAACTCTGGTAAGCTCATGTCACTGGACAAAGCCCCTTTGCGGCAACTCTTGGATGCCACAATCGGAGCCTACATTAATACAACTCATTCACGTCTCACTCACATTAGCCCACGACACTATAGTGAGTTTATAGAGTTCCTCAGCAAGGCCAGAGAGACCTTCTTAATGGCTCATGATGGTCACATCCAGTTTACACAGTTTATTGACAACCTAAAGCAAATCTACAAAGGCAAAAAGAAACTGATGATGCTGGTTCGTGAGCGGTTTGGTTGACAAAAATGTGTGAATTGGGGATTGGGGGATGGGAGGGGTGGTTTGTTTTTACTTGAGCCTGCCTTTGTATCCTTTTTAACTTAAAGAAACAGAGCCACACCGGTATTATATGTGTATAGTTATATTGAGTTTGCAAACTAAATTGTCATGTTGTGAAAGTTTGTGTGTTTAATTTTTATTTTTTTTCCCTTTTCCTGTTTTGTATGAGAGAGAGGTTAAAAAAGGTTTGGTTTACACTGAGTATATGTTGTCAAGTGGCAAAAGCCCACATTGCTCTCCTGTTCTTTCTGTATACGTTCACAGCCTCAAAAACAAGCATATATTGTAATGGCTTTAAAAACCAAACAAAACACCTCCATCCTGTGATAAGTACCTCGAATGGATTCAGCTTTACTCCTTTGTAACTCATCCTTACATTTCAGCATATTTAAACAAACCAACAAATGAAATACTAATAGTTAAAAGGCTGACCACGTGGCTTTGCAGTGCTGTTCATCCAGAAGCATGGCACACAATGCTTGTGCATGTGGAAACTTAGCGACTGTCAACATACATTCTCAGGGATTTATCAAAAAAATTAAAAAAAGAATGAGAGCATTTATTGTACTGTATATATATTATAGTATATGTCTGAATATTGAAAAATATAACATTAACTAATTTATAAAAAAATCTATGTAATGCAAAATACTTGAAGCTGCAGTAGCTTGGTTTTAAACAAAAAAGAAAACCTATCAGAAGGACTAAAGTGCGCCTTGCTTCAGGGTTGGCTCAGGTGGTGAACTATATGCTGGGCATCTATGCAGAGCCACCTTTTGGATTGCATGGTTGGACTGATACCTAATGGGGAAATTTTATATATATATATTTATACAACTTGTGTATACATATATATGTATACACACATACACACATGCTTGTAACAGGCACTATAGTAAAGAGGGACAACAAAAAAATACACAGCCAGAGCAGCAAGCCTTAGCATTAAGAATACAGTATGCCAGAACTGGGGTTTGTGCCTCCTAGCCTAGAAGACTTAAAGAAATATCCTTTTTGACACAAAACGCAAAATGTTTTCCAAAATGATTGACATGATACATTACGCCTTTACAGTGAGCTAATAATAAGCTAACCTTTGTGCACAAATAACATATATATATATTATATATATATTCTGCATAGGTATTTTGACTTTGTGCAGGACAGAAAGTTGTGTAGGTATGACTGTTCTACTTTTCAGTTTGTTTTTTTAATATATTTTATTTTCTCTAGAATTACTCAAACAAAAGCAGCCTTCTATCTTGCCTTGTCTTAATGCTTTAAAATAACCAAACTGGAGATCTAACTACCAAACTGTTCATTATATTATTAAATACCAACTTTGGTTACAGTATAGTGTCTTTACTTTAGCTGATGGTTCTGTATCCTTGTGCTTTTTAAAGCAGTTTTTATGTTTTGGTGCAAAAGTTGTCCAGTGTCTCTTGTTCCCTTCATTAGAGAACATGCTAGAGGTATGTTTGTAGGTATTTTTGTTTAGAAAAACTATTTCATGCTCTCCATTTTATTTATTATAATAGGTAAAAAGGTTGTACTTCATCACCCATGTAAACATGCTCATGAAGTTGAAAGTAATTAAGATTTGATACACTGATATCAATTTATTTATGTAACTAAATCACTGTTTTATAAACTTGTTAATGATCAACAATTTTTTTGTTTTGATTAAAATTAGTTTTTTGAAAGTTGATTCTGTCTCCTTTATGGTGTCTGTTGCTGGAGTTGAATTGTATATGGGTAGTTCATACACCTTGCTTGCAACTTCAGTACGTTGTGGTGGTAAGCAGTATGACCACCAAGCCCAGGGGGGAAATGTCTTCTTCCTTAAGCACCTGCTGAGGAACAGCAGTGTTCACTGCTGCTGCTGGAGCAAAACTGGTGCATCAGAGGAGAGAACAAATGCTGTCTGTGATTGAAGATGCGTGGTCTGTGCAGTAGACAGGAAGTCTTGACATACTGCCCTGGTAGGATGGTAGAGTGCGGGGGTATGTTCCCACACAATGAGTTATTTGGGTGCCCATGAGAACTGAGATGTGCTGCGAATATATACAAGGACAATTCTGTTCTTGGACTGGCTTTTCAAGTATTTTGTGTATTTTGAGCGATGGAGCTCACTCCACACAGCACAGAGATGTTGCTCACCAGCTGACAGCCAACATCTCTGTTTTTTTTGGGGTGCTTGCTCTGTAGAAGTTGTGTGAGCTTTTCAGTCCTCAGTGAAGAATAGGACACAGCATAGTTGAAAATTGAAGCTTTCTGGTTTACCAGCGTCTTTATCATCTTAGGAATGTTACACGATACATGTAGTCATGTTTGACTACATGATCTGAACACTTTCTTTTTTTAATATCCAGCTGAAAAGAGAATTACCATGCAGTAAGCAACTGTCAGAGATGGCAGTGTAACTATGAGTTCTGACAGTTCTGACACTGGAAGATTACGGAGGAAAAGATATGAATCTCGTACAACTTGTAATGTAAAATAAGGAGTCCATTGTGCCTTGCTAACAGCTGAGTTGTCCTCACCTAAAGGTACTAAAAGTAGCTTCTGTGAGTTCTATCCCTTCTAAGTACTGAATCCTCATTATGTATTTGCTTCATCGCTTTATCCTAGATGGATTTTCTGCATCAAAATGTAAGGAACAAACTGTATTACAGAACTTCATTCTGTAATACGGTTTGCATGGTTGTTTGGGTTTTTGGGGTTTTTTTTTTTGTTTGTTTGGTTTGGGTTTTATCCCTCTTGCAAATAATTCAGTAGTAAGGAATGATACAGACTGCAAAACTGAAGCCTGTCTGAAGAACAGGATTTAGAATTAAATGCAGTCCTGGTGGTTGCCACCTGGTTTTGATGAGCACAATGGTTTATTCTTCTTTCAGAACTCATGGAAGTTTATGTGGCTTGGTTTCATGATTGTGTAAAATCTCTTGGGTCCAGTGGTGCTGGGCAGTGCAGTTCACACCATGTTGAAAGTCCTCAAGGACCAACAGAGGCTTAGCCAATCTCTCTAGAAACATACCTAGATGCGTACTGCTCTTGTTCTGTGGAGGTAGGAAGAACCCCAGAATGGGATTCCACAAAAAACAGAAACAAACGAAGAAAACCCCACAACCAAAAAACCACACCAAAAAAGCCCCAAACAAACACCAAAAAACACCACCAACCCCCAAAACAAACAAACAAAACCCATGCCTGCGGGTTCTTTTGGTGAAACAAATATTTTTATAGTTCCTACCAGTCAGTCTCACCTCTGTGCCTGGCAAAATCTTGGAACAGTTTCTCCTGGAAAACATGCTAAGGCACATGAAAAACAACGAGGTGGTTGGTGACAGCCAACATGGCTTCACTAAGGGGAAATCCTGCCTGACCAATTTGGTGGCCTTCTATGATGGAGCCACGGAACTGATGGACAGCGGCAGAGCAGTTGATGTCATCTACCTGGACTTGTGCAAAGCATTTGACACTGTCCCACATGACATCCTTGTCTCTAAATTGGAGAGACATCAATTTGATAGACGGACCACTCAGTGGATAAAGAACTGGCTCGATGGCCGCACGCAAAGAGTTGTGGTAAATGGCTCGATGTCCAGTTGGAAACCTGTAACGAGTGGTGTCCCTCAGGGATCGGTGTTGGGACCGGTCCTATTCAACATCTTTGTCGGCGACATGGACAGTGGGATTGAGTGCGCCCTCAGCAAGTTTGCGGACGACACCAAGCTGTGTGGTTCGGTTGATACGCTGGAGGGAAGGGATGCCATGCAGAGGGACCTTGACACGCTTGTGAGGTGGGCTGATGCCAACCTTATGAAGTTTAACCAAGCCAAGTGTAAGGTCCTACACCTGGGTCAGGGCAAGCCCAGGCACTGCTACAGGCTGGGCAGAGAAGAGATTCAGAGCAGCCCTGCAGAAAAGGGCTTGGGGATGTTGGTTGATGAGAAGCTTAACATGAGCCGGCTTCAGTGTGCGCTCGCAGCCCAGAAAGCCAACCGCATCCTGGGCTGCATCAAAAGAAGCGTGACCAGCAGGTCAAAGGAGGTGATCCTGCCCCTCTACTCTGCTCTTGTGAGACCTCACTTGGAGTACTGTGTACAGTTCTGGTGTCCTCAACATAAAAAGGACATGGAGCTGTTGGAGCGAGTCCAGAGGAGGGCCACGAGGATGATAAGAGGGCTGGAGCACCTCCCATATGAAAACAGGCTGAGAAAGTTGGGGCTGTTCAGCCTGGAGAAGAGAAGGCTGCGTGGTGACCTCATAGCAGCCTTCCAGTATCTGAAGGGGGTCTACAAGGATGCTGGGGAGGGACTCTTCCTTAGGGACTGTAGTGGTAGGACAAGGGGTAATGGGCTCAAACTTAAACAGGGGAAGTTTAGATTAGATATAAGGCAGAAGTTCTTTACAGTGAGGATGGTGAAGCACTGGAATGGGTTGCCCAGGGAGGTTGTGGATGCTCCATCCCTGGCGGTGTTCAAGGCCAGGTTGGACAGAGCCTTGAGCCACATGGTTTAGGGCAAGGTGTCCCTGCCCATGTCAGGGGGGTTGGAACTAGATGATCTTAAGGTCCTTTCCAACCCTTACGATTCTATGATTCTATGATTCTATGATTCTACAGATGAAGCATAAAGAAACCTGGTCAAAATACGATGTTTCAAATTCCTTGTCGTCTTTTCAGACCCATATATGCAAGACGCACATACTGAACACCACTGCTACCATTGTCTCTAAATGCTTTTCAACACTCCTTTAAATGAGAACTTTTTTTAAATCCAGGATTATTATGCAGTAATGAAGGGAATTGAGCATGATAGCATGATTCAAGACTACCACTGAATCTTCATCTCAATGAGTTGAGTGAAATCCTGAAAGATGTGATATTATTTCTGTGTTATGAGACTCTCTTGCAGCCCAAGAAACCAATTTTTGCCCATTAAGTTTGTTCTTAAATTTCCTTTATTGATTCTGCCAGAAATTCCTTTATTAATTCTCCAGAACAGAGGCCAGGTAGATTTTCCTTACCCAAGTTACATTCATTTAGCTTTTTATTGTTTCAACACTCACTTCATTTACACATCCAGCTTTCCTACTAGAGGAAACTGCACAACTTTTCAGCAGGAAAAAGAAAGGCACATAGGGGAGGCTCACTTTAAGGTTCAATTGAAATCCAAGACTGCTTCCCTTGGAGTATTTAATGTCTTATTCTCAAAATCTCTTGTTTTTAAAACTATGGCAGTGGAGCTAAACCTGGATTGCATGTACACAATAAGGAATTCAAGATTGTTTGAGAGAAATTGCAGGTAACATTCTGAGGCTAGAGCTGCAACGAGAAGACTGGGGCTGTATTTCATTGTGGTTGTCTAGGAGAAGAGATGGAACTCTTTCAAGACAGCGTGTCTGCTAATAGAATCATAGGCTGAACTAGGTTGGAAAGACCTTTAAGATCATCAAGTCCAACCATTACCTCAGGACTGTCAAGACCACCACTAAACCATGTCGCTGAGGGCCTCATCTGCATGTTTTTTGAACACTTCCAGGGATGGTGACTCCACCACCGCCCTGGGCAGCCTGTTCCAATGCCTGATCACCCTCTCAGTGAAGAAATTTTTCCTAATATCCAAACTAAACCTCCCCTGGTACAGCTTGAGGCTGTTACCTCTTGTCCTATTGCTTGTTACTTGGAATATAGGTGTAATCAGTGCTTGGATGACCAGTCAAGAATTCTTGCAATACAAGTGGAATTCTGGAGGATTTTTTTTGTTTAACTACCAAAAAGTGAAATTGGCTTCCTAATATTTTTAGTGATAGAAAATACTGTGAGTACTTTGAGTTACTAAATTTCATTTCTATAAAAAATGCAGTCTATAATTTTATTTCTGCATCCATACAAAGTTTCGTGCTGCAAGCTTTCAAAAGTCTTACATGAAAGTCACTTTTCAATAGTAATTTAGTGTTCTGTCACATTAGTTCGGGCTACACGTTTCTTTCACACTTGTGTAGTAGCAATTAAGTTTTTCGTATAAGTGGGTATAAGTAACATAAGTGCATCAGAACTGGGATGCTGCTTACATGGATGGGAAATACTGCTTTTTGAGTTGTGCCAATTTAGATTTGTAGTTCTATAGAGTGGATTTGTGCTAGAAGTAAATTTATCTCTCTGAGATGCCTTCAATTTGATTGAAATACAGATTTTTACTGATAATCATCCAGTCTCCATTTCTGCTTTGAAAGCAAAAGTCCTGGTAATTCATTTACTTTTAATGCAGGATATAATTTGGAAAAAAGGCAATGATACCTTTTCAGAATTGGGAAGAATGATACTCTTAGGTATTCTCTTGCTCTGCAGTTCGAGCTAGAGACAAAGTGTTCATACACAAACATTTTCCATCCTTTTAAGTGCTTGTGCCCTTGAAAGTATACTTTTTTTCAAGGTCAAGTGGGGAAGTAAGGAACAGAAACTACAAAGTGTTATGTTCAACCCTTGCCTCATGACAATGCAATGGATAGTAGAGATTGAGGGGTTTTCAGCCTGTTACAAACTACACTGAGTATGAGATGAAAAGCTTTGTAAGATTCCTAATTGGAGAAACAAAAATGTGTCAGGGATAGCTTTACTTGAGTGAAGAGGTTGCTAGGATTTGCCTCCCATAGAGAAGTGCACACTCTATGCCGCACAAGCTACGACAAGAGTCTTCTTACCTTTGTTAATGCTCTGGGCTGTCGACGTCAAGTAGCACCTAGCTTCAGCTGAGATGTTTGCAATCCATCCTTACAGATAGGATCAGTATCCCTTAAGTTAGTAAAAGTAGAGCATTGTATGCCTCAAGAAATGAACCTGGCTTAAAAAGAGAATTACATCAGCTGCTATATTTGCACACATCTACAAGATCATAGGATCAAAGATTTCTATTGACATGTATTGGCTACAAAGCACAAGTTATTTCTAAAACAAATGTGATGGATTTCTGTAGCTCTTGTTTAGAGAGTGATTATGACTATAAAGTACTGTAATCATGAACTGCCCCAGGAGCCAGGCAGTGAGTAGTCTTTTACTGAGTTTTGTACCAAATTCATTTCATTAAGTATAACTTTCCTTTTCTTCCTCTTGTACATGTAATTTCAAAAGCGTTGTGTTTGGAAAAATGCTTACCTGGAAGATGATGCGCCTGTGGTCTGATGATGTAAAATCATCAGTGGAGGCACTGCTTGGTAACCATGGTCCACGGTGATGGAAGTATCTGGAGCAGTGAATGAGAAAGTTGTGCTGTTCAGTCACGCTTGCTGTAGGAGCTGAGACCTAAGGCAGCAGCCACAGCTGGCATGCAGAACCAGCATTGTCTGCCTTTCCACCAACTGACCTTGGAATTGCTTGTGTGACCACACAGAAGTCTTGGTTTGGCATCCCAGGAAACACAGGCAAATCTCTGTTCATAGAAAGATTCTGGAAAGTTGGAAAATGGATGAGGGTGATTAAGGACAGAGCTAAATATTTCTCTAGTGAAGTTGCTGGAATTACATCAAGGCTAATCTTGGCAGACACTTTTGGGAAGCCTGTTAGTTACAAGAACACAGTGGTGTGAGAAGTAGTGCCAAATTCTGCCTGGTCAGTGGGCAGGAAAAATCATTTAGAGTTTTTGGCCTCCAATTCCAGATGACCTGAACCTCGTTAAACAGCACAATGACTATTTGTAATGCTTTCTTTATCACCCAGCTTTTCCAGTGTGCAGGGAAATGAGCCAGGCAGGATAAAACTCATCACTGTTCAGATGCATTACATATGGTAATCATTGAAGCCCCTCTGTCTCCTCTGAAAATGAGGCATCTGGGGCAAAAGTTGGCCATCCTAGGGCCTTCTTGCCTACATGTTAAGGAACCCTCAGCAGCACAACCAAATAATTCAAGAAGCTAAGGCTGCAACAAGGAAAATTGCATTAAAAGCTTTCCCAGCAAGATCCTATTTGTATAATGCTTAGCAGCAGCTGTTCACTTAAACGAATGGAAATCATGGTTTCTGAACAATAAGTGACCTCTTCTGTGCCTCTAATTGATACTTTAAACACATTCGGTGGGTCAGTATGGTAACTAAAAATATCCCAGATTAACCACCAAACTGGAAGACATGATTGTCCCTCTAACTTGTTGCTGAAAGGGATAAATGTACTTGAAGAAGGATTTCTTCACAAGTCATGCTCTGCCTGCCTTGCTGTGAAGATGGAGCTGTGACAACTGTCACCCATCTCTGGCTGGTTTCGGTAAGAGAGAGTAGGGAGGTACATTTGGAAGGCAGGTTTTTTTCTGGGGTTTAAAAGCCTTTTTCCTCTAGCCACCTGATGACTAATTTCCAGGTATGGTGCGGATGCAGCGGTAACCATGGGAAGACTGCCTGGTGCCAATACAACACATTCTCAGGAATCCAGGGTCTAAATTAAAAACATTGCGTGCTACAAGACTTTGGATACTCTGTTGTAAGCAGTATTCCTTGGCTGCTACTTGTCATCTAGGAGATCTTTATTTATGTACTATGTCTAAGTCATTTAATGGGCAACTGAGAAGTCTAATAGTCATGTTGGGAAATTTGAGTGTAAGAAGATATCTAAATACTGAAAAAGAAACTTCAGCATTGTCTTACGTAGAGGGAGACTGTACTCACAGGTTTCAAGCTGGTCTGAACCTCTCAGCCTTTTAAGAGAAGGTTATTCCATATGAGAAACACTAACTGTTACACTATCACGGTGGCTTTGGTTTTACATTTTCTCAGCAAACACAGTGACACTGTGTTCTCCATCTGGAAAGATTCAGAACTTTTTCCATGCCTCAGCAATTCTCTTTTTCCATTTCGCCACTCGCAAGGTGTATACAGCGTTGTACTGCGTTCCTCATGCTGAGCTGCATTACCTTAATGTAGTAAACAGAGTTTGCCAGGTTTGGTTTGGTTTGTCTGGAAACCTCAAGTCTTACACCAGTCAGTTCCTGCCTCTTAGAGATAATTAGGGACTACATGTGCTGTTCTTAGTTGAGGAAGAAGTGGCCACCCCTCACAAGGAAGCAATATGACACTATTCAGAGTTTGACGTCATTTACTTTGTGAGCGTATGGACTTCCTAACGCAGGAAACACAGGCCATTAAAGCCAGAAGATAACAAGAAGCTTTTTTCTTTTTCTAAAAGGCAAAGTTTTTCCCACATTTGGTCTTTCATCAGAAAGAATCTAACCAGGAAAACAGTAATTACCGAAAAGGTTTTGGAGCACATCACTGAGCATATACACTGCCGAGGCACAAGTTCTCTGCTCCTAGAAAAGCCCAGACAAGCCAGACAGGATGGTTTGGTCTTTTAGTTGTGGGTTGTTTAGTAGCCAGATGGTCTGTTTAGTTTGGGGTTGTGTGTGGGAGATCTAATTGGATGCACTCAAATGGCACTGGCTCTATTTAGCCCAGTGTGAAAATGCTAGTTTATGCACCTGTTTGTCCTGCTGAACAGAGAATAACATGTATTTCTGGCACGTTTGCCACACTGGCAATCTCCATGTTCTTATCTTGTTGCTCACCCTGCATTACTTACAATACATCTAGGTTATCTCTTACCAGCAGCAATCCTGAGCCTCTGTTTTCTACCGATGGGAAATAAAATGAAAGGCGTTTCAAACATTTGGACTGGTGCTTGACAAGCGCGGCTGCAGCTGATAGCGCTGAGCCGAAGCCCCAGCTGCAGCAGCTGCTGAGTTCAGGGTCTCAATTTGATAGTAGTTTTGCAGGGGTTTTGTCTTTGCTGCTATCCAAGTGTGTATGTCCTGGGTTCAGCTATAGCAGTCATTTTTCTCCTTCTTAGTAGCTGGTGCAGTGCTGTGTTTTTTAACTTTCAGCCTGGGAACAACGCTGATAACAC
The DNA here is from genome assembly GCF_004027225.2 of Strigops habroptila. Lineage (NCBI taxonomy): Eukaryota > Metazoa > Chordata > Aves > Psittaciformes > Psittacidae > Strigops > Strigops habroptila. The sequence goes on along the minus strand of NC_044302.2, from coordinate 80,772,336 downwards.
TGATGTTTTTAGTTGTTGCTAAGTAATGTTTATTCCAACCAAGGACTTTCTCAGTCTCATGCTTTGCCAGGGAGGAGGGGAAGCCGGGAGGAAGCAGAGACAGGACACCTGACCCAAACTAGCCAAAGGGGTATTCCATACCACAGCACGTCATGCCCAGTATATAAACCGGGGGGAGTTACCCGGAAGGCCCAGATCACTGCTCGGGTCGGGCTGGGTATCGGTCGGCGGGTGGTGAGCAATTGTATCCTCTCCCCTTGTTATTTCACTAATCGTTATTATCATTGGTGGTAGCAGTAGTGGTTTTGTGTTATACCTTAGTTGCGGGACTGCTCTTATCTCAACCCGTGGGAGTTACATTCTTCCCATTCTCCTCCCCGTCCCTCCGGGAGCGGAGGGAGGAAGAAGGGGGGGGGGGGAAGTGAGCGAGTGGCTGTGTGGTTCTGAGTTACCGGCTGGGCTCAAACCACGACAGTGTACAAGCATGTTCATCAGGGGCAAATGTAAACTGACCTTATGGTGTGGGGACAAGGGGGGTGTCCAAACCCTAATATGGCTGTTAACTATAGGCTTAAGCTTTTCTTCAGGTGTTGCAGTTGAGTGAAGCATTTGTGGACTGATGCATGGAACAGACTGGCTCGCTAGCTGATGTGTCCATAGCTTCTGTCTTAGCAGCATGTACATCCTGCAAGGCCATGCTATGGCAGGGCCAGAGGACAGCAGGGGGGACAAAACAACCACGCAACATGTTTGTTTCTGTGCACAACTAACATGGCTTGATAAACTGTGGGCATAGGCTCCCATCCTTGAGCCTGAGTGACTGCTGCCCTTGTGCCTTTGTTTGAAGTGAACACTCTTGTGCAGCTCTTGGCTTTCTGTAGATACTTCAACTTGCCAACAATTCTGGTGGTTTTCTATATGTAAGAACTGTGAGCAATTAAGCTGCTTATTGAACTGCTGTTCTGTGGATTCGTGATTAAATTCAGAAACAATCAAGTTTTGGAATTCTCCTAAATAAGAGAATATTCTTTGACTTGTCCAGCCAAGGATGTATGGCTTTTCCAAACAGTTTTCATCTTACTGCATTTATTTCATGATTGACAGCATGACTGCAGAGCCTTCTTGACGCTACAGAAAACACATACAAGGTACAGGTCTCTTGAAGCTGTAATTCCAAAGGATGAACATGTCTGGCTCTTGTCTTTTTCCATAGATTCTTATGCTGTGTACGGTCCGAGTAGCAGTTCCCATAAGGCAGGCCTTAGGAATCACTAACATGAAGACCAGATGTAAGTCTGGAACAGTTTTATTGATTTAGATCTCTGGATAAGCAAGATACAGGAGCAGACGGCTGAGTCTGTGTGCATGAATAGTCCCTGTGAGGTCAGTGGCACTCCTCACTTCCTTAAAGCACCTCACTAAAAAGAGGACACGGAAGCCCATTGGAGCACATAGCCTGCTCCTTCAGCAGATGGCAGGAGCTGGCTGTTGGTGCAAAGTACGTCATCTTTGGGGGCATCTGCCCAGAGCTGCTAGAGGTGGCTCCCACTTCCACCCCTTACTGCCAAGCTCTAGTGACAGGTCCCAGGAGGACCCTGACCTGCTCAGCCTGGAGACACCGCTGTGGGTTTCCTCAGGAATACAGAAATGCACAAGGCAGGGAGCAGCCAGGCTTCCTTATATGGAGAGGCTTTTAATTTAATTTCCTTTGTTTTCTTTTTAACAACTTAAAATAAAAAGTGGAACAGGAGTGAAAAATAGAACTTAAACAAATTGGTTGGTTGATGAGAAGCTCAACATGAGCTGGCAGTGTGTGCTCACGCCCCACAGTACCAGCTGTGTCCTGGGCTGCATCAAGAGAATTGTGACCAGCATGTCAAGGGAGGTGATTCTCCCCCTCTACTCCACTCTTGTGAGACCCCACCTACAGTACTGTGTCCAGCTCTGGGGTCCCCAGCATGAGAGGGACATGAAGCTGTGTGAGCAAGTCCAGAGGAGACCACAAAGATGCTCAGGGGGCTGGAGCACCTTTCCTGTGGAGACAGGCTGAGAGAGTTGGGCTTGTCCAGCCTGGAGAAGAGAAGGCTCCAGGGAGACCTTAAAGCAGCTTCCAGTGCCTAAAGGGGCCAATAAGAAAACTGGAGAGGGACTTTTTACATGGGCATGTAGAGGCAGGACAAGGGGGAATGTCTTTGAACTGGGAGAGGGGAGACTTAGATAAGGTATTTGGAGGCAATTCTTCCCTGTGAGGGTGGTGAGCATGGGTTGCCCAGAGAAGCTGTGGCTGCCCCATCCCTGGCTGTGCTCAAGGCCAGGCTGGACAGGGCTTGGAGCAACTTGCTTTAGTGGAAAGTGTCCCTGCCTATGGCGCTTCCAACCTAAACCATTCTGTGATTCTATGAAGCTGTTCCTTGGCAGCTCTGTTTCACTCACGGTTTTCCAAATGTGTCAAAGCTCTTTGCAGCCTAGTGTTTTAAAAAAATTCTCCTGCTTAAAAGTAGCCTCTGTAAGCACCTGCTAAAGGAGGTGTTCAGACTGCTGCTTGTTTACCAAATAGCTCGTTACAGGCCTCCTGCAGAAATGTGCATGAGGAGGATGAGGGAGGCTCCATCCTTAGGTGAAATTCCCATGGCAGTAATGTTACAACCCTCAGGAGAAGTGGGTATGTGTAACGGCAGTTGATTTAAGAATTGTAAAACAAATTATAAGTGGTTACAACAGGAGACCAGTGAAAGTAAAGAGTTGTGTCAGAGGCTGATTAGATTTGATTTAGATAATTTTGTGCCACGGAACTGCATTAAAGACTAAGATCCCACAATTGCTTTTTACATATGTGTGTGTGTACATGCACACTCCTTAAAGTCCTGGTATAGAAACAGATGAATTGTGTCTGTCTCTGCCAAGGGCCATATGTTTACAGCTGACTTATAAAACACTTTAAGAGTTTATAATGGAAACACTGAAACACTGTCACATCTTTAAATATGTTGATGCTAATAGGCACCACCATAATAAATCCCGTAGAGATTTTAAAGGATACATCTGTTGTTCTGGAAGAGAATATACCGGCCTGAAGTGAAGCCTGTCATTTCTGTTCTTTAAACTATTTGAATCTTCAGCAGCATCTAAGGAGCCCTGGATTACATCTAACACTTCAGACGGTGCCAGTATGTAGCAAAATAACGCGTTTGATGTCTAATTTTCCAATTGCAGCATGAGAACCACATTGATTTGCAGAACACAGAATTTTACCTGTGTATGTAATACAGTGCAAAAAGGCATTCCAGTTTGTTCCCTAATTTTTATTTCCTGAAATAAATCCCAATATAGAGCAACTGTTCTGAGTTTTTTGTATACTGGTTGCAATCATCAAACTCCTGCTTTTGTTAAAATTCCTTCCAGGAGAAACCTGCCTTCTCACTAGCTTTAGTCTTTATGAAAACAGTAGGCAGAAGCACACTGCAGCATTCAGCATTAGCTGTGGCTAAACCCATTCAGCCAGGCTCTTGTGAGCACTCTTGTAGGGCATCTTTCCCTGTTGCTAGTGAGGTGCAGCCAGCCTGGGGCTGGAGTGGGGCAGCTGTGGAGCACAGCCGTACAGCATCCTGCGGTGCTCAGGGGCACAGAGCCTGCAACTTCTGAGATGGCCAAGCAGAGCTGTACCCTCAGTGCAGTGGCACAGTTTGGACTTGAGCTGTGATCCCAGGATGACATCCTCCCTCTGGGAAGCAGTCCAAGCAGGGAATAGGGGTGTTAAACACAGGACTACTGCTACTGCAACAGGCATCGGTGGAACCTGTCCTGGGGCTCACTACCACGGACATCCCTTTCACCTCGCATGAGGTCTAGGGACCACACATTTTCTCTGTGGTTGTTTTGGGTTTTTTTGTTGTGTTTCCTTGTTGTTCCCCACAGAACAAAATGTCCCCTGGCACAGGGTCTCCTAGTGTGTGCCAGCAGCCTGCTGCAACCTCCTGCCCCAAGTGAACCATGTGGGATGAAACTATGCTGACCGTAGGGTGAAAAATTGCTCAGTATGTCTGAGGAGGCTCAAAGACAAAGCGGGGAGTGTTGCATGATCAGGCTCCGGGCCGTGCTTTCGAAGGGAGCCATGTTGCTTTGGGCTGAAATGCTGAAATGGGCGCTGATGGGAAGATGCTGAAAAATCCCCATGACAGAGAAAAGGAGGTGCCTCGCACTGTTCGTGTCTTCTTGAGCTGCGGTGTGACCAGGTTATTACAACCGGGGCAGTAGGAAACAATCTGATAGAAGCAGGTGACTGACGGCTTTCCCCTGCACTGGAGGTCTGGTATCACACAATTCCTTCTGCATCTTGATCAAATTCCTCCCTTGAATGCCCCAGAAGCTTCCTAATTTACAGTATGCACCAGAAGGCTCAGGGGAGGAAGGTGCCGTCTCAGTTGACTAGCAGAGTAAGGAGCAAAGCAACCTTCATAACCTCAGGCCAGAGACATGGTACAGGTACAGAGACAGATGCAGGTATGGTATAGGGCAGGATGGGATGAACACAGGTGCCCTCAGCTCATGACAGTGGCAGCTCTGTCCTTTCAACAAGCCAGGCAGAGGCTCACCTGTATTATGTCCAGCCATGCTTTCACATCTAGGTGCACAAAGAACCTTGGTGCAAACGTTAAGTAAAAGCAAGTAGTTTGTGAAGTCACCTGCACAGCTACTCCAAAGGCACCAGATCCCTGAAAGTCTGTGATTCCTGCACATGGATCTAATATTGTTTTTTCTGCAAAAGAACACCAGAACATTTAATTCACTATCCTGAAGCTCCATAAGCTTATTTATCAGGTTTTCCTTGCAAAGACTCAGTTTTCCCTTTAACCTGCCTTCCTTCTGCATCTATCTCAGAGAGAGATGACTTTCTCAGGTTAGGGTCCTGTTCTTCAGTAAAATGTTACCCCAGGGGGTACTTGCAGCATGTGATTCAGGTGGACACAAAAAACAAAACCTGTGCTAAAATCTCAGGCTTCAAACAAGGCTGTACTCTGTGAATGGAGGGAGTTTACCTCAATAAACTTCAGAACTGCAAATAATGACGAGAAACATACTGTTTCCATTAGACTAATCACAACTACAGCAGTAGTTGTGTTACCTGAATGAATCGCTCACTGTGAGCTGCTTTGTGGCTTCCCGTAATAGTTAATATTTCCTGAATTGAAGTTGTCAGACTAGGGTGAATATTTGTATTATGCTAGTATCTAAAGACCCTGGCATGGGCCTGTATCTCTTTGCACCACCTAAGCCTTCAGAGTAAGCATGGGAATCAGCACAGGAAGAATCCTTCCATTCAAAACTGTATGTCACTTCCTTGGTGGCTCCTTTCCTTCCCGAGCCTGGTACCTTTCCAAAAAAGTAGAATGGCTGCTGCCACACAATATATTTTGGGTAATCAATCTGTGTCTCCATTGTGCAGATCGTATCAGTGTGGTAATATATGAACCTCGGATATAAATTGCAATAACATGATTTATGTAGTAGTTGGAAGAAAAATTAAGTTACAAGTTGGTAATGCTTATGGGACTGTTTACTTTCTTCCACAGAGCAGAACAAGATTGGAGGGATCAGGAATAGCTCTTTAGCTTTCTGACACAGCTGGATAAACCCAGCTTTACCTGAGTAGCATTGCCGTTAGCACTAGGTTTCTCATCCATGCATTTTTGTTCCCAACAGTGGGACAGTAGATGAGTTGGATCCTATTATTAATTTGTCTCAAAGTACCACACAAAATTAATAAGCATAGAGAAAGAGTCATTTCAGATCTTAAGAGAATTAAAGAATGTCAGAGACAACGTGGACTTAAATATATAAAGGGAATTAAGCTGCATTCAGGGATTTCTATAATAAAGATAATGGAATATTTAAGTGCAAGAGGGTCAATAAACTTTTGTTTTCATCTTATCTGCTCTGTAGAAACTGCTCTACTGATGGATATAGTTACAACACATTAGTATCCCATCACGTTTACAGTATGACTTGGGTAACATTGATAGCAACAACCACATTCCCAGACTGCGCCCCTCTGAGGTCTGTAATTCAAATGCAGATTGGGATTTCAGTTTATATGCAGTTTAGGATTGGTAAAACTAAGTGATGCTTATGCTGAAGTTGTACTGAGTGGCTAGTTGGTCTTCTAAATCATTCCTCATGGGATCACATTAAAATCAATTGTGTCATGTATGGCTTACTTAGCTGAGCTGAGTTCTTTGGGTGATCTTCACCAGTCTTTCTTCTGCCATGTATCTTTCCAGAAAGGCCAAGTTTAATCTCGTCTTCCTTAAACTATGGCAAGATGCATGCTCCTCTTGGCTTATACCAGAACTGACAGTGGGAAGTAACTACTAATGAGCAGCCTTTTCTGAAAATGATGGTAATCAAATGCATTGCTTGCTTGCTAGGGGCTTTTTAATTAGCAAAAAACTTAATCAGGTGTTTTGTTTTGTTTTTCCAGAGTAGCCCTCTGTAATCTACAGGACATAGCAGTCAGCCTGGGCAGTGACCTGTTCAAATTTAAGCTTTGGGAATCTCCCAGGCTTTGGGAATTTCCCAGATGCCTCCCAGATAGCAGGAAGTTTGTGACGTATGAGAAAAACATCTCGACATGGCTCCTAAAGAGATTGGCTGGAAAGGAAACTCTTCTTCATCATAGACGCTCTTGGCAGATTTTTTACAGGTAAAGCTGGTTATATGCAATACTAAATATGACATTCTAAACAAGACACCTAAGAGGTCCTAAGAGGCTATTGACCTGAACATGTACTGTCATTCCTAATTCAAAGGTTTCCTGGTTAAAGTCATGCGCAGAAGACACTGTTTCCAACAGTTATCCTCACAGGTACCTCTACTCTTCCCCTAAGAGCTTTGCAAGGGGAGTGCTACAAGTGTCTTCCCAGCTTGCAGATGTTGGCTTTAGTGATACTTACTGAATCAAGCAATGACAGACTGGAGGATGTCTGTGGGTTATTTCATGCCGTCTTTGCTGAAGTGTGTTCAGTTCTTAGGTGATATTTTGGGAGTGTCCATTTTAAAATGTCAGCATGACATTGAGTTCATAAGAGTTTCCAGGATGGGACAGAGGATTGTCTCTGTCACTCACAGGGGTTATGCCCACTCCATACATGATGCAACAGCCAAGGGTCTTGCAGATAAAGGAGGCTGATTTCACCCAAGGGATTTTTCCCAAAGCAGGAAGTTAACAAAGACATCTCCTACAACACCGAAGTCTGCGTGGCTGGAAGAACATGTTAAGTGCTCTTTGTTACACTAGTTAGAAAACGATGTAAACTGTGCCCAGGACAACCAAAGCCAGCACAGGCTGCTGAAACTTGTGTTATGGCTGGAGTAGTCTGACTGGCTTCATAACTCATTTTTGCATCATAGCCGCTGTTGAGTGCTAGAGAATGAATAACTTCTCTCTTTGACTCTGTTGACATATGTCTCCTGTATGCTAGTCAGTCCTCCCCCAAATCCAAGCACCTACTCCACTAATGTTTTTTGAGCAAAAATATTTCATTTATAGCTGCCAGAAACATAGGTTGTAATTTTTTTGAATGTGTGTGATTACAGTTTTTAAAGGTGAATTTGCACTAGCTTTATTTAGCTTGGCTAGCAAGAGTGAATTCGTGCTTTTTAGCGCAGACTACACAAAGTCGGCTTGCTTACTCACATGATTACTTTGGTGTCTAAATTCAATAGCACAATAGAACAATTATTTCCGTATAACATTTCCTTTATTTCCACATATTTCTGTATGTTCAAGTGGGAAGGAAGAGCTGCTGAATTCATACTTACAGTGAATTAACAGAATACAATGCATACGTATATATAGCACTGAAAGAGAATGATCTTCATACATTAAATCTGAGAGATTTACAGTCATTGTGCAGGACACATCCACAAAACCAGACCAATTGCAACATTTGGAGTCACTGGAGAGCTGGATAGAGGAAGGGGGAAAGTCAGCAATGTGTATTATTCATCGTTTGTCATTTGCAGTTGAGAAAATGGAATGCCCTCTGACACATCTGAAGAAGTTCATGATTTATTGGAAGTAGTGAAAGAAGTATAAAGCCAAATAGTAATATAAACCTCTGGGGATGTCCCTCTACAGTCTTTTATGCAGCATTAGAGCCACTGTAAATAGTTGGACTAAGACAAAAATCCTGGCAAATATTTGGCATGATATGCTTGAGATATGAAACCATTCTTTGAATTCAAGAGATTTTAGTCTTGTCCAGCATCATAATACTAAACCTGCTACCTTTATTTAAAAATGAGTCAAACTCTCTTTCACCCTACAGTCATCCTCTTTTTACTGGAGGTGCCCTGGATGATGAATTCCATTAGCTACAGCACCTCAGCTTGGTGGACCTCTTGTCACAGCAGGAGAGCCCTATTAATTCATAGTAATCACAGTGGGCATTGCATGAGGTTTGCTTTTGACCTGAGAGAATATTGCCATCACTCACTTTCAGTAGCCAATACAGACAGAACCATTTCATAGAAAGCGGCCAGATGGAACAAAATACTTGATGGCTTAAAACCCCAGTTATTGCATATATGCAGCAATCATTATGGAAATGCAGTGAGTCAATCTGAGTAACTGTTTTCCAAATATTACCTATAAACTTTATTTCTGCATGCAAGCCTAAATGAGCAGCAGCGTAACTTCCTAAACTGGAAATCTGTAAATACTCCTGAGAGGCAGTAACAGTTTAACAAATGAAATGTATGCAGCCATTCGTGCCTGGACTGGATCCTACACAACCCAACATTTGTAGTATGAACACTCACTGTTTTCTTCCTCCTGATGCATTGCAGGTTACTTGCTTTGCTTTGTAGACCAGGAATTCCAGGTATTAGAGCATGGATAGAAACAGGTGGAAGAGGGTATAGAGAAAACTAAACCAAGAATTCACCTGTCATGGCTCTAAGCAACAGAAAGCACATGCTTTCAAAGTATGCTTGCTATGGTCTTTTAAATAGCACTCAAACCACTGTAAACATTTGGGCTCAGACAAAAATAAGTGGTGCTGAAGAGGTAGTTTGTGGCTTTATGTCATGTAACAACTCCAAAATTCAACTAAATTCTCGTGTTTTGTCTTTGGACAGTGCTTTAACTCTAAATTATTAGAAATGTAAATTGTCTTGAAAATAATCAGCAATACACACACAAAAGGCAGCAGATCAGGCTCTATGCACGGTAAGCAGGGAAAAAACTAAAGCTGATAAGTTACCAGTGCAAGTGCAAGTCAGTTCAATGATTTGAACATCAAGAAAGTGCACATAGCAAATATACAGAATCATGCTGTAAGTGACAGCCTAAGGCTGGAGAATAAGAACCACATGTCAGTGTCAAGTAGATGCGTGCAGCTATAAAATGGTTGTGTCAAACAGACCAGGGCTAAACTCAGCTTTTGTGAGTTGAAGTGGCATCCGTTTGCAGTTTAAGCACAAAGTTCCCTTGTTTTTTAAATGTCTCATTTTCGTATGTACAAGAACATATAATCAGTAATATTAGACCTTACCATCACACCCCTGTCATTTCTGGTTTTTTCCTATACCAGATAACCAGCAGCCAGCTTCAAGAATGTCAGTGAACACTTCAGCCTGCTTTAAACAAAGCAGTCACAAATCCCTACATAGGACAAGGCACTGAGTTCACGCTCTGGCAGTTTGGCCTTAGAAATCATCAACCATTTAAGCAGAGTTCAAATACAGCTTGGCAATGCTGCTTGTAGCCTGGAGTAGGCACAGCTGAAGATCAGGAATGCCTACTGAGTTTTTCATAAGCATGCTGCAGGGCAGACACATCTGTGTTTTGCAATGTGTGCAGCTGACTAGCCCAAACAGTTGCTCTAATTTTCCTCTTGTGTCCATTGCCATTGAAGTCTCTGGCACCCTTCACAAGTACCTCAGCACCTACTGACACCTCTTTCCTGTCAGAAGAGTATAATGATTTGGCCTGTCTTGTCTGTTCTCATTTGTGTCTTTGATTTTTTTCTCTCCCCAAAATGATATGTACTTGTCGTGCAGTGTGATGACTTCCCAGCTGCATGTCCCCTTTAGACAAACTCTTACATGATCCATGTGAAGCTACATTGTCCATCATATTCTCAGTCTCTCAACAGTGAAGGTATCTTTCATTACGTGTTGCTGTCAGCAGGCTGGCCCTTAGCCTTCCTGCTAAAGGAGTTAATGTTTCTGAATCAGTCCAAGCTTCCTCTTTCTTGCCCAGCTGCTTTTTCTACTGATGAGCTGGAGTTAGCAATTGTGATGCAGTTGCCTGCAGCTTCCACTACCCCAGTGCCTTACAGGGCTGTACGCCACATACATAGCCTTTCAGTGCATGTACGCTAAAGATTTCGTAGGACAGAAAAGCACCAGAAGGGTTCTGCAGAGACTAAGTGAATACATAGATGGAACTGTAAAAGCAAGATTGAAAGCACTGGTTTAATCTCATTGAAATAAACATTTACAGCTTTTCTGACCTTTTCCCGTAGATCATGTCAAGCCCTTCATCAAGTTCAGTGTGATTTAAAATTTAGAACAACACTTCCTTTAGGCTGTTACATTAAAGTCCAGATGCAAGTGAATGTTCAGGCTCAATCTGAAATTTTCCACCAACTTCCAAACTCATAACCTGCAGGCAATTGCAAGAAGGTTGGCTGCACATGCCTATTCATTGATCCCAAACAGAAATTCTTTGTATGCAATAGCAGAAGGATGATGTAGGTTCCCCCTTACTGCTTTGAAATAAAGATAATTTACTAACATGGCAATTTTTTGAGAACCTGCTTTTGGCACATTTTATTCTGATCTTTAGTTTGCAGGCTATTTTCTTATTTACTCTTCTGATATATAGTCAACACCTCAGATAAAGAAATGTTTCTTATTACCTAAAATTTATACTTCTTCTGCAAAATCAAATATTCCACAGCTGTTCTTCACTTAAGGCCATAGATCTGTATCATGCTGACATGCGCAGAATCTCTTCACAAAGGTGATGCAAATAAGACTTTGGGAAACCAGCTTTGACTTTGGTCAAGGAGGTAGGACAGAATTTAGGAATATGTTTTGGAGGAACAGCTCATATTGCTGCAGGCTCAGGGACAGGAATGAACATGTTTCAGCCACCTACCTGCGCTCCTTCTGGTTTGTGCTAGCAGGAACGGAGTCTCCATCAGCCTGAACTGCAATTGCCCAGCCTGACTAGCAGCACTCTTTGGCATTACTGTGTTACTATTCATTTGTAGCCCCAGCTTCGACCTCATCCTCTGGTTTTGCCCTGTAATTTTCTTGAGGTCCTACACGAGGGTAGACCCTTACCGCAGGCCCAGAAGGTACTTCTTGCCTAGTCAGGAAGTGGCCTTTTCCCACTGTGTTTTGCTGCTAAAGCAGCTTTTGAGGACTTTTGATAGAAACACTTTTTCTCTAGATTGATGCAGCTATTCCACTTCCTGATGAAATTTTGTTCAAGTACTCACATTTCTAACACCCCAGTGATTTAATTCTTGTGTTTACAGTGTCATTTATGGTCTAGACAGCCACGGCGCACATTCCCTAGCCAGCCTCAGGCCTGTCTCTGGCACCTTGGTTGTTTTGGCTAAGCCTGTGAACCCTCCTGCTGCTCTTAGCTCATATCCAGGGGTGAGACAAGCACCATGAACTCATTCCTTGCTTGTATGTATGCCATTAAAAGGAATGTAATAATGTAGTGTGTTCATTATTGTTCATCATTTGCTATAACAGGTTTAGCTTTATTACTTTTTAGCCTATCTTTTTATTAGATATCAAAACACATATGGTTGAGCATCTTCCTTTAAAAGGGGAGAAATACGGGTGCTTGAGACAGCAAGGCAGGAAAAGAGTGCATGAATTCTTCAAACGGCTATGCTGCTTAGGGATAACAACTCAGCCCCAAATCTGTGATCTGAGCCCCATGGTTACCAGAAAATCACACTGTTTCACTCTGCTGCTTCCTTTCACACATCCTGTGTTTCTTCAGACTTCCCCATTCTCTCTTCTCTTTCCATCTCCTCATCCCCATCCAGCATTGCACACATATTATATTATAGCTAGGTTGCAAACTGTGCTGTGATTTCTCTCCTTGCCCATGGTCAGAAGTTTTTGTGGGAGCTGGGCTTTTTTACTGAATATCATACCTGAGCTATAAAGCTATGTAACAACATAGGAAACTTTCCAAAACCAGGCACATTTTTAAACCCTTTGCATTTCATAAGAGAATGAATCATAGAAAGAGTAATTTTCTTCTCATGTTGAAATAGGAACTGCATTAAAATCAGGAAGTAAAATGTTTTGTAAGGCAACTTTGTTTGCTTCATGTTAAGATAGCCACCCTAAGCTTTCACAACTCACCCTCTGCCTTTTTTTTCTAATTTTGAGAAAAAAATACACAGTTCTCCTCCTCCCCACCCAAAAAATAAAATGAAACATGTTGTTTTGGGGGTCATATTAAGCATTTTAATTCACTGTGAATTCTCCTTTTCAAAAAAGCAGATAATCTACTTTAAGTTGACTCATAACAAAAACCATGTTCTTGGTGTCACTGACAAACCGAATGAATCCATTATGTACAAAGCTTGTGAGAAAGACCTGCTTTGAGCTCAGGACTGGAAAATGAACTTGATGTTGCATTTGACTTTGCCGATTCTCAGAAAGGGAGGATGCTTTAGTCAGCTGTAAACTGGAGACGTCCTCAAGTGCCAAGCCACGTCTGATAGGGTCACAAAGTGTGAGGAGGTAGCCTTAAGCACAAACCTGGTATGGACACTACTGGAATGCCCTTTTACACCTCTGTCCATAAGGTCTGCCACAGCAACCTCCTCTTTGTCCGCCTGAGTGCAGGGGAGCTGTGAGTGTGGTGCTCTTCCCTGGAGGTGATGATCATTACCTCAGCAATGCTCCCAGCCCCATGAATTCTCAGAGCAAATGACCCAAGGTAGTCTGTCTAACCAAGTCTGCCATTCGTCAGAGTTGTGTTCAGTTATTAGGCTGGAGCCTGCTGCTTTGCTTTCCAGGTTTTATTAATTTCAGTGCGTATTCCTGTGCTTCTCAATAGCTGGTGTTTTTTGTGCTACAGATGAAAAATAGGCACATACAAGAAGCTGTCTTCAAATGCAAGCCTTGAGGGGCCTGAACATTAGTGTGCGCTTCTATTGTGCCACCAAGAAATTCGAAAGCATCTGCACCTGTTTTTACATGGGCTGTGTTCAAGGACTTTCCTAGGTGATGTGAAGCAAAGTAGACGTGCCACTGCTCAAGCAGCTACTTGGCACTGATGTCTCCGGCTGAGCAGGAGAGAATCTAGGCCACCTAATTGCCTTGATGGACACTTGCATCTTCATGCTGACGCACAAGACATTTCACTGTCAGTAAAGCAGGAGGAACATGCTTAAGCTAATATAGCTGAGGAGGGTGGGAGGTTGCTGGGTGGGATTCCTGTACCTGAAGGAGACCTGGGCTGTGTGTTGTCAAAAAAAGCTTGAAATGCATTGCAACATCACTGTGGCTTGACTAGATGAAGTTGTGATTGTCCCAGCATTCCCATGCCCTGCAGAAGAGATTTCTTCTCCTGTCCCCATGGCAGGATGAACAGTGCCTGGGGATGCTTCTTTTGCCCTTTTCTCCTTGGTTATACTGGAGCACTAGTCTGGGCTGGGTCCCCATCCATGCTCATGTCCCTGGGGCGGCTGCTGCCTCCCCCAGCTCCTGGCTCAGTGGCACCCATGGAGAAGGGGGTCGGTTATTACCACACTCATGTTACACAGTGCTTTTAGGGTCTGTACCAATATTCGCTAACCCTCATAGCACCTGAATGATGTTGTTAAGTGTGAATTTAACTGAGGAAACACAACTTATTCTCCTAGCTCTTGGGAGATAAAGGGGGATTGAGTCCTGGGAGGGTAACATGGTCAGAGAGTGACTCCTCCCATCATCTTTAAGGAGGAAATGAGACAAATTGAGCCTTTCCCTTCATGAGACTTCCTTTTCTTCTAAAGGACAATAGAAGAGAAACACAAAGTGCAGAAGGAAGGATGTAAACCAAGAGGAAGCAGGAAAAAAGGATGGAGTAAGACAGAGAGGCAGAAAGAAGGACTAACTGCCACAAAGCAGATGTGACTGTGGAAACAAACCCATCAAATGACAGAGGGAGATACATTGAGACATCTCTGCGGATGCAGATTTGCTGCAAGAGCTGTTCACTCTGTAGTTCCACTCTTCTGACAGCATCTTCTGCTGCACAGTGTTGTCCTCATGTTCAATGTTTCTTGTTCAATGGACACCACAGGTGAAGGCAGGCAATGGCAAATGTGTATGAGTTCAGTTATTCAAGACACAAAAATCTTGCACCATGTTGTACCTTACAGTTCAAATGAGTGAAGCACTAGGTGAAAAATGAAAGCAGTCTCTTTCTTTCTTTCTGTTCCTGTCTTTTACAATTGGATGTTTTGGGTAACAAAGAACAGGATGTAGTGCGGAAACCACCATAACTTTTTGAGGTTAAATCCCTGGCACCTACAAAATCAATAACATTTATTAGAAATACAGGGTCTTGCGCAGGGCTTGTTTTTTGACCCATTTCACTGGTTTGTTCCTTTTATATTAAAAGTGTATCCATCAAATATTTTTTATATTCCTTCCTCCCTGTAAAGCTTCTTACTTTCACAGCTTCTCCCTGGTCTTTCTTCACCTCTGGCACTTTTGTTTCTATGGCAGCTCTCCTTTTGAATAGGTATCTGTTAAAAAGTTAACCTTACTCTTTCATTGAAACATGAAGGACCATCTCATGCCTTTCCTTGGGTCTGGATTCAGAGGTCCTCCCCTGTCTCCTACCCTCCCCCTGTGCCTTTGACGCGCTCAGGGCCATGGCCTGCAGATAGCTGGAGGGAAGCAATGTGTCTGCCAAAGGCCCTGCACTGTACTGCACCTCCATTCTGTCAGTGAGAATAATTTCCAGGGTTAGTGGGAAAGAAATAACTCAAAATAGGAAGAAGGGCCCAGATTCAGTGCATCTACTCAGGACTTCCCATGTGTACCCTGCACTGTCTAAAAATCCAAGTGTCCAACACAAACAGGGTGCTTCAGAGATCAAAACAGGACCTATGTAATTAATGGGAAGGGTAACACAGCTCCAAAGGGTCATCCCCACATTCTCCAAACTGGCTAGGCAGCAATCCAGAGCCAGTCAACAGGAGACACGGAGCCAGAAGTTCTCCTCCATTCCTGCTCCTCCTTGGTGCTTGAATCAGATCTGTACCCTGGGTGGTCTTCATCCCCTCAGAATGCAGAGTATAGTGACCACTTTGGTGCTGGGTGCGCAGGCCTTACTGCTTGGAAGATGTTTTTCAGAGCCAGTGCTGCCTCTGCCATTGCCCTTGTTGTGGTTCAAAGGGTTTCTCCAGAAAAGGGACTTAGGTCAGGGCTACCTTCTCCCATCATCCAGGTTATGAGGTTACAAAATCAGATTTTCTTGAGGTTTTGGATTTTTTGTTGTTTTGTGTTTTTGGTTTTGTTTTTTGTTTTGTTTTGGTTTGGGTTTTTTTGTGGGGGAGGGATATTGTTTGGGTTTTTTTTGGTGGGGGTATAGGGTAGAAGGGTAGTGGTGGTGGTGTGCCAACCATGTCACCCCCAAATCCTCCTTTCAGGAAACTCCTTATTACTTGTGAAAGGGAAACTTTCAAAATGAAGGGTGAGGGGTGTCCCTACAGAGCACTCAGCTGGGAAAGGATGACCCTGGAGGAGCTGCAGGGACCTTGACTGCATGCCTTCAGGCTGAGAAGAAAGCTGAACACAGATTTCCCATTTACTAGGTAAGTATTCTGCCCACTAGGCTAAGAGCTGACTTTATTCATTCACAATTGCAGTTTTGTTTAACATTTTTTTTTGACTGCACACATGACCACACAAAATATATTCTCTTCGGAATGTGCAAAGGAATTGGAAATATTATAGGTATTGGTGAAAAAGTGCACATGACTGATTACTCTCATTTTTAAAACATGCAATCTGAAAATGCTTCTTGGTCTGGGGAGAAAAAATACTGTTTGGCTTTGGTGACCAATCACACAGCCCAGCTAGTGAGCAAGCAATAATTGTGGCACAGCATTCACAAGTAAGTACACAGTCTGCAAGATGTTCCCATGCATTATTCAGTGAATAATTCTAAATAATGAAAACACTGAAATCTGTGGGTAGATGTAATATGAGGGAGTGAATTAAATGCATTGTTCAATGGGAGAAGCTGACCCAGCTTTAGTGAAGAACGGCAGCAGCTCTTCAGAAAACCTGTGGGTCTACGTAACATGGATTTACTGTGTGCTACTAACAGTAATCCAAGTCCAGCAATCTGTAGCGGATGGTAGATATCATTCACAGTGATGAAGCAGCTGCCAGACTACGCAAGCTTCACCCAGGGCCTACACCTTGACCATGAGTTGCCTGCTCAGTCATTTTTGTTTTCCACGTTGGCTCCTCTGGAGCTGACTGTGGTTGGCAGACAGCCAGGGGTTTGCAGCATTCAGTGACCCCAGCCACAGCTGATGAGCTGTGAGTACTCAGACTCTAGCCTATCCCCCCACTTCACATTACGTATATGTTGAGATCTTTGTGTGTAGATTAGCTATGAACTAAAAGGTCATAATCTGGATCAATTCTTGCAGGTGGTTTATATCAACTTGGGGATGTTACAGCTTTGCATACATTTGATGGTTTGATTCTGAGCTGTTGCACATATTCTAGTAGAGGAGAATGATAACTCTTTCTTCCCTTAAGGTACCCACCAAAGAAATCTTACAGGTAAAAACCCCAGAGCAGTTGAGATAAAAATATCTCATGACCAACACCTTCTTGGAATTTTGTTTCCCATGTTATGATCTAGAGGAGATGGGCTAAAGCTCATAATTGTTGTAGCAAATTTCTTTGCTGTTTTCAAAATGTTCCTACTTGAAGCAAGGCAAAACATTAGGAAAGTTACTGCAAGGCATTGGGGAATGACAGCAGATTTATATTTAAACAAGAAAAACTAGACCATGGCAAGATGTTTTGCCAAGCCACGTAAAGACAAACACAGGTAAGTAAATTGCAGTAAAAAGTTGCATGTGCTTTTATTGATTTTGATTGCATTTTTAATTTTGTTCACATAGCCAATGCATTGCTGTCTTGCAATTAAGACCTGACAGTGAAAGAAAGAACAGTAACAAGAAATTGAATCACTCATTTGTTTGAAAGTAGGCCAAAAACAACAGTGTGCAGAGAAAGGAAGGAACTTGTGAAAGATCTACTTGTTGCTTTATTTCCAACATGCAGCTCCTTAGCTTTAATAATGCTTTAAATACCAATCACAAGTCGTGGTTGTGAAGGAAAAAAACGCAATGCTTTCTGATGATTAAGTGGTTTATTCTAAACACACCACAGGAGAAAAATGTCTTGGGTTTGAAATGTTGTACAAGAAGTCAGAGAGAAATTGATCTAAAGGATGCAGTAAATGGGTTTACAAGTCTTATTGACTACCCTGCTGAATTACCGCTTCCAAAAAGCTCTGAAGTTCAGGTCTGTACAAAAGGCTTTCCTTTCAGATATTCAGCCTGCACAATCTGCTGGCATTCGGCACTGATACACGCTTTTATTTTTATTGGAAAAATACAAGAGGCAGGTTGATGAACTTTTGTTTTTCTCAGATTTTGGTGATCTGAAATCTGAAGTGTTTTGGAGTATCCAGGTTCCATTTGTGCAAACCCTCAAACTTTTGGGATGTTGTGATGGATCCACACTTTATTTTAGTGTACAGAGTTCCAAAGTAGTGTGGCTGTAGAGCTGTTAGGTTTTACTCAACACACTTCAGAAGTCTGGACCAGGTTGTGTTTTTACTACAACATCAAAGTTGGATGGAAAAGGCTGGATGATTTTGCCTTCCCCCTCAAACCTCCGACTTTTTATGACTGCAAGAGAGCATGGCTTAATATGTTATCTTAACATGTGTTGTCATGGGTTGCAGTTCCATGTGGTCATGATGTGATCTTTTACATCCATGCCTGTAAGAGGCATGTCAAAATGAAAAACTGTCTGCCAAGTGGCATGATGGAGAAGCTGCGTTCTGATTTGGTGTTACAGAGCAGGTGTGACCTCCACCTTTGGGGTTTGGTAGTGAAACACTTCTGGCTGGTATTACCTAGTTTGAGGAGCTATAGTTGCGGGAAGGGAGTTCGCATTATTATAGAGGGAGAAAGGGGTCTGACTGGAACAGCTTGGGAGTTTAGAAAAACCTACTCTTCTGCCTTTAATTGTAGGGCTCTAAGACTATTGTTGTCGCAGGAATTTGGACCAGAGCTCACATGGTCAATTCTGCAGAGCTCTCAGCTGCTCTGTCACTTTAGTGTCACTGAAGACAGCATGTCCTCTTGGAAGGTGTGGTATCCTGAGCAGCTCTGGCAGTTGTCCTTGCTTCAGCAGCTCAGCCTAGGACTGCACAGAACTACAACAGCATTCTTTGAGAAAGCCACAGAAAAACAGAAAGTACCCATGAGTTTCCTAGAAAGGTGCAGAAAAATATATCATCCTACAACGCCCAAAGTTTGTTTTGTAACCAGAAGTGTTCTCTTGCAACATCTCTGCACCAGGTTCCTCTTTGAAGGAAATGAATAATTTTAAGCTTGAGGAAGGAAAGGGGAAAAAAAAAAAAAAAAAGAAATTTTGAAGTTATTCCAGTTTTTTATGGAGAATTATGAGGGCATGTCTATCTTTTCTTTGTACATTTAACATGGAGAGAGACTGGCAGAGCTCAATGCTAAGCAGAATTTTACCTGCATTTTCGTTCTAGCTTGTTGAAGGACAGCCATTAATGAAACTTTGAAGGTCATTCTCTCGAGGTTAACAACCATTGAAATGTGAGACTAGGCTGGGAATCCTTAATATCAACTCTCCAAAAGTCTACTTTCATTTTCAAATGCATTTTAAAAAATCAAATAGACATCAAAACAAGGTGTATAAAGAATAGACAAATACTGCTTTCTAAGAGGCAAAAGTTACAAAGAAAATTTTTCTCCGATTTGTAATTGTATTCTATCTTCTAGTTCAAAATAGCTATGATATATCGGAAAGAAGAGAAAACAAGAGTGAAACAAAAAAAAAATTGTAATGTTTCAATGTTGTGATTTATTTTTTGTTTGTTTAAACTGAAACAATCACAACATTTTTCTCCATTTTTCTCAGCTCTATCCTTTTCCACTGCAAAAAAGTATCACTGTCAGATTTGGAACAGGATCCCCTTCTCCCTAAGGGCATTCCTTCAGTGCATCTCTAGCTTTGAATATATCTGTGTTGCCTTTGACCAATTTAAATTAGAGAGAATGAAACAAGCGGGATGACTGCAAATACCAGCAGCTCTAACCACGTTAACTGTAAGCCTCACCATTTACCCATGCACTTGGTTAGGCTTTCTGCCTGTGTTCAGCTCCATGTTCGTGTAACATCCTTCTGACTATATCCAAGTCAAACTACTGTCAAACTGCCGTGCCCATGTATGTCTGCATGAGCAGCCAGCCTCAGAACTGATCGTGACAGTGATGTCCCTGCAGTGCTGGCACACTTTTAAGGCAGGATCTTTCACACAATCCAGGCCTGCAGATTGGGGGGGGCGGAAATCTGCAAAGCAGTTATTGCAAAGGACTAGTCTCCAAAGATTTGTTATCAGCAGTGTGGGAACAGCAGCTCGAGCAAATTTAAATGAAGAGTAAAAAAAAATTTCCTGCCTCTGAAAGTAGAACAATATGCCAAGAATGTGTGCAAAGCCCATAATTTGGTGCTTTTGAGCTCCAAACTGTAACGAACAGCCCTGCAATGTCAGGGAAGGATGTGACTGCTCTAAGTGGTTTATCTTCATCTTTGCTTTTTAACATCTATATTCGGTATTATTAAATACCTATTGACACACCATGGTTAACGTAATTCTCTATGTGGACAGACTGTGAAGGCACATGGGTTGATGCAAACACACCTTGTTTTGAAGGTATACTAGGGGTGCTGTCGCATGATGGATCATATGAGGGGAAGGGCTGGTGGCACACATCTTCAGACAGGAAGAAGTATCAGTACCTTCATTTTCCACCTCTTCCTCCCCGGCAACTGCATGGGCCTTGTATGTCACCAGTACTATCCTCACCTTCTGTGCATGTCTGAAGCTGGGGAATTAGAAAGAAGATATAGTCTTACATTGGAAACACCAGCACACTGGTAAGGGAGAGGACAGGGGGAAGGGGCAGTAGACAGGGAACAAACAGAGAAATTAAATCCCCTGTGGCGCCAGGTTAAATCTCTGCCTGGAATACGGTTCCAGTCCAAAGTTCTTGTGAAGTAATTTTGGGCATGCAGATAGACCATGTCAGCTGTTTCTTGGTTACAGATTAGGAGTATGCTCTTGCCCATGGTGTACATGGAGCAACTCTTTCCCTGAGTGGGGAGAGAGACGCTTTTGTACATCATCTGCCCTGGAGTAAAAGCATCCCCATGGGTGGCTACCCAGGGCAGCCAACAGCATCCTGTTTGTTCACTCTCAGCGTAGCCTCTGGTAAGCTGTTTGTGTACTATACGCAAAGATCTCAGGAAGAAAACAGCTTGTCTAAGACTTAAATATCAGCTTTCTTTTTCTAAAGGAGAGAGAATTTCCTGGCATATTTTAACCTGGAATTTATTCATAGTATTTACTTTTGAATTCAGTAAAAGTTATCAACACTGACAACAAAAACCTCAGTAGCTCTACAGCAGTGTCATAGATGATGCCAGCAGGGCCTTTGGCATCGATTTAAACTAGTAATGTGAATTTCTTTGCTGCTGCAGTATGTCACTACAGTGTTTAACATCTTTTTCTCAATGGATGCTGAAGGTGAGCATAGGTATTTTATGCTATGAAAAAATTCATTATTCCAGGTACAAAATCCTCTGCTACAAACCACAATACGCCATCATTCAAATGTGCCACACACACGGGAGAAAAATATCCAGAGAAAATTTATTTTTTTCTCTTTCCTTCAGCAACATTTTTTTTCCTCCAAGCATTGTAATTATAAGCAGGCAGATAGTTTGGATATTGGAGCATATAGGGTACAGGGTTGTCCTCTCTATTTTATTTTGTATACAACTACTCCACAATTGTATTAACAGGGGCTGTAGTTGGCTTTGCTACGCAACAGCCTTTTTTTTATAGTATTTTTTCTTTTTTTTCAGATTTTCATGCTAAAAAAATATCAATGGTATAAAGTTTTTGTCTAAATATTTCTTTAAGTTTTTAACTTTCAGGATTTTTTTTTTTTTTTTTTTTTTTTTTTTTTTTGGCCAGTATCAATCCCTTACATTTTGTGTTTTGGCACTGCTCAGCAAGTGTTTTTTGTTAATTTTTCTTTTCTACGCCATTATCTTTCATTTCACTCATAGTACCATGGGAATACATTTTCCTGTAGTATTTTCAGTGGCACATATAATGGAAAACACAGTGCACTTCATGTCCTTTTTGTCAAGTCTTTTGTTGCGTCTGTGTACATGTGGACACGGAGATAATATATACATTTTAGTGGTTAATTATAGATTAAGTCATTTTTGTCTGATGAAAATCGAATCTATTCTATGGAGATAACCATTGTATAACAGAAGAAAATAATACGAGCACTAGACAAAGAATTTCAAACAATTAAACCTTGAATGTGCAAATCTCGTTACTGGATTCCTTTTGTGTCAGACCTGCTATATTCCACTCTGGTGCTGATTACTGGGGGTCCCACTGACCCAGCTGTCCCATAATTTTGAAAAACAGGACATGCACAACAATAACTACAAGGCCCCAGAAAGGAAATTACAGCATCATGACCGTTTGCCATATATACAAAGACTTGCTCCAAGATGACAGATGTATGGCTCAGGAATGGCCGGAGCTGCCATGGGACTCAGAGAAGCTCTTCCAGTGCCTGGGAATATCAGGCTGTCTCTCAAGGTCAGGTCCATGCTGATCACAAGACATGGGAATTCAGGTGCAGTGGAATGACTTGATTGGCAATAGCAGCTGGAAAGTGTGGACTTCCCCTTGGGAGCTGCTCAGTGGATTGATCCCTGGCAGTAGGGCAGAGCAGACACCGGGAACCCACTGTTCTAGGTACCAGGCACCCTGTGCTCGGCTATATTGGCTCAGATTCCAGACTTGAAACAACATCTGGAGGAAACGCAACAGTCTATGTTATTCAGATGAGGAGACTAGATAACTCAAAAGCCCTCCTGCTCTTACAGTGTATGACAATTTGCTCTTGGATTTTTTTCATGTTAGGCTTCGGGACACATCAAAGCAAGAAAGAAGCAACGAAACTGCTATGGAGAGCACTGATGCTGACATGTTTTGCAACAGTAATCCCTTGTAAACTAATGAAGGCTTCACTTGGCATCTCAGGGTACACGGCAGGAGGTATGCTGCTGTGTACAGTCATACAGCTATATCTAATGACGCCAAGCCCCCAGCCTCGATGTCTGTCTACCCCACAACAGCAAGCATGCAGCTGGTGGGTCCCTGGGAACATGAGCTTCTTGCCTGGAGCCCATTTTGCTGGCTTGTTCAACAAAGAGACAGACAGCACACATCCACCACCATCATCTGGGAGGGAGAAACAGATCCTGGAGGGAAGCCCTGACTCTCAGCAATCTGAGGCACAGCTAGTATGGTAGTGCCTGTCTGGGTGGATATAGCACTAGAGCAACAACTCTTTCCAGCCTGACTTTCATGCATGGCAAAGGTGTGTGTACAGTGTCACTGAAGGGGTGGCCACGGGCCCCAGAAGGCATCGCAGAATGTCTGTGCATCTGAGGCTGTCAGGCTGAACTTCAGTACCTGTCTGCAAAGGCATCATAGACCAACAAATGTCAGCCTCTGTAGCCTTTGTTTTATTCAATTCCTGTGTGCCCATGTTGCCCTAGGTGTCATGGTGTGATGTTGATGTGAGACCCCTTCCTGCAAGCTCAAATTGTTGGTAGATGCCAACAATTCGGGTACCCTGCCTTGGGCACGGCGACTGCTGTGGGGATGCAGCTGATGGCAAACCCTGAAGTAGCTCCTGGCCTGAGGGATCATGCAGAAAGAGGCACGACTGGGGTTTGCTGTCAGTTAGTGGGAGCCTGGGTACTGCAAGCAGGGCTGAATCAAGATGGTGCAGATGGTGCAGGTAGGACTTTCCTGTGTTTCCTTGCTGACAGTGCCCTGTCCTCCCAGCGCTGTAAGGCGCTACCTTGTCCCCTTTCCCTCACAGGTTGCTGTTTGAAGGATACAATGATAATTGTCGAGATAATGACATGTGCAGAAGGCAGCCCTAAGCGAGCTGATCCTGGACTCATTTTATGCTACCTGTAAAAGTTTCCAGATATTGATCTTCCTTGACTTCACATTTGCTTTTCTATTGCAAGGAGCTCCATCCTTCCCTCTTACCACTCTGCTCTGGGCAGGCAGGTTTACCCATTGACCTGGGGTGGATGAGAAATGCCAGCTTTGATGAGATCTTAGCCTCAACTTTTCCAGGGCTATTTTATTCCTATTGGGCTCATACTTCTGAGGAATTTGACTTCCCAGCTGAATGTGTCTTACTGTCTTCAGTGGCAGACATTCCTCAGTTTTTGTATTTAAAATACATATTGGAAATATAAATCTGAGAAGGCAGAGAGGCCAGGTATAGATTTTTGGGATTTTTCTTTCTGTCGAATAGGAGGAAGATCTTTTTTTCCTCCTAGATCTGGTATATACTAAATGGTTTATGAGAGATTGCTTATGGACTTTGATTACACAGTAAAAATCTAAATTCCAAGCTGTGGTAATAGCTATCACTTTGGTGACAAAAGTATGCTTGGGTGGGGGACGTGGGGAGGAATAGAATGCATGTTAATGTGGCAGAGGAGGAGAAGGAGGTAGGGGAGCTGTGTGCTGGTGGAAAGGCTGCAAATGGGAATGAAAAAGAGTGTAAAAAATGCAGTCAGACATCTAGGCTTCCCCTTGCTATTTTTGTGAAGACATTCTTTGTCCAAATGAGGAATAAGAAATTACAATGCGCTGGATGGTGGCTACTGGAGGTGTAGGAGGCATTCCTGGCATTGAAGAGGATGGGAGGATCGCAGAGGAAAGACCAGATGCAATTGTGGATGAAACCAACAGATGTGGTGTGTGATTTGCTGTGTTTTAGTGAGGGTGCTCAGATGCAAGTTGGACAGAGGGAGGCTCCTAGGGCTGCCACAGCAATGGTGCCCTTAGGGATGGGATCCCAGCTTCTTGCCTTCATTGGCAGAGAAAGGGACATGGAAACTCCTTGCAGTTTTAGCATATGACCTTTGTTGCAAAAGTGGTCAGAGCACATGATCGCTGTTGCCTTCTCTGCCATTACATAATGTATTTAGCTTATATATACATGGTGCAATTTAGCTCATTCTTATAAGGAGCTATAACCACAGTAAGTACCTCTCAGTATGGGCATGCAAGGTCCCTGAGGAGGAGCTGTCTGTTAGAGATGTGGCCCCTCGGGCAGACCAGCTTTGCTAAACCTGAACCAAATCTCTGCTCCATTGTGTTGCTCCATGAACAAAGGACTGTCGATACTTAATGATCCTCCACTGCCAACACTGCTTGCCAGAACTGTCATCCACAAGGAGAAAAAGACAGAAAGTAGGCAGGCAAGCCTTGTAGCTAACACCAGGTTTTCGCACTGATGTAAACACACAAAATCAAATAGAATTAGCATCTACACAGAATCCCCAACTTTGTACTGGCAAATTCTCATTTTCTATGAGAAGATTCCCATGGAAATCAATCAATTCTCATATTCCATGTCCAGCATTGAAACCATAACTTTTTGGTGCTGTTCTGACAAGTGTGTTTGGAAAAGGAGTTTGGAATTGCAGAGAAAATAATAACTTTCCCACCAAGTTTTTTCTAACCACCATGTAGAATATGTTAGAAATATATAGTGTTGCTGCAGAATTTCATAGGACTTCTTAAATATACAGAAGGAGGTTATTCTTTATGAAACCTACTGCGTTTTGGAATTATTTCTTTGAATTCCTACTGACCTCTGCCCTATTACTTATATGTAACATTTCCATACAGAGGCAGGTATTAGACCTTTCAGAAGCATATAGCTGAGGTCTGCTGTAACCTTGCTGAACTAAACAAAGAGGTCACAACTCACTATAGGATAAACTCTCTTTGTCCACATTTGGATAACATGTTAAAAAGTGAGGCACTCTTCACAGCCTAAAAATGGGACAGGATTATGTTGAATATAAGCAGACCTTGTACTGTACAGCTAAATACGTACACAGTAATCCATTAATCAACCCCAATAGATGATGAAGAAAGTAATATTCCTATTTTACAGATGAAGAAACTTAATAAATTGTGTCCAGAATAATATTTAGAAAAGTAAGAGGTTCTTAGCTCTTCTTTAATAAATTATTCTTCAAAATGAAGGGGAGTATCCAGGCCCCAGACCGCCTATTAGGAGAGGAGCCCAGAGCAAGACACCTTGGAAGTTTACACAAAGTTGGAAAGTGCAAACAGTGTTGCTGAAGCTTATTTCTATTTAATGTGGTTTGGAAAAGCTATATTTGTCTTCAAAGGACTAATAGTTTGCTCTCTGATTTCTCACTAATGAGCCCTTCAGAAATGTAAAATACTTCCGCTGGGAATCTGCTTCAGGAAATCTCTTCTTTCCAAGCTGGCTACTCCCACCAACAGAGGCAGAAACCATCTACATCATCTTCGGCACTGCCAGCACAGGTTTGGCTACCGATGACTCCACCATGGACATACCCTGACATAGTGGTCGACCACGCATCAATGCTGTGATTTTAAATGTATGCAGTACCAAAGTCCCCTGCCACAGTGGTGGGTGGGGGGTGGGACAGGATTCAGGCAGGGATCCTGGCTCACCCTTGGCACATGGTGCTGCCCACAATGTGCCAGAGCCCCCTTCCCATGCACGTGTGGTCGGTGGAGATTACTGGGCTGCTGGGTGGGACCTTTTCTCCATCTCTGCAGCTCCCTGTGCCTTCAGTCAGCTGCTGGAGGCAGGCTTACCATAACCCCCCTGTCTTATCCTCAACATATACTTGTTTTTCTCCATATTGCAAATGTCCTCTTGAATATCTCACCTGCCTCCAGAAAAGGCAATTTAGGGTAATTTCTGGAACCTGCCTGCTTTCCCCATGTTCCCCTGGTTTTCTCCCCACCCCCCAGAAGTATTCCAAATCAGGTATTTTCACCCAGGGTGTCACCACCCACTTGCAGTGCTTTCCTCTGTGTTTTGTCTTCTCTTGCTGCGTGCTGCAGAATGCAGTGATACGGAAAGGAGCAGCAGCCTGAAATTCATCTTGGCACGTTGGTGCAGACTCCCCCTCTTATTTCTGTGCATGCTCTGCAAATGCAAGAGCACATATAGAAATGCAAGAGCACATATAGAAAACGATTACGTAAAAATAAAACTGAAAAGACCTAAGGAAAAGTACATGTATAAAAAGAGAGCAGTTCGGCTGGGAAGGACCTGGGAGTATTGGTGGAGGACAAGTTGACTATGAGCCAGCAGTGTGCCCTTGCAGCCAGGAGGGCCCATAGTACCCTGGGGTGCATGAGAAGGAGTGTGGCCAGCAGGCCAAGGGAGGTGATCCTTCCCCTCTACTTGACCCTGGTGAGGCCACATCTGGAGCACTGTGTCCAGTTCTGGGCTTCTCAGTACAAGAAAGACAAGGAGCTACTGGAGAGGGCCCAGTGGAGGCCACAAAGATGATCAGGGGTCTGGAGCATTTCGCTTGTGAGGAGAGACTGCAGGAGCTGGGCCTGTTAAGTCCAGAGAAGAGACGACTGAGAGGACATCTCATTAGTGCATATAAATATCTCAAAGGCAGGTGCCAGGAGGATGGTGCCAGACTCTTTCCAGTGGTGCCCAGCAACAGGACGGGGAGCAGTGGCCATAAGCTTATACACAAGAAATTTCACCTCAACATGAGGAAGAACTTCTTTACATTGAGGGTGGCAGAGCACTGGAACAGGCTGCTCAAGGAGGTTATGGAGTCTCCCCCTCTGGAGACATTCCAAACTTGCCCTGAGCATTCCTGTGTAGCCTGCTGTAGGTGGCCCTGCCTTGGCAGGGGGGTGGACTAGATGATCTCCAGAGGTCGCTTACAACCCCGATGGTTCTGTGATTCTGTGAAAAAGCTCAGCATACCTTCTAACATGATAATGGGAATATATTTAGTATCAGCAAGCTATCAAAGCAAGCTGAGATTTGACTCTGTGGCTGCATTACTTTTCTCTATGCTCTTGTCCAACCTTCAAACAGTGTGTTCACAGC
Organism: Strigops habroptila; assembly: GCF_004027225.2. Classification (NCBI taxonomy): domain Eukaryota; kingdom Metazoa; phylum Chordata; class Aves; order Psittaciformes; family Psittacidae; genus Strigops; species Strigops habroptila. Next base: position 80,744,932 of record NC_044302.2, on the reverse strand, counting down.
ACATGTATTAGACCAGGCAAAGTCAGTAAACACACACAGTAGCTCAGCATAGTGACTGGTGTTATACTGAATACAATTAATAAGGGAGAGATAAGGGCCAACTTTTCAAAGCCGTGACATATATAGACATGTATGGATGTGCAAGGGAGTAAGAAGCCATGTAACTGGGCACACAAAGCCTCCAGATGTGTAGTAAAGTCCAGCCACCTCCATGCCCTCTGTCTACATCCCCGCCTTCCATGGAGCCATGTGTGCAGACTTTGCCTTCTGCTTATTCCTAAGAAGAGCTATGCGAGTACACTAGTTTAAACCTGGAAGATGCAAAAATATTAATGACAGGAACTGAAACAGTCCATTTTCAGTATTTCAACTTCCCCAGGACCACAGCACAGAGGGATGCCTGTGCTGAAATGCTCCTCCTGATGTAAACAGCCCACGTCACAGCTGCACTCGGCTGTGCTCAGTGATGTTTCCACTTTCCTTCTGAAGGCTTGGAGATCACTGCATCATATCTTCTGCCTGTTGAAGTTAATGAGCCCTGCTTAACTTAAACTTCAGAGGAACTGGAGAAAAACAGGTTTGGCTTGGTTTTGTATCCAGATGTGTTTCCATCACTTGCCTGAGCATAAGTGCAGGACTTGAGAGACTACCTTGGTTCTTGCTTTAGCTTTTTTTTGAGTATTCCAGATTTTGCTTTCATCCTCCCATGCCCATGAAAATCAGACTTAAACACATCAAAGCAGACACTAACAAATGAAAAAGAAGAGCATGCATTTTCCTATGCAATTACATGCCTTGTACATGAAGCGTTTGCTCCTCAATACAATTTTGAAGCCATGGAAGCTTGCCAAACTCCAGTGTATATGAAATGTTTTCTGGAACTAGAGAGGTAATTATAATTTTTTGACTGGCCATAAGTGCAGACATATAAAGCTCAGGAAAGGTATAATTTATTTGTCTTTATGAATTTTTCTAGTATTGTAATTAGAGCTGTTCTGATAACCTAAGTCCATAGGCACATAGAACTAGGAGGTACTTGCTGTGCCATCTTGTCCAGTTGTCTACTTTTGAAGGCAACTGTATCATATAATGCCTGCTGCAAACTGCCTGAGTAGTATCCTGCAGATATCTTAGTGCTCTGTTTTCATTTTTCTCTGTGTTGTTGGGCAGACACAGATTGTAGACTCACAGTTTGTTAATGAGTGCTTCACAAAAAATTAAATAGGCATAGATTTGTCAAGCACCTAATTCTTGCAGCTAATTTGAGAAGACACAATGAAATTTCACATTGCTCTTCTTAAGAGCAGTCTGAGATTCTACTACTCAGAAATACAGACCCCCTAAAAGTGTGGTGCTTATGCACAGGTCCTGAATCTTGGAGCCTCTTTGAGAGCATTATAAAGATAATATACAGAGCAAATCCTTGGATATGTGATTCGATAAAAGTTGCAAGTATTGCCTTGTGTTTCTGTGATGTGTAATCCTCAGAGCTTATGCTGCTCTATAGAAAAGGTTATATCTCCTTTACTATCAAAACAAATGGTGTGCCCACCATTTTTCTATATATTGGTCTCTGCTAATATGACATAAAAAACCCCTTGCAATAGTTAATGCTTTTTACCTGCACAGATACAATTTCTCTCATAATTATTATTAAAGTTTTTCCTCAACTGCTATTGAACTAGGTGCAATTTGTGAGGGCTGGCCTGAGTTCTTGAGGTTTCCTTCCTTCATCGATAGCAAGAAATAGATTTCTCCAGACATTGTTCAGGATAATGCAGTTGTGCTCCCTGTTGGCATAACCGCGTACCATGTCTACAAAGAACTATTACCACTGAAGCACACTCTTGTCTGTTGCAGCCCAACATCCTCAGGGGCATTTGGAGGCCAGTAAAATGCATTCTCATTTGGTCTCACTTCTGCTGCCCACACTGTATTGACCTGTATTTGGCCACATTGAAGACAAATAAAGGTTTAGTTAGGAATGTGTGGAAGGGTGCCAAGGCTTGCCTCCAAAGAGAGCTAGGCAGAACTGCTCTTTTCCTCTTACCTCTTGTTTTTTTCCTCTTCCAGAGCAATCCAGACTCTGTATCCACTTGCAGGAAAAAATGGGAACTGAAGCACATGAGAATTGTAGTGAGCGCTTGCAGATCTCTAATCTCTGTGGACATTCTGCCCAGGGGGGACCAGCCAGGGCTGCAAGACTTCCAGGCAGACCAGCACCTATGATCAAAAAAGTCAGTACTGAACATGTTATTTTCTTTACTGGGTTCAGAGAACATTAAAGAAATACTAAAATTACCACAGAACCAGCCAACATACAGCTTATGGTCCACACAGCAGGTTTGGCCTCCTACTTTTGGGTTTGTAACAGAAGGTAATAAGTTTGGTTTTGTGGGTTGAGTGACAAGTAGGTAGTAGATGGGAAACGAGAGACAGAGGTAAGAAAACCCTTTCTAATCACTAAATATGTACACCTGTCTCCAACCAGAAAAAAATAAATAGATGTTCACATGCAACTTCAGGGACTTGTGAATTAGGGGATCAAGGAAGTGAAATACGTAAAAGTTTGTTATCTTGGTGCTTGAGTCTTTAGTGGCTACTGCTGAGCTCTTTATCTTCTGGAAGTTCAGTAAAATATCTTATTCAGTTCCAAAGTTGATATGTATTACTGTGCAGAAGCATGTGGTAATCTTGAAGGAATATTTGTGTTAACTACTGTGTTTGGTGGAGACTTAATATGGAGAAATATATTCAGGAACTCAGTTTCCTATATTGGCAGTGGGAATTGGGAGCATCACTGAAAGGAGCTGCCTTTTACTCGTTTCCCAGTTTTAATTTTATTAATAGATGCAAATGATTTGTTGAACAAATAAAAAGAAAAGGAGAATGAACTCTGGGTCATCACTGGGCTCTTCAGCCTAAACACCCCACTAAAAATAAACAAAAAACCCTAGGTACCAGGTGAATTTTATCTTGGTTTTACACTACACCATGATGAAAGGCCTTGGAAGGAAATGGCTAAAGAAACCACCTTAAAGCTTCAGCATTTTCATGTCAGTCACACATTTCCTTGAAGGCCAGGTCCCTGTTTAAGGTCTAATGTGTTTGCAGAGCAAAAAGAGCTGGGTGTTATTAGGCAGAATCCTTTTTATATACTGGGAATTGGATCAATTTGACCCTAATTGTCTCTTTCCACTTTATTGTCCCACAACTTCAAACAGCTGGCCCTTGGCATTATCTTAAGGAAGGGGCTGATTGAACTGTAGGTCTGGCACTTGTCAGTTGTGGATAATGTTGGCTTCAGTCAGTCATGTTCACACATAAATGAGCCATGACAGAGATAGACTGGTGAATAGAAAAAACACTTTTACTGTGGGTAACCTTCTTGTGTAAATGCAACAAATAATAAAGTCTGCTGCTCAGGAAGACAGCCTGAAATGCACAATGGAGTGATATATTATCTCTTTCGCTAGCAGGAATTGTCCGTTTTGAAATGGGCACCTTGCGGGGAGAAACAACAAAAGGGCTTTAATTATAAATGCCTCTTCTGTTTTGTAATGTGAGATAACAAACAAGACTCTTGCTCATGAACAGAAAACATTGATGCATACAGAGAATTGCAGCAGCATTATTGTGACATCAATTCTTCCTTAGAGAAAAGTGATGCACATCTCGAGTAAAATGCACAAATAGAAATCCTCTCCTTTTTCTCTGTTTGTGTTTCTGTTTTTTAATGCTTGTCTACAAATATGGAATCTAAAAAAAAAAAATAAATCTTCCATATAAGCCAAGAGTGAAAAGCAGAATCAAAGTGCAAAGGCCCCTAATTGGAAAAAATTAAAACCAACATAAGTTCATTTCTATCCATGTGATGTCACTGCAACTCTGTTATGTATGGTGTGGAAAGGAATTAGAAAAAGAAAAGGAAGGAAGGAAGGAAGGAAGGAAGGAAGGAAGGAAGGAAGGAAGGAAGGAAGGAAGGAAGGAAGGAAGGAAGGAAGGAAGGAAGGAAGGAAGGAAGGAAGGAAGGAAGGAAGGAAGGAAGGAAGGGAGGGAGGGAGGGAGGGAGGGAGGGAGGGAGGGAGGGAGGGAGGGAGGGAGGGAGGAAGGGAGGAAGGGAGGAAGGAAGGAAGGAAGGAAGGAAGGAAGGGAGGGAGGGAGGAAGGAAGGAAGGAAGGAAGGAAGGAAGGAAGGGAGGGAGGGAGGAAGGGAGGAAGGGAGGAAGGAAGGAAGGAAGGAAGGAAGGAAGGGAGGGAGGGAGGAAGGAAGGAAGGAAGGAAGGAAGGAAGGAAGGAAGGAAGGAAGGAAGGAAGGAAGGAAGGAAGGAAGGAAGGAAGGAAGGAAGGAAGGAAGGAAGGGAGGGAGGGAGGGAGGGAGGGAGGAAGGAAGGAAGGAAGGAAGGAAGGAAGGAAGGGAGGAAGGGAGGGAGGGAGGGAGCGAGGGAGGGAGGGAGGGAGGGAGGGAGGGAGGGAGGGAGGGAGAGAGGGAGGGAGGGAGGGAGGGAGGGAGGGTATTTTCCTAAAGCAAATACAACTCCAACACATTTTCAAAGCAGTTTGGAAAAACATCTCTCCAGTGATTTTTTTTTATTCATGGCCCCTAAATTTCTAATTAAATACAAATTAATACTATCACCAGAATTGTCTCTCAACCTCAGCTCTTCATAGCTTTGTCACTTTGATTAATGCATAGTCATTTATTAACTTATTTAACAAGCTGAGGTACCTCATGACAAACCGGATTAAATTATCCCCATAACAGTCTCATTACTGCAAAAAAGGAGTTTTAAACTTAATAAAAATTATCCTCAATAATATTAAAGCTTTTTCATTGTAACTTTAGAAGGTGGAAATAGGTTTCTTGTTTGATTTATGATATATGGAGTTGTATAAAGCACCCATTAATAAAATTTATATGTTCATTTAAGCTTGATCACTGCAGTGGTTCAGTAGCCCTGGGTGCTTATTATTTAACTTTTGCTGTATTTATGAAGGTAATTAATGATCTGACCAGACAGGGACTAAAATACCCACTAGAATGAGATAATTAGGGGCATAAATAACGTTTAGGTCTTGTGGTTTGCTTTTTTAATTAATTGTTTTGTTTTCCATCTAAACCTGATAAAGAGGAAATCAGAGTTTACTGGGAGATTGTGATGACTTTGCATGAAGCAATTTGACAATGCTGGAGCCAACTGGGAGGCTGCACCAGAGACTGCTGGGCTCTGCCCAGTGTACACGTGTGCAGCAACACAGGACCCTGCTCTCCCCATGTCACCAGGGCCAGTATCATCCTGGGAAGCCCAAATCCCACCTTCTTCCCTCCAGTCCCTGCCAAGAAGGGAGCAGAGAGGAGATCTCACACCCTACAAGAAAGCCTTCCTGCCATAGAGGGAAGGAGGATGGAAACACCAACTTTGTGGGTAATGAGAATATTCATAATGAAGCTGTGCTGAAAGCTGCAGCCCACTGCCAAGGCTGTGAGGGATGGGGAGCTGCCACCACATGCGGGAGCCCCCTGACACAGGTTGCTGGGCTCACTGAGGATGTAGGGGTTTTTTAGTTACAGCCCTTCTGCAATTTGTCTTCCACAGGCTGGCTGGCAGCAGTTTACTGCATGTGCTCCTAAGGCTTCTTTCTTCCCCTGGGTTATTTTCATAATGTTGTACTTACTATTTATTCCAATTCCCCTTAATTAGGAACTCTCTGTCATTCTACCTGCATGTGTCTTAAACGATATGTATACATCATATAAAAATAATAGGAATGTAGTAATTTGATTGGGAAAGCAGAGCCACCCCTCCTTAGCACCCAGTTTCTCTTTATTCTCTTATATTCCCTAACAGAAAGCAGAGGCGATGGGAAACAGTCTCAGTCAGTAGTGAGCACATTGGGATGAAGGGGAAGATATGCTCCTGAGCTGAGGAGATGTGTGAAGACACTCACCGGTCATTATTGTGCTGATAAATAAATCCGCCATGGACTGATAATCTGAAGTATGTTGTTGTAAATTCCCAGTGACTGCATGCAAAGTTGCACACCTAAATAATTTTTCGGATCAGATACTAAGCACCAATTTTGTCATCTACGAGCTTAATCCCTACCTATTCAGGTAAATAAAGGTGACCTTTCAGGGTGTTTTTTTCCCAGTGAATTTGGTGGCTTTACTATGTAGCATAACCCAGTAAAGCTAATTACTATGATGGTCTTTTCACCACCGTCTGATGAATATTTGCTCAAAATGACACTTTCTAGCTGCAGAGCCTCAGGACATACAAAGCAAAAGTATACGGCAGGTTAAAATTAAAAGCCAATGACAGCAGCCTCTGTAGAAACTACTCAACAGCCTGTACTAGTCTTGCATTTCCTCTGAGGTAAATCAGCTTTACCATATTCTCATTTAGGGCCTCCTCTTTCTTTTTCTCTTGCCTCTTCTTATTATCCCCTACTGTGCGTTTATTTTGTGAAAGCTAAAGTTGGGTGATGGCCATCTTCCTCTACCTGCTGTGCAAGTAGAGGTCAGGCTTGATGGGACATAGCACCCAAAGGCCTTCTCCTAGGTTCATTTAAAACTTTGGTAATGATTGAAGAGTCTGGGCTAAGCCTCAGTTAAATAAGTACATCTTCTCGATTATTATTAAATAAACCAAAACATGATTCTTCAGAGAAGAAAGAATCACAGAAAAACACAGCACTGAGGAAGAATGAGGCAGGGCTTTGTAGGATCTTTCTGCCGTAATGAAAGCATATGCCAAGCTCCCTGATTACGTGAGAGGACACGTGGTGGGTATGCAAATCAGCCAGTGAGCTCAGCTTCTCCTCCTGCATGCGGGAGTGGAAGATTTCCATCCTGTTACGTCTCCATCCTGCTCGTGGGGACTCTGCTGAGACCTTTTGTCCCTCTGTGAAATCTGTGGGTTGCTATGACAGCAAGAGCAGCTTGAAGGACCTTCACCAGTCTAGGGTCCCTTTCAAAACCTTGAACTTCAGGGCCAAAAAACATGGCTATGGAAGCATTCAATGACTTTGAACCTGTGCTTAATTAGATCCCTTGAAGCAAGTGGTTGCTGCAAAGAACAAGGAAGTTATGCTAGATCCGAAAGAGAAGAAAAAAGGACAGAAGGGGTCTGACACAGTTAGGACCTAGAAAGTCATGGAATAAGTTCCTAGTACTGAAATGTCATTAGATATACTACTGGGAAAAATGGAGGACTAAAATTAATGAGCTTTGGTTTTAAAATCTGATACATACAATATGAAAAGCTGCTTTCAGGTTGATCTTAAAATTAATTATTAGAAATTATACAGCTTAGATGCTGATTTCCAGTTCCCAGTTCTCCTGTTCCTTCTGGACAAAAGAGTGACTGGAAGCTAGAAAAGTAAAATATTGTTATTAATAAAACAACCAGGCCCTAAAAGACACCAATAGACATCACAGAGGATGCTCAATAGAAGGTACAATGATGAGAAAGTCCCAACCATTTTTTTAAACTTAAAGCTCGAGATTAAAACTCTAGGTAACCTTCCTCTAGTTAGAATAATAAACAGTCTTATTACTTCACCCACAGATCTTTACGGCTTCTTTCCTCATGTACAATACTTTTATTACACCAGTCTCAGTATAGCAGTTGCCTTGAATACAAGTTGTCAGTGTTGTATAATTTTACTGAGTTGTACTGCGGTTGATCTTTCTGTGCAACAGCTCCATCTTGAAATATCTGGTTTCTTGCCCCCATTATTCTTATGATGAAGTTGTTTAACCACCTTGCTCCTCTGGGGAAGATTCCAACTTATTTTCATCTTACATCTATTCCTACATACATATATGTACGATCTGGCCTCAGCATTGTCCCTTTGCTTAAATAGCATTTACCTATCTCCCTGTTTGAAAACATGGGTGACAATCTCCCTTAGTCTTCATTTGCTCTGCTTGTTGAGCTCCTTTTTGCCATATTTCAGAAGATCTTTCTGGGATGGTTCAGATTCAACCCCTGATTTTCTGATACCAACGGACCTTTTGTTTTCTCTGGTGTTTTGTTGTCAGTTAACAAGACCTTATGTTTTCTGGCCAAAGTTCCTGTCATCGATGTCTCAGCAGATTACCTTCATTCTGACTATAAATCTAATCATAATTTTATTACAGTCATCCCCAAGAGCATCCAGTGCTTCAGATATGACATTGTCATCCTCACCTGTATTGATGATGCCTCATTTCTTTGTGATACTAATGGATTTAATTAACACAATACTAAATGGTGTTACATGTGTCCATCCATGTGTGTGCATGCCCATGAATTTGTAAACATGCTCACGTCTACATACATATAGAAAAGTAATAAGACTTTTATTTCTAAACACAATAATTTCCAGTGTACAAATCCAGAATGGGATTTTTCATTGGGTTTCCTAAATTTAGTAACTTAGTCTTATGGAATTTCATACCGAGGTGCCTGACTTCCTTACTCCTTCTTAAAAATCTTACACTTAAAAGAAAATGACTGGCTCAATTTATATTTATAAGTATAAGCCATTATTTGTAAGGACTAAATCTGTCTGGACCAATTTAACGAAAGGAGATTTTGGATTGTTAAATAAGATATTACATCCTTAATAATTTTCTCATATTTTCTTGATGAGAGTGACCTATGAAATTTCACAGAGCGAGGGAATGTACAACATCTAACTGCTGAAGGAATTGCATTCCTACCAGCAAAACTGGTGCATGGTTACCTTGGAGAGCTAGGGAACTATTTCATTTTTCACTCAGTTGATGGATAAGATGTAAAGCTAAATTTCAAGGTGGAGAAGCACCAAGAGGTTGCTCAGACTCACTTAATACATGAGATGTCTTTGACACCAATGCATAGGTTCTTCTGTCCTTTTCATATAGCAGAGTTGATAAATGCATTAAATGCTTAAAAAGTATATTGTTTCTGGGACAGGATACAACATGACGAGAAATAAGATCTTTTCCTACAGTGCTAAAACATATGAAAATTGAAACTATATTTTTCCCACACTCAGGAACATTATGCAAATGGCAATTTTTCTTTGAAAAACTGAAGTACAGAAATGCTCTGGCAGTTGAAAGTTGCATGTTTGCAGAATCAGTAAATATTTATTCTGTTTTTAAATAGGTCATTGTGCAAATCGAGAAAACAATACTGCTAGCCATTATCTCTTTAGTGCATTCCATTTTAACGTCAGCAGCTAGGTAAGATTTAACAAAATACGTCAATTTAACTACATCAAGCTAGATGACAGGAGGCTTCCCTGTCAGGAGAGGAATGAAAGTTTTGTGTATGTGGAAAGGGGGTGGTGGAGTCGTTCTCGCTGCATGCTGTGTGCACTAAGAAGGTGTTTAATTATTTAAGTCAGTTGAGGAAAGGTGCTGAAAGTACAGCTGTAGGTAGCTTATCTAGTTGCAGAGTAGGTGCAAGGCGACCTCTGCAAGTACAGCTCCAGCACACTTCCTTCAGCAGTGATCTGGGACACTCCTGGCTACTCGTGATTCAACCTCCACATCCACTTAACCCTCCGTCTCTGCTAATATGCACTGAAAGAGGGACAGTTGATGCTTCTCATCCGTGCACATGGACTGTCGTGTTGTCACCATGTGCAGGCATCAAATCCAACCTCAGCTGAGCTTCAGCTGTGGAAGAGACATTACCTGTCTTCTGAGCCATCACTGTCCCCATTCTGGGCTGGAAGAAGCACGCAGCCTTGTACCATGGCTGTACAGCAGAGCACAACCATGGGGGAGCCATGCTGGCTGACAGAAAGTGAATACCTTAGAGCTGAGGGCCAGGTCAGGGTGCCCTGGGCTTTAAATAGGAGAGTATCAAGAGACCAGAATAAATTGCTGTAAAATTTGCATCCACACCAAACTGTAATTTAGTTGAAGAAGTTTAATTTTTCCAGAGCAGAAAATTATAGATTTTGTGTGTTTGCATGCATGGATGTGTAAACACGATCACAAAGGATCATCAGGATTTCTGGGAAAGTATAAATCAGAAAAAACATTAATGACACTTAATCAGCCTTTGTAATAGCTGATCAGCTAAGTAATCGGCTCTGTAACTCCACAAAGAGACTAATTTTAACTGGAAAATGGAAATTCCTTCTATTAGCACATACTCTGTAGGTTAGAAGTTGTACTCTGCCAGCTGCAGGTATGTCAGTTCATGGGAAGTTAACAGCAGGGGCATCTGGCAGGACCTTGCTCTGCTCTCTGCATCTCCATCTCCGTCATGATAGAAGACAGGAGGAAGTGTGGGACATCCTAAGACTGTGAATTTAAGCCACTTCTTTCATGACTTTATCCTGATCTGTCCTAAAGCCAGTTAGATTTCTCACTCCCAGTATTTCTACTGGAAGTTTTTTGTAGATCATTTCTCAGATGGCTGGAAGCCTCCTTCTGATTTTCAGCCTGTGGGTATGTACGGTCATTTGATGTCCTTTGCTCTCATTCCAACATATTATTTAGGTCAAATATCACCTCTCCTTCTCCAGTACTTCTAAGTGGCAGCTCTTGTCCGTTTTAGCCTTTATTTGCTAAACTAGATAAGCTGTATTTGCCTCTGCTCCCCAAAGGGTCTCCTGTCCCCTGGCTTGGCCAGACCTCTTTCCTCATAACTGTTTCTGTTTTAACTCATATTCCTTGAAACACAGCAGCCAGAACTGTGTGTGGATGTGTCTCCCCAAGGCCTCCTCTCATGGCATCGCTGCTCTTTATACATCCTTGGTTGGTATTTAATTTTCCTGTGGGGCCACACAGTAGTAGTAGCAGCATATTACCATCCTCAGAGAGATCAGGGTATCTATACCTTTGTCCTGTTACACCATTTCAGCTGATTAGCACCCTGGTTTTAGCAATAATTTGTATACTTTCCAAGTTCCTGATCTTGCATTCGGATAGTTAAATTTAATCCTGTTTTTTAGTCTCAATCTCACTTTCAGATTTTTCCAATATGATACTCTGATTGACATTCATTCCACAGTCCTGCTTTCCGTGCCATGGTAAAAGAGTGAATTAGTATCTTCTCTGAAATGTATTGATAAGAGACTGCATTGGAAAATTTTGTGCCTGTAGTTTTCTTTCATGGCTATATGCTGTTTTATCTGTCTTTTGGCTAGTTTAATGCATACGTTAAAATTTAATCACTCTTATTTTCATCATTCTAACTGTTTCTCATGTGGCACAATATTAAATAATAGGTAAACAATACATTTTACTGAAATACAGTTTAGACTTCACCAAACTCCTTTTTAGAATAATCTAGTATTTTAGTAAAACAGGATTAGAAGTTTCTCTGTTGTGATTCGACTTTGCAAAGTTTCAGTCTAAAGCCTTTCATAATATGGAAGTCAGTCTTACAGTCTTTTTAAGTCCTTTCTCTTCTATCCTCAAATACAAAGCCTATGTATGCTAGTCTGCAGCCATGCAGCATTACTTTAACTGTAAAGATTTATAAAAAAGTCCTTGCTTCCAGACCTGCAATTTCATGTACCAGGTCTTACTGCCCAGGGTGGTGATTGACTGCCCTCTCCTTCCCTCCTTCAATTGAATACATTAAGTGATTTAAATTTCATTTCAATCCCAGCTGTGATGAGCTCTGTTCCCAAAACTTCATTTCCATTAGTCATCCTGTTCTTACCTCCCTGCTCATAATCTTCTTTCTATTGAAATTGCAGCAAACTATTTAAATTTGAAGTCATAATTCCCTAGTCTCTCCCTTCTCTAACTGCAAAACAAGCCCACTATACTACCCTTTTTTCCTTGTTATTTGTATAACTAATTCACTTCTCATAATTTGTTCCTAATTTTCTCTGTAAAGTGTGGCTAAACCTGAATTTAGAGCTCTAAGAGGTGCTTTTCATAGCAGTTTTTTCCACTTTGGGTTTTCTTTGCATACACCTAATAGCTTTTGGAAAATAGCAGCTTATCCAGTCTTTTCTAAAGTCTGTCCAAGACTTTTTATCTCTTTTCTTAGTTCCGATAGTTTTGCATCTTTTATTTAAGAGTATTCCTGGATTCCACGCATTCAATATCTTCAGCATTTCATAGTATATCAACAGCTAGTTTAGTTTTTTTTGCAGTTTTCCTTTTTAAATAGACGATGTTCTAGACCTATTTTTGCTGAAATGTCCATTTTATTTAAACTAAATTTTCTTATGTTCTGTCAATCTGAGTTTATCTATCTTCTCTGATCAATTTTTCTACACTTTTCTGAGTACGCACCAAACCCAAGTCTAACATAGTATCAGCTCTAGTAGGTATAATGGTTATTTGGCAAGACATTTGTCAGCTATTGTGTCCAAAAATAAGTAAGCTGTAACATTAGTTGTTGCATTTACTTCTTAATCTATGTCTGAGAGCTGCTGTATAAACAAATAAACAAATTACTAGCATAATAATCACTTCTGATGTCACTGCATATCAGGAAGCACTGCATTGGATACTCAATAAGGTAAGACCTGTTCATCTTAATCTTACACTCTTTTTCCTTGCTTAAATGTCTACACTACTAATACAAAAAGAGATATGAGAAGTGGTTATAATTAGATAACATCAGGCAAATTTAAATATTTCTGTTTAAAATGCCAGCTCCAATCCACCTCAGAATAGACTACCTTTCTGTGCTACATGGCAGATTACATGAAATATACAGTCATCATTATACCATGCCACATTAAAAAAATATTGTCATCAAAATGGCAAATAAATGATAATTTTACTATTTTATTGTGCAAATAAAATATAACCTTTTCAGCTTTCTGGTGATCTCTTTGACTTTTGAAATCACATAATCTTGGCATAAATAATGGTTCATTATCCTCTAACAAAGGCACCTACGAAATTAACCTACAGCATTAAGACTCTGAAAGACAAGCTTAGGAAAACATTGCTGCAGAGGTCTAGGAAGTTACTACCACAGTTGTCTTTTTGGCTTTCTTGCTGGAAGTTAGCTTCTCAGTAGCAAAGAGTAGGAAAGAGCATGTCCTTCTCCCTTGGCTGCTCCAGGGCATGTACCCGTGTGTTTGCTTAACCTGTTGAAAGAAGTGCATAAAGTCAGACTTTTCTTTGTGCCAGCACTGCTGTGCAAGGTGTATTGCTCAGTAGAGAGTGACAGCAAAAGTCTGACCAACTCATAACATCGTTAGCTGCTGCAGTTGTCAGCTGAGTGCCTTTATCAGGTCCTCAACATCCGTAGGTGCTAGACAAGGACCTACATTTAAAGCCTGGAAGTCTGGAAATATTCACAATTTGCAGACCTGCTGGGTATGATTTGATTTTGAAGACAGCTAATATTTTGCTTATTTACATGAATGGTTTAATTTCATTTTGAAACCCATTAAGACAAAAGTTTTTCTTGTGCATCATTGGTACTGTCCTCATACTATTTACTTAATGGTGAAGGCTGAGCAGACAAAGCTGTTCTTTGCTTCTTAAAATCTAAGAGATAGAAACAGAAAACAGGCAGAGCCTTGGAAAAGACAGGGACAGCTCTTAAGTATGTCTCCTTATCTTTCTAGAAAGTGTTATTATGGAATGAAATGCGTGCATACCTGCCAAATCTAAGAGAACTGCCTTTTTTTTCTGTATAAAGTATTTTTTCACATTCAGCCCTAAAAATTCAGTCGTCATCTTCTGAATACATCCTGTCTCACATCCCTTTCTGAACCTATTCATGTTCAAATCCTGTATCGAGGACAAACACTACTTGTCACCAACCACATTTTTTTGACACATATGCTTGTGCCAAAGAACAGTAAAGCAGCCTCTGTATAGCTTCTGAAGGAGAATATTGATTCAGAAAGTGAAACGCTACTGCTTCATTATTTCTGAATGAGGAGCTTTTCTATTGGTCTTTGGGGTTAAAGCACTCATACACTTCTCAACATGGGTGCATTTATCAGGCTATTTTAATTAATTTGCTGGCAGCTACCAGCTTATCATTATGTCACATGTACCACACCCCACCTCACTATTCTAAGTTGTTGCTGAGAGCATCTCTGCATCTAACACCTATTCCTTGAAAAGAAATGCATGGCTGAGGCAATCTGCAAAAGCATCCCCAGGACTGGAGTTGTGCTGGGCATTGGAAGTGCATGAGAGCCTTCAGGAGACGAAGGTGGGAGAGACGCCCACTCCCCTCCTCTCTCAGAAGAAATGCTGGGAACACAGCCCAAGAAGAGAGGAGTGGGCTGCTCTCCCAGCTAGCATACCTCCAGGTATGCAGGATGAAAAATGCCTCAGGGTTGTGGCTTCAGCGAAGAACAAGTTGTTTCAATGCTGGTATGTAATTGTGGGTCAGCCACTTTCATACTTTTTAATTTCTGTGCTGAGAAATGTGGACTATGAGGGCAGAGATGTTTGGTGGTCACACTGTGGTCAGCTGGGGAGGTGGGAGACAGCCCCCAGATGGTTGACTGCTAATGTTTTATGCAACATAGTCACAATAACACAACTTTTTATAGCGATGAGGTCAGATAAAGATCTGGTAAATTAAATGTTTTGGTGTTTCCAAAATCTTCCTATCATCCATTTCAAAAATCCTAGCAAAAACTTAGGTTAAAAGTGAAAGGAGGAACTTGAATCAGATTTCATCTCCTCAGTATCTCTCTCCTTTCTGCAATTCTCTTTTTTCACTTTGTCACTGAAAATGAAGGAAGAAAAAAATGTGCCTTTCCAACCTAAAGTTCTTTAAAAAACCCAGCAGGTTCTGTTTGTAGTAATCATGAATAATAACCAAGTAGGAGAAGGAACAGACCCTTTCATGTCCCTGCTGATTACCTCCTCCACTTCTGCGAGAAGAGCTGAGGCCCCACTGGTCCAGCCTGTATCACCACCAGTCAAATACCGGCTTAAGAGTACCCTGGCCCTGCCAGCTGCCTGAAAACACTGAGACACCCATTTCATCTCCTGGCCTAGGTATGGGGTGGGCTGCTTTCTTTCTGTAGGGGAGGGTGAGGAAGGGAGTCACTCTCATGTTCCCCACACCTCAAGTTGCACCATGCCATGGCATTGCTCCAAACCCTGGTCAGCCAAGGGAGAGCACATCTGCAGGGGGTGCAGTCAGTGCCTCAGCATCACCCATGCAGAGGGAAAGAGTGAGGGGCAGCTGTGCAGGGATGATCCCATGGCTCTGCCTTTCACAGGGATCTCAGATGAGTGACAGGGGCCTGGCCTCCTCCAAGCGCGTAGTGCTGCCTAAAACAACATTAGGGAGGACTAGGAAGAGGAGCTCTAAGTGTGAGTAAACAGCATAGATAAGCTGATACTAGGAATGAACAAATAATTTGTAATGAATAATGTATTGATGATTTTCTTCTCTTTCCGATTATTAATTGTCTACAAACAAGTCACAGTTTATCGAATATTCACTTGCCAAAACACCAAATTACTGTGAATAATTCATGAGGTACAACTTATTTCTGAGTTACTAGTTTTAAATATTTAATACTCAAAATATGAGTTGTTTTGATTGAACATACATGCCATGTGGTGCAGCTCTGTTAGCCCATGCACAGTCCCATAGCCTGGAGTCAGGTGCGTGGCAGGGATGCCGTTGGCGGGGCAGTCAGGCAGCTTTCTGGAGGGTATCCTCACCATCTTGTCCTCCAGTGTAGTGTTTTTCCTGTATGTACCCAAAGGAAAACACAGTGGGAATGGAAACAACCCCCGGCAGCCATGACCAAATCACTAGCAGAACTATCAGTGTCTTTCCCTGCTTTTTCTGTCAATGTCTGTTCTGGTCTTTATGCTAACATTTGAAAACTTCTTCAATGCTAGGTAAAACCAGCTTGAATCACTCCCCACCTCCTCTATAAACCTTGATTTCCAGTGTTTTTCACAGGTGCTGAAATCAAACAGACCTGTCTTTTCTTCCCTTCTCCCCCTATTCAAGAGTCACATTATTTTGGGCCTTCTGGTTCCTTGCCTATCTCTCAGGAGTCCCCAGGGATAACACTAATGACCCAGGCCATCTTCTGAGCACCTTAAGCTGGTGTTCATCATGCCACATTATTTGAAGACATTTAATTTTTCCTTGTGCTTTCTAAGCTTATCAAAGGCAGGTATTTTTCTCCCTTTCTTGCTAGTGTCTTTTGTGCTATTTACCTGCACATTGTGACTATTTTTGTAACGCTTTCCCAGATCTCTCAAGCTGCATCAGGAATACTGTTATCTTAGTTTCTCATGCTGGAGCTGTTTCACTCCTGTATATAAGAAAGAATTTACTGAAGCAGGATCTTAAGCAAGACCTGCCAAACAGCTAGAGACTGTGTAGATCAGCAGATCATGGTGTTTCTCATGGATCCTGATGAGATTATTTTTTGTTGGACCATTTCCAATTTATCTTTCATACTAGGTACTTCACTTTCTGCAGACTGGCTTCCAGAGGACACCATGCCTCATTTCATAGAATCATAGAATGGTTTGAGTTGGAAGGGACCTAAAAGATCACCTCGTTCCAATCCCCTTGCCTGTAATTTTGCCTAAACCAGGGAAAAATTACAGCCCTCTGCACATGTTGCGTTAACACAGAGTGGAAAATGGGAATTGGTCAGGCAAATTCTACAAAAGCTAAGCTAAATATATGTCTGCGTGTGTCTGCAACAGCAAATCATATTGCAGGTAAGGGAGGTTTTTCAGAAACTCTTGCTGTAACTGGATTTCTCAACTGCAGGATGAATCAGTCCCAAGGAGATCTTTTTCTTCCCTAGATTTTGGAGAATTTTGCTATATCTTGTGGGTTGTAGTGTCATGTCCTCCATATGCTTCAGCGGAGCATGTGAAATGGGACTCATTCGTCTGGGTTCCATATGTGTGTCCATCTTGATACGTTCTGCCGTGTGAGGATGAGGACTTATCCCATGCAGGATAAGTTCAGGAAGATGTGGGAGTGTGGGGTTTTTCTCGTGAGCATCATCAAACTGTTCATATTGATTAAAGAATGCAGGGATGGGAAAGACTTCTAGGCCAGCAAGTCCAGTTATTCCAGACAGCAATATTGTATAGCTTGTTTGTAGCCCTGTAGAAGAATTAGGTAGGATGTTTGCTTCTGTAGTACATGCTACACAGCAGCCATTATTCCTTATATTATCCCAGTGTGCAGATAGGAAGACAGAGGTATGCAATTCCACACCAGCAAACGTAAGCTATTTGTATAAATCTATGCTCAAACTTCTGAATAAACAATCCAATGTATATCAATACTCTGCTTCTTGGATGCCACAGATTTAATAAAACTTTAAAAATCAACACATAACCCTTGGCCCCTGTGTTTAGGGCACTAGGACATTGATGCTAGCCTTCCTTCTCTTTGAATGAAACTCTGATGTGAAGAACTTGTCAAAAGCCATGAACAGAGTGCCAACTATGAACAGAGCTGAGAACAGAAAAGAGCCTTCCAGCTCGGTGCCTGATTCATCCGGTTTCATTTGGAGTTATGGAAGGTAGCCAAGAGAGTTCTTGGTGTCTTAGCATTCTGCAACTCCGCGATGCAATGATCGCATCTAAGGTAGCACCAAAACTACTGTATTTTTTTGCCTTATGGATGTGAAAAATGAGCTGCAACTGTTTTCTAGGGGGAAAACAAAAAAAGATTCTTTTTTATTTTAGCATCTTCTTTACTTCCATGTCTCTTCTTTGAGGGGTCCTAAGAGCTAGAGATTCAACAACTTTTTGTTACAAAATGAAACTACCAATAACAGTCTCTGCTGTGATATAAAACTGCTCATGACTACATAGTTTGAGTTAGAACCAAATGGTTTGAGCTCTGTATTTTTTAGGATCTTAATTTATTTTCCATGCAATAAAAAAAAAATAAAAAAGTTGCTGTCACAGTCTCACATGCTGGTTTTACCTCACTATTATCACTTTCTCCAATATACTTTTGTCTTGAAATTTCTGTACAGAAGTTTGCTAGCATACACAATGAGTTAGGTACTTAATTTAATAATGCTTTCCCATGTGCTATCTATCTGCTTCAAATAACTTGTTTTTGTTTTAGAGGACACTGCTGTTCACCTTCCAGGAGCAACTAATTTTAACCTAATCACTAAAATTTGCAAGTTAAGTACATACTGCAATTAGAGTATCCAATATTGTCAAAGGAGAAAGGCTTTCAGGACTGGGGGTTTGGGATATTTCAAAGCAGACAGAAAGAAATGTCTTAATCCTGATTTCCTCAGGGCAAAGACTGGTGAAAGGGGGAGAAAAGAGAAATAGATTCTCATATAAAATGAGAGGAGTAGGAGCAGTGTGTCTTTGGTGAGGGGTGTTTTGTGAGACAGATGCCATGCATGAACAACTCTCTCACGGTAAGTTTTTATATTGAAAAATCAGACCTAATAGACTTGTCTCACTTCAGTCTTCAGTTCTATCATATTTACAGATATGATAAAAAATATCATCACACTTGTGCCCAGGATATTGCCAGCCTGCTGTTCCTAAGCACCTCTGCGCATCAGCTGCCATGCAAGGAGTAGCCAGACCCTCATTCTCTACTGCCCAAGAGGCAGGAACACCACAACAGAGCTACAACTTTCTGGGGAAAAAAAGCTGAGATTTCAAATTTTTTTTTTTTTTTTTTTTTTACTTGGCCTCAAAACTCAAATTTAAGAAGAATGGAAGGAACATTTTATTTCAACTTCATTCTATATAACTTGATTTCGGTAAGACTGAAATTGCTTTATTTTGAAACGGTGAGAGTTCTCTCTGTTTGTTTGACTTTTCTGTTGCATTGCCTTTTGGATGGCACACACACTCACAGCCTTGCTGAGAACTTAGGTTCCAACTGTTCTGTGTTTTCCAGTGGAAAACAATCCTACAGGAGTGGTTTGGACCAACCTTGCTACACAGGAAAGGTATGTCCAAGTTTAAACTCATAATTGAACTAAGAAGTTTCTATCCATAGCAGGAAAGCCTCAGTTTGCATGAGTGATTTTAACCTTTGACCTTGCCAGGAGACTGGTAGAAGCAAAACAAGTGGGAAGAAAAGCAATGGAAAAAGTACTGTTATTGTGGCTCCTACCCATGCAGATAACCGTGAGGAAATTTTTTGTTGGGGAATATTCAGTACAGCTTGCAGCTTGTCTCTTGACCAGCAGCTAAGAGGACATTAAGTTCTTAAAGCCGCCATTTCTGAGGAGATCCAGGGTGCAGTGGTTAGCAGTAACTGGGCATGAAGCCTGGATAAAGTGGAAAAACTTTACTGCAGGTGATGGGGTGAAACAAGCTGTGCCTGGGAACTGCCACGGGACCATACTCATGGCAAAGCCCTCATGATGGCCCCATCCCAGGGCAGCTGACAGGGGCCCAGAGCCCAAGCACTGCTCAGAGACCATTCCCCACAGGTGATTTGCAGGCAGCCACCAAGTTTTGGTGTGTCAGAGTGTTTGCTCAGGTAGATGTGGGCTGTTGCAAACCTGTTGTCCTCCATGCAGAGTTTGCTCACCAACATGAGCCCTTTCAAGAAGCTCCCAGGGAGTGGTGGAGCTGTGAACCCTTTCTGCAGTGCTGGGGGGAGCAATGCGATACCCCTGAGTCTTCCTTCTTGCAACAGATGGGTTTTCTGGCCACACACTGTTTTATATCTTGCAGATTATTGAGCTACAATAACATTCTTGAAATTGAAGTTAAAATACCCTGGAAAAGGCAAATCAGTACTTAGAGAAATCCTCCTAGGACATCAACACAAGACTTTCTGTCTGGTAGATCATCATCTTGGGAGCACCTTCATCAGAGATGGGTTTCATCTCAGAATTTGTCAGTTCATCAAATCCACATCTGCTTTAGGATACGTGTGCTCCTGCATTGGCAATGCTGATTTCTCTCCTTTCTCTGCTAAGGGTACTGAGGGTAGCTAATCCATCTACATGTATCTGTGTTTGGCCAGATTAATAACACCCCACACCTCTGACCTCACAGAAACTTGTGCAATGCTTCCTTGTATAAGTTAATGGAAAAGAAGAAAGAAAATGGCTACAGAAAAATTCATTTATAAATACAGAAGAAAACAGTGTGTGCAACGGCCATGGCAGAGGACTTCTTTAAGTAGAGCAGTCCTCAGGACCCTAAAAAGAGTTAACATTGAACTAATTTAAAGCCTGTTTAAGGAAAAAGATATGCTCCTGATGAGAGAAGAGAGAGATGCATGGAAAGCTGCTCCAGAGCACCAGAGCATCCAGGGTACAAGGCTCAAATTTGAACCTTGTGAAAGCAACAGACCAGAGGGAATGGAGTAGGGAAGCTTCAGGAGCAGAGCTCAGCCATGGTGCTTCAGTGGAGATGGGAAGGTCTTCTTGTAGACAGCCTTGGCACTAATGGGATCATTCACCACCTCCTACCCTGGAAAGGTCAATGAAAGTCTGGAGGATTTTGGTTAGCAACCGCTTTCCTTCAGATTCCCCCAATTCCACCTAACCTCATTGAGCTGTGCAGGTAAACTGGACCCGGGGGAAGTGGGGAAGCAGAACGCCTGGCAGCCTGTTTTTCCTGAATCTGTGCTGTTCTTCATGGGACGAAATGGTGTTCATGCTCGCGCCCCCTATGTGTGACACCTTCACTTGAACATAGCTGCCCAACCGCAGATCTCATGGTTTACAGGCTTTTAAGGGATGGGGCTTGATCCATGAGAGTCAAAAAAGTATGACCTCCATACCCTGAATTGCTGAATGAGATGGCTTGTCTGCAAGTCAGTCCTTCACATGTGTCCTCCTGCTTATCTCATTTTCTTGAGTTGTACTTCAGATTGGATGAAACAAACCTGGTCAGGAAAACTTACAGTTTGTGCCCTGTGCACTCACAGCAGATGATGCTTTTTAATGGATTCAGTCTTCCTTCACAACAGGGTCATAGTAAAATATTCACCTGTATCATGAATTATATATAAACCTTTAGCTTATACGAGATTGTTTAGAGCAGGCTGCTGGACAGAGAATTGCAAATTTGCCCAGCCTGAAGAAGGCAGGTTTGTAACTATTTGGACAGCTGTCCCTAGAGCCTGCTTCTGTGTGCATGAGGGGAAATGACTGCCTCATTTTAAGGAAAAGAGCATGGGGGAATAGGAGGATTTAATAATTTTTGCCAAGTCTTCAGGCAGGAGTGAGACAGCAAGAGGCTGATAGTGGCGTTTTGATTTCACAGGAAGCTGGAAGCTTCCTTGGTCTCCTAACCCAAAATAGTGACGTTTCATCCAGTTAAGGTGGTATCTACCGCTTTAAAAAGACTGTGACTCAGAGAGCAGGTGACGGCTGCTTCTTTCTGTGTATAGAACTATAATCCTTCTCAATTATCAAAGACATAAATTACTATTATTTCCTTACCAGATCGAACATCTTCCTTAAATATGTGAAAGAAAAATTGTAGGTTGTCTAGTGAATTTTCCTCTTGGAAAAACTGCGTATTCTTAATATACAAGTTCAATGAAAGTTCAAAAGTTTATCAGTGCAAAGACTGTATTCTAATAATTTATCTGCCATTTTCTCAGCTCATATTTTGATACTTCGAATTAAGAGATATTTTTGTACTGCCTTCCTGTAAAAGCAATCAAACCGCACTTTTCACAGGCCTATCACAATATCTATTGATCATAATCAAACTGCAGATAGTGTTAGTATTAGAGGGTTCTTGTGTAGGACAATTTGTCAATCGTCAGAGCAAATCGATGCTGACTGTTGCAGGACATTGTTTTTCTCAGCCAGTGTAACTCCACCAAGTTTCATGCTGTGAAGAACTGCCATGAGGCAATGCTCAAGGAGTTTTCAGGTGAATCAGATGTTTTTTGCAGGTAGATCAGATGTTTTACACTTCCTGGGCTCAGTGACCCTCATTCACAAGGTAATAACAAGGACTATTGGATATAGTCTCAGTGCTATCGGTAGTATCATTAACAGCCAGCTCTGGAAAAGTGAGATGTCAGACAGCAGAAAAGAATAAAGTACCTATCTCTATGAAGTAGGGTAAAATACAGAATAGTTCACAACTATGGAGCTTCCAGGCTATTTTTAGTTCCTGGAAAATGTTGAAATAATTAACACAAACTGTTTTCTAACATCTAGGAGAAAACAAGGTGAGTAGAAGCAAGCATATATTTTCTAAGAATAAACAACATCAGTCATTCTAACACCACTTGATAAACAGTTTTCAGGCAGAGAAACAGAAGTCATTTAATATTTTGATTTTAGGGAGATTTTCATGCCAGTTCGTATGACTTCTTCCTAACCTGACTCTGTAAGAATGGCCTACATGGGGCAGCTTCCAAGATGGGGGTAATATTGTCTGCATGATGAGAAACAGCCAGGATGTATTACTGAAAGAAGCTTTAGGTGATGAAGTTCTGCAATAGTCAGTCTTTGGTCCAGCTCTCTTCAATATTTTCAATATCAAGCTACATGGGAGAAAATAAAGTGTGCTTTTAAATTTTCAAAGGCACCTCATTGGAGCTGACCACAGATAATTTGGAAGATAACGCTAAAATTAAAAATTATCCTGAGAGCTGGGAAAGATGCTTGGAAAAAGTAGAGTGACTGTTAATATAAATGGCAAAGTACTATTCTTTGGCAGGCTTCATAAAGTAAACATACAATAGAGACCAACTGGCAAAATATAGGTTCTTCATGAAACCATTGGAGGAATGTTGAGAATCAGGAGCTGAAGAAGAGGAAATATTTGCAAACCCAACAAAAGTTATAGTAGTATAAACAGAAAGTTAGGACGTGAGAAATCCTTCCACTCTGGTCAGCCCCAGTGAGCCCAAACCACCTGCATAGCTGCGGAGCTGAGCCTCATGTTGGGTAATGTCTTTTGGAAAACATGTGTATCAACAGTAGAAAGTCCAGAAGAGACCACTAAACTGACTGGGAGCCTAGAAAGGAAGTCAACAAACTGTTTGCGGTTATATTAGCCTATGTTGCAGAGGATAGAGGGAGGAATCAACCCTCACAAACACAGCAACACAAAATTGCAAAAGGGGATGATTTGTTTTCCACATCCATGATGACCAAGACAAATCTTAGGCATTAGCTGGAGCAATTTAAATTCAGGTGAGATACTAGGAAAAGCTTGCTTCTTGGAAAGATAATGAAGGACTGGAACAGGAAGAATGAGCTATAAGGCAGATCATCCCAGAAAAAGATGTATACCTGTGTGTCCTGTGCACTCTCTATGGGCTGCTGGCTGGTGGACTTGTGAGCTTAGAAAGAGGAGAATGATGTCACGTAGTGCCAGAGGCTATTTCATAAACAAAAAACCATCAGAATTTCCATTTTAAGCCTAATTATATTCCTCCCTTCCCTGGCCTGGCTGATCCCAATTTTGACAGGTTTTCATAACACCAGGTCTAGCCCATCTTCAAAATCCGTAAAATCAAACAAAATATCATGGAATGGAATTAAAAAAAAAATAAATAAATCTGATTGAAAGTCATACCTAGAGAAGTGAAAAATTTATTGGACGAAACATTCATTGGACTTGTAGACCTGTGATTTAACACCTGTGACCAAAATTTATTTGCTTACACAGTAGATTTTTTTGCTGAGAAAGGCATTGATATGAGGATGACAATTACAGCATGATGGATAGCTGAAGGAAACTTAAATTTTGGGCTGTTACTGGGAAGAGGTCTTGTTTGGTTGTTTTTGAGATAAACTTCTAGGGTTTTATGATGTAAAAACAAAGCTTAGAGTACAAATTTTTCAGTCTCGAGGGACATCTGTAGTTTTAGGAGGAGTCTTTCTAAACTCTCTCAAGATACTCTTTCACAGCTCATCTATAACCAACACCTCTTCTCTGGGCAGATGTCTTGGAGTGAACTCAGCAGAGTCATGCTGATGCAGACTTTGGGTGAGAAGCGTGTGACTTGCATTTCTTTCTCTGACTCATAACTCAATGGAAAAGATTTTAATGTCCTTGCAGTGTGTTGCTACCCCAAACAGAGTGTGAATTTCGTTACTTTCTATATGGCCACCCAACTGTGGAACGTTCTTCAAAGCGACAATTATAAGATAAAAAGAAATGCATTTTTAAATAGGTCTCTCTGTTTGAAGCACAGTAACTTGTCTCACCTTCCAGAATAGAACTAGAAATGTGAACAAAGTAGGTGCCATTCCCTGGTTCAGTGTTGGAATATGGTGTAATAAATACTGTGGAAAAAAGTCCATTCATTTTTATCACATGCAGTAACATGGAACAACATTATGTAGCAAGTTCATTGCCTCTGACCTCATGCTTACTAAATGGCATCCATAAATACTGAAGATGCCTGTGACATATTTTTGGTATCTCAGATTACACATTTCTAGAGTTTAGGGAATGCCTGACCAGGGGTGAACTTCCCTGGCACATCATCTTTTTTCCAGAACATATTGTTCTTGGATCTATCCCAAAACATACACAGGGATGGTCCAATGTTTCTGTGGGCAGTTTTTTCCTTTTTCTTGGGCGGTTCAGCTTTTGCTTTGGATGCAACCTAATCCTTAACAATCTGGTTATTTAAGCCTGTTTATCAAGAAAAATAAAGAATATTCTGGAAAAATCCAATCAATTCTAGTAGAATCAGCCAGTGTTAAACCAACTGATTTGTTTTGGATACTTCTTTATCCTTTCTATTCATTGTTACTCAGTTTTTTCATGAAATGCCAAAATGCACTTAAGAACACTCCTTTTTTGTGCCCCTTACTAATTTATTACCATTTTCTACAGGCACTGTGCTGTTATGCTTGAATATATTGAAAAACTCCCCTTGGTTTCAATATTAGCAGAAAATTGCCCAAAGTGAGCAGTTCTGTCAGTTGGAAACTATTTATTTCTGAAAGGGCTTAGTCCTGTGAGTTACTGAATGTCTGTTAGCAACTCCGGATGACATTTAGCTTCCACGGATGTCTGCAGAGGCTGAGAGCACTCAGTAACTTGCAATACTCCATCAAAATTAACACACGGAATTAATTTCAAATGAAGTGTGAAACACAAAGTAACATCCTCTCTGGCATCTGTATTTTTTTTAACACAGCGTATAACCTGAATGCCATGTGGAAATTATACCTTTTCAGCTATAGCAACTTTTTACAAAGTTTAGACACATTCTTACCCTGAGAAATGTTTGCCACATTCTGTTCATGCTCATAAGGTCGTGACTAAGATAAATAGATTTTAGAGAAACATTAGAGTGGGAGTATGTGGGAGGAATTTTATATTACTAGCTCATTTTTAGCAGATAGAATTTTAAAAGCTTGTTGAATTTTGTGCTGGATTCCATTAGAAGGGAATATGACAATGGTTCCTATAGAATACACATCCTCATAGAATAGCACATTTTAATTTGGTGTGAAACGGAATATATCATGGAAAGCTACTGAATAACATCTAAGGAAAAAAACTTTAAATCCTGATATTTAGAAGCATGGCAAATGGATGTCGATGGCAACAAGACTTTAAATAACTTTTAAAGGGTGTAAGACTTGGCCCAGTTTCTCTCTGAGCTAGTGACAGGACTCCCAGGCATGTTAATGAGAACTGGATGAGACACCAAATCCCGAAGTATTTATTTGGTGTTCCATATATCCCCACTCTGGCACAACTCTGTCGGAGTTGTGCTGTAGGCTGGCTATGCCTTCGACGAGACTCTGATACTACCACTGACCTCTGCCAGGTTGCTTCAGAGACTTGTAGTTGAGCCAAAGCAAGACTTTTATATGTGTTTCAGCTGCAATAACAGATTTCTTTCAGGGAAGGCAAAGATCGTATTTGGAAGCCATGAGTAAGACCATGTGAGATTTCCAGAGGAGGAAGGATGGGGAGTGACGATAAATGCGAATAGATCAGGGAAAAAACAGGGCATTTGGCTGATGAGTTTAGGCCTTTTTCCAAGTTTTATCAGTCATACAGGTATAATGTGATCCGTAGACCAGCATAGCTCTTGGTAACAGAGGACTAACTATAAGCATAGGAACAAAAGAGTTCAAAGTGTGGGCCTTTGAGGAACAGCAAGAGATGAACTTCAGCAAATGACAGCAAGGGAAACAGGACAGCCTTAGTGTGGGAACCAGGGAGAGGAGTCAGAGAAGCCAAGAAGACAAGAAGCCCAAGACTGAGGAAGGCTGGAAGTGTTATCAACAGCTACGGAAATCAAAATATAAGAAAGGGCTTTACAGAAAAGATCAAGAGGTTTTATGTGTGACCATCCTCTGTTAGTTCCATCGACCTTCTCCTCTCACTGCATTTTGTTGTGAAAGAGTAAAGCTGAATTTGTGACATGATTGTAATATTCAATAGACTGAATATTATAGCCACAGGATAATGACTTTACTGGAGAATGAACTCAGGAAGAAAGCTCTTTATTCTAGACTAAATATTTATCTAAATCACAAAAGCAGTAGAAACAGATCTGCAAATAAATAATTTTCTTTTAACATGTGATCAGTCTTGCCTGGACAAGACCTTTTCTAACCTTTTAAATTATATGATTTGGTTTCCTTAGAAGCCCATGGGACAAAAAATCCAGTGCAGGATTTGAGTGACAGAATAAAAACTTGTATTTTTCCCATGGCTGCTGATAGGGTCCTTTGCAAACCAAACCCCATCTGCAATGTATTCCACATTCATCTCTATTTCTCAGTTCAGCTATCTTGTTAACCTTACTCTTCCCTGCCATGTACTTGGTAACACCTCCATTCTTTCTCAGGATGCGACTTTTCCTTGACAGCAGAAGTTGCAAAGGAGACACTCCAAATGCTCCTTTGCAGCCATCTGTAGAGGCTGGGGTGCTCTTGGGTGAAGGCCTGTCATGCTATGCCCAAGCACTAGTTGTACAGAGCAGCCCATCTACTGGGCCCCTGCAATGGCCAGTGTGTCTTGGGCATGGCACAGCTGTTTGTACTGGGAAGCTGAAAAGAAGGAGAGTTTCCAGAGGTACCATGACATTGAGGTGACTCTTCCAAGCATGGTGCCTAGTCCGTCTCTTCCCTCAAGCATGAGCAGGGCAAGCAGGATTGTAAAGTCGGTTTATAGACCTAGTGAATAACAAGGAAAAAGTGTTTTGCTGCCTAATGCTAGTTACATACTGCCAAGTCCTACTCACCAGCTGCGGTTAAAGGTTTGCCCATGCAACTGGAGATGCACCCAACCTGCATTTACTGCAGCACTCGAGGGTGTTGAACCCACCCATGCAGTTTCTGCTTTCAACCTCCTGTACGTTTAACTGGGATGCTTACATTCACTCTAAGATCACCAAGCAAGAATACCTGTCAAGAAGTAATGAATATTTGCCAAGCAACCATGTTAATCACCTCCTTTCAGTCTGCTTGTATACTTACAGCAACGTGACTGCACGACATGCCTTGTCTGATATTCATGTGAAAAGTCACATGAGCCATGGGGAGAATGGAAAACCCTCCCAGGAAGACCTGGAAGGGCTACAGCGTGGGAAGGACATTGTGCCATGACCCTTGGGAACGGGCTGCAGGGACTGCCAGGAAGTAGGTTTCCTCGCTGGAGGGGGTATGTTGGTGTGCATTGGCTTTGTTTGGTTAATTAGACAGATCCCACATCTGCATGCTCACAGACGGTGGTGACTCACTTTAAAGGAAGGGATAAAAAGTCAGGAAAGGGACAGAATAAAGAAAAGCCACAGCAGGATGTTTGCTATTCTCTGCATTTAACCAAAATTTTTTAATCCTTGAGTTGAGCTTTTCCATCGCATATTCATCTCAGATGCAGGCTCACTCCTTTTGAAGGGCACTTTATAATGGTTTTATCCAGATTCAGATTATTTGCAATCCAGAGGGAAAGCATGCATTCTTTGCAAGGTAAGTAGAAAACATATCCGAACACAAATCAAAAGAATGATTACGGCACACACGCTCTGTACCCATTACTGAATCCCCAAGGCTCTTTCTGTTTGTTTAGGCGTTTTTTCTTCAGCTGCCTCTGGTTGGACTGGGTGTAAACTCAGCAATGAATAACAATGGTTAAAATGGATAATATAAAAAGATATGACATTCTTGAAACATTCCATGTTTCAAACTTAGATTCAAGTGAATGCTACCAAAGGAACACCTCCCAGTGGTCTCAAGTAGATCTTTCTTCAGCACATCAGAGGTCTGCTTATCCATCTGTCATAGGGTGCTCTTCTGATCTCATTTCAATCTCAGGAAAGCTCAGATTCACCATGTAATGAAAAATGGCATTTGCACAAAGTGGAGAGAAAACACATTGTTTCTACAGCACATTATGTTTTACACTGCTCATGAGACAGCATTTCATATCCTATAAAAAAACGTAATCTGTAACTTACCGTGCATGCTAGAAAAAACAACATTGTGCCTTTAAAAGAGTTGTCTTGTTTCTGAAAACACTTTATCTCTCACATTTCCCTACCCACAAAGTAACCTGTGTTTATAAGCAAATCCACTCAACCCCCTAATAATGACCTAGGGTAAACATCTGACATGCACTGCTTTCAAGCTCCTCTTTGTTTAGGCATGAATTGTTCATTTTTATGTCTTTTGTATACTGCCTAAAGGAAAGACAAATGATACAAGAGATGTTTTACATTACCAGTTGTGGCAGAGGTTATGCCTGTGTTTACCTGATCCTCTTTTATTGCATTACAAATGGTAAGATAAACTGCCGGGCATACAATGGTCATTAATTTCAGGGCACATTTTCACACTGGATTTTTAATTTAAAATGTATTAGATGCAAGATAGCCAGTTGTCAAGGACCTTAGTCATTTTCAAAACCTGTGGCAATCTCATGGAATAAAACATTTCTTCCCAATATCAGTGCCCAACTAATTTTAAAATATGAGTGTCTATTTTTTGCATTAAGAAGTACCTATTTTCCTGCCTGTCCAGACAGATGTGGCAGCTTTGGAGTGTCCCGTCTCGCTAAGCACAACTTCCGCTGCCATCCATGGAGGGGAGGAGGAAAGTGAAGAAAAGAGAAAAAGATAATGGCGTACATGTTCCTGTAAGATACTTGTTTATCTGAGTGCACCCTCTGTCTCTGCTGCAATTTTCTGTCTTGGAAGAGCTTAAAAAAATCAATACAGAACTTTGAAGGGTTAAAAATAACACAGGGAATATGTGCTTTTTTTGTTCTGGGCTTAAGATTTCTTTGCTACGTGACGGGACTCGCTGTCATACACACTACTTGCTTTATCTGAAAGTAGCTAAAGCTCCAAACAGAAATCTATCAGTGATGCAACCTTTTGCCTTGCTTTACAGCTCTGGATCTTGCAAACAGCCGGCTTTCAGAGTTTTCTGAGAAAAAAAAACAAACCCTAGAAAAGTGTTTACAGAAGAAGGCTGTGCCTTAGCTCAGCATCATGCGGAAAGATGAAGCACCAGCACAGCTGAGAGTGCCTAATGCTCCCTAGCAAAGGGACCAATTTTCAGCCTCTCACAGCTTTGCCAAGGCTTGGTCTGACATTTCTGTGCTTCCACCTGCAGGAAGAAAAGAAGCAAGTTTTGAAATTTCAGGAAAAAGCATTCAATGAGATCTGAGAATAAGGCTAACAAACAAGAGGCAGTTTTGTTAACAGCCCTGGGTTTTGTTTATTTTGTATCTTCGATGGCCTCTAGTAGTCTGAACATTGGCAAAGAGGTCACCCAGAGACTAGGCAGCTGTCTTTCACTGTCCTCATGGAGGACCACTAGGACATGGCTAAGTTATAAGACTGCTGCATGCTGAAAGAAAAATGTGAGCTCCAGTCCAAACTCTCCAAGCTCCAGTCCAAACTCTCCTTGCAGCCTTTGTTTTTTGAGAGCTGTTTTATACATAACTGGGAAGAAGATACTTCAGGTAAATACTGCCCTCCTGATCTAACACAGAGAGGTGAGAAACGGCTTTGTGGGATGTCTTCATGTGCTCTGTTGCCAGCAGGTGAAGAACAATCTTTGAAGATGTTGCCTTTTCTCCAACCAGGTCTTTGCAATAAGCTTAACCCCGAAATTTCAAACCTGACAAAACCTGTGGCTGTGTCTTCTTCAAAACTGTGAGGAGAGATTTTTCTCCTCTGTGGGATCACCTCACTCCTTCCCACTGGGATAGGGGGAGGGATTACCCCATTTCTGACTACAGAAGCAGAATGGTAGTTTATTTTCCACAGAAAATTTCACTGCATATGCTCTGGGCATCTCTCCCACCACCTCCCAGGTGGGCAGTTCGTCTGGTCCCTGGGGAGGCAGAGGGCAGGTAGTGGCAGGGACCCCAGGACTCAAGGGTCTGTGCACTCTACCTGGGGGAGAGGAAACAGCAGAGGGGCTCTGCAGGTTGGTGTTCGGGTGATTTCACAGGTTATTTTCTTACTCCTCATAACTTGTGCAGTGCAGATGAGCTGTTTCCTGATAGCGGGAGGGTCTACTAGTTCCGTCCTGAGAGTGTAGAAGGACCCTGGAGTTAAATGAGGACATGGGAGTTATATGGTGTGTAGACTCCAGGAGACCTCAAGACATTGTGCGTTTAGCTTTTTTGTCTCTTTCTGTGTCTGCGCCCATTCTCGCCACTCCAGCTGCACAGCTTTGTAAGAAGGGAAATGACAGCAGGCTATTTGAAGGTCTGTATAGCTTGATCTTTAACTCCAATTCAGAATTACATTTCCCTGAGCATTATATCCCATTCCCAAGTCCCTGTCTCCCTTTTATCACGTCTATGTTTCCTGTTGGCAGGAATGTGTCAGCACCAACACACTGCTACGTGGCACCTACATTAGAACATAATATTGCTGTACTCCAACTGTCTGTCTGGGGCTAAGGCCATGACAGCAGCCTAATCACAGCAACATGAAGTACAGTGCCTGTTAACTGCCCAGATATTTGACTTTCTTCCTAGACCAGTTTGGCATCCTGCACTGAACTTTATGCTGTCCCATCCTGACTTTCCCAATACCTAGCTGGACTTTCTAGGAGCCACGCCTGAGTCCGACAACAGGCCCAGCACCTGATATAGCCACAGCACACCATGCTTAACTCTGGAGAAAAAATCTGGGGCAAACCCAAAGAAAATAAATGTCTAAAATAAGGTTGCTACCATAGCCACATCCTCTCAGCCCTTAACTACCTCACTGTCCTCCAGGCTCCAGCAGTTTTCTGGTGAACTGAAGGATCCTTCTGACTATAATCTCCTCCTCCAAAAGCGCTCTCTCTGTGAGAGGGATTTTGCTAAATTTGGTTACCAGCATTGCCTCCCTGTGGTCCCTCTACTGATGTTCAGGCAGTGCAGTGGCAGCTGGGCTAGTATTATCTGTGTCAGGCATCTAGACAGCAGCAATTTTCCATCTGGAAAAACTCACTCCTTCCCTGTACATTAAGGTGAAACTTCTCCAGTTTTGAGTGCCAGCTCACACTAAACAACTTCTCTTCTTTCCAAATCAAAGCTGAGCAAATATATGGTGGTGAATAATTTATTTGATCATTGCTGCTTCCTTCCCTCCCCTCCTCCCTAGAAACTCAAAATGAGTTCTATCATTGCTAGCAATGTAACTCAGACAAACTCAGCACCCCATGGTGGCAAGCACAGAGGCAAGTCATTAATTTGTAGAGGCAAATCCCCTGTCCACTTTCAGAGGTGAGTCACATCGTATTTATTTGCAGAGTAATGCTAGTTCATGTGAGACCTAACCTGGGTCCTCTTGGCAGCAAGAAGTAATCTCCACACCCACCTTCCCCATCTCCTGCCCTATAGCTGCTGTTACTAGCCAAACCAGGCAGGCTGTGTTTTCTGTCCTAGAGAGCCAGGCTGTAAAGTCTGCTACATTCATTGCACAAATTACTATGCTTTGATAGGAAAGCCATCACTTCATAGAGTTGGTGTGTCATTGTGGGTTTATAAAACAAGCTGAGTTCCTCTGGGAGGAGAGGCACCATGGAAATGTAAGATCATAATCAGTATCACCATTAAACACACAAAGCAAGAAAATTAATATTTCCCCCCATATAATGAAATCATTGCTTTGTGGCGGAGTGTTGCAGCACATCTCACAAAGAACACTGCACTAATCAGTTTATTAGACAGCTGCAGGAGCAAGCAGGTAACAAAGGATCAAAGAGGGAGACTCTAGTCTCTTGCTTGGTTGGGAGAATGCAAAGGTGAAGGTGGGGGAAAGGAAGATAAGAAAGAGCTGTCCTCTTACTGCAGTAGCTCTCCATTTATTAAAAAGAAAATGCTTGGAATTGGTGGTGAAAAGACGTCTCTGCCCATATTTATCCTGAAGTACAGAGGGTCTGACTGTAGCTGTCTTCTGTGTCTCCCCAAGGCAATAACAGCAAGAAAGTTTCCTCCCAGCCGCTTGCATTGACTGGCAAAGCATAGCAAAGGTGAGGGCACATAGCAGAGCAGTGGTGCTTTCCTGGCTGGTATCTCCCCAGCCCCACATGCAGCAAGCGGGAGCTGAGGGAATTGAACTCTTCCTGCCAGCTTTAGCAGGCCTTATGGCAGGCTGTACAAAAACACTCAGAGCATCAGATCCTAATTGTCTTGGGGTTTATTAGGCAAATGCATAGCTGAAAGTTTAAAAAAAAAAAAAAAAGGAGGAGGAAATAAAAGGAAAAAAAAGGAAAAGAAAAGAAAAGAAAAAAAAGAAAAGAAAAGAAAAGAAAAGAAAAGAAAAGAAAAGAAAAGAAAAGAAAAGAAAAGAAAAGAAAAGAAAAGAAAAGAAAAGGGAAAAATATTTCTTTTCCTCCCTACTGCTTCTCTTCGACTTTTGAATTTCTGAAACTATACGTTTTTCTTTTACCTTATATTGTAAATTATGACTGACAACACCATGTAAGAACATCAGGAAAATAAATTTAAAAAAGAATCTTCCTAGCATTAAAACTTGCTGATAAAATCGCATTCTAAAAATCTTTTCTTCTCATGTATGTGTATTAGCACACCAAGGAAATGGCAGATACAAGCTGATGATAACTGTATATGAACATATCTATGTATGTGACTGGGTAGCTGTTGAGTCATGTCTGAAGGGATTGCTCACCACTAACATGGAAAATTGTTCTGGTGATCAATCACTTCCAGTCTTTTCTTGTTAGAGGTGAGCAGTTTTTCCATTGTATGTTTTCTCTAACAGTAATCAGCACCCAGAATAGTTTTAAGTTGGGCAAGTTATTCCCTATATAAAGGGTGCTTCAGTACTTCTTATCACACTGAAATATATTCTACACATTCCCTGTGAACACAGGAAAAGTAGGCTTGACCCCCTGAATTAGCATTTTGACAAACAGAAAGCTGGCTTTTAATTTCTTCTTCGTTATTCTTCCAGTTTCTTTCTTGTGATATGCGGAATGCAAAGAGCTAGATCCAGTCAAACACCTAGTCATGTGCTCAAATGCCTGATTGGGTGCATGTCAAATACCTTACCAGTGTTGGTGATGATCCCACTAGGAAGGAATGGTTTCACTGGGGCTGCATAAGGACCGGAGGATTTGGTCTGTACATGTCTGGGTATAACCTCAGACATACATAATTTGTGCACATTCCTTTAATACTGTCAAGTGTTGACATTTACAGCCTTTCCTGCTAAGCTTTTTTAAATTGCTTTTTTATAAAGTGATCATCATGATACTAGGAATGCAAGTCTGCAGTCACTCTTTTTCTCCCAGGGTCCTCTTAGTCAGTGGATCAGGCGAGTGGGCAGAAACAAATTCTCAAGGTGAGAGTGTGCTGACCACAAACTCTGCCAGCCTCCTTGATACTGCATCTACTCTTCCACCATAACAATTACTATGTGATGTGGCCAGTGCCCAGAATAATCTCCCTGACAGAAATACTGAAAGACCTATCACAAAATTAAATGAGACTCAGGTACATCTTGCCTTTGATTCATTAGTTTCAGTACTCATGCCCCCCAAAAAAGCAGCATAGATGGAGAACAAGACAAGGGTAAAAAAGCTTTTTTGGAAAAAGGCAAAGGAGCAATAAGTCAGAGTGACACTGCATGTCACTTCTCTGCCTCTGTGGACAAAAGACTGTTCTCCAATCTTCTGCTCCTCATCAGCTGATAGTAGACTTTGTTCTTAGGAGATTGCCAAAAGTCAATCCCAGTGTTCCTAACATGCACATGGACAGGGTGGTAATTAACACAGGTCTGCGTCTGCCTGTGCTACGTATTGTCTTATTTACCATAAAAGCTGTGTACCTGGTTTCCACCTAACATCAGGATCTTAACTGATGGTTCATTTTACCTCTGAACCCCTTCTGAGGGTTGCAGCTGTATGGGTATTTGACATTTCACTGTATTTTTCCTACTTACCTACATATTCTTCTCTAAGATACCTGCTTTCAGATTCTAAATCCTTCCCTTTCATTGGATCACAGCTTTGTCTGCCATATCTTGCTGCAAATGTTCAATTTATGCAAATTGTTTTTAACTCTGTTGCTGTTGAAGGGAGAGATGGTTCGCTCATGCAGTCCTGCGAAACCTGGGACTTCAGGTCATGTCACTTATTTTAAGCACTTGGTGATTCAGAAGGAGGCTGAACGTGCAGGGACCCCTGAATTTTGTGGGAGGCTTTCTTGTTTTGCAGGCTACAGGCACTATGGGACTACAAAACTGGATCAGTTCTTGAAATAAAGTTGATTCAAGGCACCTTTCATTCTGTCTACATAACAAAAAATCAAGAAAATCAATAGATAAAAGATTTTGGTGTGCAAAATCCTCACAAAAGGCATTTAGAGGTTTTACTGGGGATAGCTTGGGTGCTGCTGCACCAAGCTTATATAGACACTGCCACTACCTCATGTTATACTGGGACAGACACAAGGGATCTGCAGTGTCTTTATACTCAGTGCCCAGTGATGAACTTGTTCTGCGGATGTAATGTGTAGAGAGTTGTTATCACCTCTTCATTCAGATGTTCCTGTCTGCTATCAGTTCCCTCCTTGAGCTAACCTGGTGGGCCTTTGCTACTTCTCAAAGGATGCTTCTTCCCATGAAGATCAATTCTGCTCTCAAAGAAATGTTAACAAGTGGGTAGGAATATGCATAATTTAAAGTTCTAAAATAATGAAATTAACTAAAAAGTTAAAAAATGACATGTAGTGTACATGCAATTGTTTCTACCACCTCCCCATGTGATCCCTGTGTGGTTGCCTGGGTACTTACACAGGCACAAAGTGAGACATGCTGTCAGGGTACTGCACTAGTTTTGGAAGTGACAGGACTAGATGATTTCCCACCTTAACTAATTATAATTCTGTGCTATTCATTCTAGTAGCTGGTTAATAGATATTTTTTTTACTGCCAAGTTTCCCATGACACTTGAAGGAAACTCCCTGTAAACTTCTGGAAGACACTATCATGGTTATCCTAATGTCTCATTTACCTCTCCTTTTCCACATGTCTATAAACACCCAGCTATGCTCAGGCTGCTGATTTGCTACAAATGTTCCTACCCTGCTGAAAAACAGTACTGGACAAGATGACAGCGGAGCTTAGTCTTTTATTTCGATGAAAGCTGGAGGTATCTGAGATCTGGATAGGCAGAATTATTCTGACAAATTTTCTTCATTTCAACGTCCACAAAAATAATTTTTAAAAAAATCATGTTTTTCTTGCTCAGAAAATGTATTTGATTTTAAGAAGGAGTTGCTGTTGGAGGTAAAGGTGTCCCAGAAAACTTGATACTGAAGCAAAATGATCAATTGTAAAGGAGTAAGCCACCTGGTTCAGTGCATGACACCCGCCAGTGCTGGAAATCTTAAAATTGAAATGGCTGAGCTAAAGCAAACACAACTTCAGTGAAACTGGAAAATTTATCTGAAAACTTATGCATGAAAAAAATATGTATTTCCCTTCAAAAGTGAATGAACTGGAAAATCTGGCATGCTATTTTTTTAATTGTTGGAATTATAATTAAAACAATTCAAAAATTTTAAATAGCACAATGGAGTCTAATTAGCACAGTTTCTTTGAAGGAAAATGGTGACACTATAGTCTCCTAGAACACTAATAAATCAATAGGGAATAAAAATTATACGGACTTTTGATAGTATAGTCCACCACGTGAAACTACAAAAGAAACAAAGTGGCCAAGTACACAGAGGAAAAACTCTTCTGCTTCAGAAACTGGCTAAGGGACAGAAAAGAAGAATAGGCTGTAAATTGCTAAAATAGCAAAGGTTAACAGTCAAAACTTCTGAACACATTTTTAATAGAACAAGTTTCTGGTTTTTTTAAAGAGAAGCAAATTTATTTAAATCATATTGCCTCATAAGAACGTGTAAATTTCAATGAAATTTGCTATGGAAAAGATTAAAATGAGTCATCTGAACTTTACATTTTAAATTATGTTGCAATATTTCATTATAACTAGAATTTCATTTCATTGCATGAACATTTAAAAGATTACTATTTTACTTCTCTTTACAATTTACTATAGAAGTAAAAGTTATAAAGCAAAAATATTTGGGTAAAGTTGAAATTAAACATATCAAACTACAGAGGAAAAAACATCTCAATTGCCTGAAATCCTTTTCTTTTTTTCCCCCAGAACTTTTGTTCTCCATGAAATTGAAATCTTGTTTCTGGACAAGAACTAAAAGAAAAAAAAAAAAAAAAAGAAAAAATCAAGCTTTCAAGATTCTAACATTTTTTTTAGGATGATGCTTTATTTCATTTACTAATAAAAAAGATGGACCACATCTCACTCCAGAATTAGCATTCCCTATTAGTTAGAATCAAAAGAAGAAGCTGTGAAATTGAGTCAGAGCTCTTGCCATAACCCCTTCATTAGCATCGAATACTGAAAAATTTAGAGGAAATTAGCAGAATGAGACAATTAAGATGAACATGGGACAGCAGTTTGGTAGGTGAGGCTCACTGTTGCTATTTGAGTTGTAAGGGGAGAACCGTCTGTCCTATGCATACATTGTTTTTCAGATGTTAAGGGCATGTCTATAGGGCATATCCTCAATGAATTTACTGATTCAGGACCCAACAGAGCTCATTCGCTGTGCTCACAAAGAGTGCTGTGTGGAGATACCAGTAATTAAGTGCAGATATTCAGAAAATAGACTCAGAGTATAATTTTCCAAAGCTTGTAAATGTCACCTGGGGATCATTGCTGTGGGCAAACGTATGAAGACCTTAGCTCAGCAACAGTGAGTCAGCAACCTGCTAGGGCATAAGGATCCGTAATGAACAGCTTCAAGATTAACACACAAGAGACCACAATGCAGTTATATAAATCTAGCGTACGCTCTCACCTGGAGGGCTGTATTCAGCTTTCACCACTCTGTCCCACAGATGTGACAGAAACAGTAAGAAGTCAGGGACAATTTCAAAGGCAAGAAAGATTTAGAGGGCTGGTAAAGCTTTCGTGCGTGAGATGTGGAAAAGATCAAGCAGCACAGATGTACATGTTTTGCTCTGCAAGGAGCATCCCAAGGTCAGTAGGATGCCCAGCTCTGCCCCCTGAGTGAGCATTGGCATAGAGGTACACGTGAACCTGAGCCTGTTCAAAGAACGTGTGTGGGTCCAGCCTCCAGAAACCTTCACTGTAGATTTCCAGAGCAGGCTGATCCTGGAGGCAAAACACCAAAAAGAAAGGGACACATTTAGAGTACATCAAAAAATAAATGGTACAGAAAAAGTGCATGAAGGATTAATAAAGCTGTATGTAATTAAGATAAAGGTGTCATGTTAAAATGAAATAATCGCTTTTTCACACAGCACATAAACCAGATTACAGAACTCTCTGCCGGCATGTAGAACTGAACCACATTTAGCAGAATTCAGAACAGAAGCAGGAACAGAGGTAGAGTGCAGGAACATTCTGTGGTGAAGTGGTAAATAGTTTTCAACAGTGCTCTGTAATTATAAACAATCTTGCATTCAGGTTTAGTCTTTCTGTAAAGGGGCTGGACAGAAAAATTTCGTCAATTATCTTTAAGATAGATTTTGGGTTTTTTTATATAGTACTGAAAGTCTTTAGACTTTGTGTAATTCTGGAAATGGTGGCAAACACCTAGTTCATAGAGAATATTATACCCAATGTATAACCGTTAAACCAATTTAGGGAATGCCTTTTAGAGAATGATGCCATCTGAAGAAATCTTCAAACAGACTAAACTATATAATAAAAACTATATAATAAAGTGTTGTTGGTTTGTTTGTGTGGGTTTTTTGTTTTTGTTTTGTTTTTTGTTTGTGGGGTTTTTTTTGTTTGGTTGGGTTTTTTGGGTTTTTTTTGTTTTGTTTTGTTTTTGGTTTTTTTGGTTTGGTTTTTTTTTTTTTTTTTTGCTTGTTTTTGGTTTTGGGGGTTTTGTTTTGTTTTGGGTTTTTTTTTAATTTCAGCTCAGTAAGTTTTTTCTGTACAGGTACGAATAAAGATGGATAGTTTCTCTCTGAAAACAGTTCGACTGATACAAACACTCCATAGAGAGGGCTTTATCCCATCCACAGGTTCTGTGGGAGAGCTCCTCATCCCAGCTATAGATTTCCATTATATCAGGTAGGGCTTCTAAAGTCTTGGGGTTTTGCTGAAAGCATTTTCCCTGCAGAAGCATGAGGGAACCGCATTCGAGCGTGGCTGCAGAGGTCAGGAGTGAGCAGCAGCCCTCGGAGGTGTGGGCCTCTCTGGATGCTGCTGGGGTGGGAGAAGAGATGATGCCCCAGCCCAGCCCATGCCTGACAGGGTGTGAGGCTAACCCCTTCTTGCTGGCTTAGGTCAGCACCACGACACCTCATCCCCTAGACTTTTAGACAAGCTTTGCCATTCCACCCATTAGGCACATCTTATTGGTTTCTCTGTAAGTGTGCTTTTAAAAAAGCCCTTTGCATGACTTGAAACCACCACCAAAACCACAGTGGTTTTGGGCAACTAAACCAACCAACTCAAAGCCAAGTTGAAAGGAGCTATGGCAAAATAATACTACAGTTGGGAGGCTCCTTGCCTTGTTCAGTGACATTACTTAAGGTTCACCTTTGATCTAATGCCTGGGCATCTCTGTTTCTAAAAAAACCCCTTTTGCTTCAAGAATAACTTTTTTAGCTAGTTGAAAGTATTCCCATGTTTGTTTAAGTGAAATCAGCTGGTCTGGAAATGACCGTGTATGCCTTTTGTAAATTTAGTCTGCTTTCCGGCCTACAGGCATCCCAAACCACTGCTTAACCATTTCAGTTTTTCCTTACGGAGAGGACTCTTTCTATGACAAAAAATAAAAATAAAAATAAAAAATTTACATCATTTCTTCTGCACTGTTGCATACAGAGGTTTTTTTGAGCATATAGTTGATATCTGTGTGATTTAAGTGAAGCTGCCTATTTTTAACACAATATGAAATCTATCTGAATAAAAATACATTCCATGTGGCACTTTGTGGTAGTGTCTTGAAAATATTGTAATAATTAGTGGGGAGCCACAATAGAAAATCTCTTCATTCTCCGCTGCTATTCTCTCATCTCTAGGTACAACAGAAGAAAGAGAATGGGTCACATCTGCAGTATTATGTAGGGGTTTGTTTGATATACAGTACTGCATTATACCCATATTCAAAAGTCTAATAACACTAAAGCGTGAAATAGCTTACTCCCGAAAATATTCATGGCAGGATGTAGATGCAGCCTCTTGCACATGAGCCAGCATATAAGTCTGGATCAATGACCAGAACTGGCAGGGGTCTGTTGGAAAGAATTCATTACCAGGGTCTGCCACACTGCAGTTTTGTGCAAATAAGCTGAACACTGGGAGAGGAGCAATCAAAATACATATACAATAAATCACTGGCAAGATTTTGCTATGTTCAGTTTCCGTAACATTTTCCCTCTGTTGTCACCTTGTATTACAACTGACTTTTTTTATATAGCAGAACAATGATAAGGAAAATGTTTTGCTAGAGCATAGGCCTTTTCCATTGTCTGCTGCACTTGGAATCAATTTTTTTATTCTTAGTCTGACCTTGGTATTCATTTTCCTCAGTATTCAATTCAGCTGTAAAATCTTGAACTTCTTTAGACCTACTCCCATCCCCCAGATACCTGGTGCAAGGAACATTTGTACAAGGAAAGTGCAGACTGAACAGCTCTTGCAAAGAAAAATCATAAATAGATATACAGAACCTGAATGCACTCACTCCAGCATGTGCCTCGTTTACACAAAACACCATTAGCTTGATCCTATTTGCTCAGAGTACAGCAGAGTCAACTTAGCTTGCATGTCTCAATAGGGTGTTTTAGATAATACCGTGTGTCTTCAGACATGCAAGAACTATTTCCATAATATATAAGGAAAAATGTTATCTTTAATCCATCATCAGTAGGTTCATGGAGCATAAGGGTTTGATTTCTTTTTTCATATTCTTACATTGCTGCCTGCATTAATATTAGGCTGGGATTGAAATGAAGATGAAGTGCCAATTTCAGCATGCAAGTTAGGGAAGACAAGTGACAAATAAAACAGAAAAGAAACCATCTTAGCAGCCAAAGACATAAAAACACATTTAAAAAGAATAATCTGCACGGCGGAAGCTCTTGCTATCTCTCCATGCTCTATGCAAACCCTGCTGGGAAGCCATTGGTGAGGAGCAGCTTGCTGCACCTTAGGGCACTAGTCGTTGGCAGAGAGGATTGAGGAGGGCCAAGGTAGGCTGCTGTGGGATGGCCAATGCCCCCCATGAGAAGAGTGCATGGCAAACATATAGCAGCCAGCAGAGCAGTCACAGCCCATGAGGTGGATACTGCAAGTCCTTCTCCAGAGGGTCTTCACTCTGCAAATGGTGTGGCTCCCAGGATACCCGTGCATGCCAGGAGTTGAGCAAAATGAGAAAAAAACTATTAGACATGGAAGAAATCCAGGGAAGGTGCTGGTTGTCCCCTGTGGGCTCTGCTGTGTCACTGCAGAAAGCCTGGCTGCCAAATTGCCAGCAAACGTGTCAAGCAATCCAGTCGCAACAGAAGTCATCTAAGAAGGGCTGTGGAACTTTGTTCAAGGCACTTGTTGGCCTTCAGAGGACACAGCACAATGTACCAGCATGGGATGCTCTGCAGCCCTGCTAGCCTTCAGCTTTCCTCCTGGGCAGGTTTCTGTGGGGTGCATCCTATGGGTGAGGAGTGGGTGCAGAAGACACCTGGAACCCCTGTCTGAGTAAGGGAGGTCTAGTTGTAGGCCTGGAAATTTCCTTGTGCATGTGTTTGGATCTGAGCAATAACAGCCCCCACTCTTGTCTTGAGATGCCTCCTTCTCCCCACAGCTCCAAACCAGGGCTGGCTGGCCTCCACCAACATGGACATGGCTTCCTTGCCTCTGGAGCAACTATGTGTGGGGTGGGGAAATAAGGAGCAAGCCTGTAGAAGTGTTACCAACTGTATTAACATGAGACTTTGAAATAAACGAAATATTGCTGGTGTGAGAGAAAGCACAACTGTACTGGTGTTATAGAGAGGCCTCATGTCCAGACCAGGGCTTGTGGATGTTTCATTCCCATTACCACAGCCAAGCAAGCTGTGAACAAACTCACTGTGCTTTAGCTAACAATTAAGACAAACTTTGTGGAGGGGATGCTCTCACTTACAAGCTGCTCTTGCCCAAACTGCTTGGCACTGCTGAGCCATCCCTGGCCCCTCAGGCAGCGGTCTGTGCCCTGGTGATGGTATTGCTTTCCTCAGGGGTTTTGGGGACCAGAGGTGGAGGGTGGTCACCTCAGGGCTGCCAGGCTGCCCTCTGCCCACCACAGCTGCTCATGTCCCACTGCCACCCATGTCTGCAGAGTGAATTAATAACCAGCAAACAAGATAGAAATGGGGTCTGGGGGCGTCTCGGCATGTGTATGTCACCACAAGCATGCAGCACAGGCAACTAAATGTTTCTTCCTGTCTCTGTGTTTACCACTGTCTGCGCAGTGACTTGTTTCCTGACACATGAGCCATGACTTGAAAGGGTCCAGCAAATTTTGCATCGCGCTTCAATGTGGCCTTTGGGATTGAATAAGGGCAAATCTATTACACTGTCGTCATGGTGACCCTGGCACAGCCGGGATGAGGAGCACTGATGCTGATGGCCCTGCACATCAGCAGTGGTGGCATAGGCGGCACAGCCGGATGTGGGGACACCCCAAGGGCCACGTGCCTGTGCACACCGCCTCGCCCGTGCCTGTGCAGGAAGCCCATCAGACCTGGCTGCAGCGGGAGGATGAGGAAGCAGAAGATGCCGAGTCCTCTCCCAGGTTTGGCAAAATTAGCCTGTAATTTATCCCAGAGGGAATCAAGCTCCTACAGCAAAAGTGAGAAGGGCATCCTTCCCCTCGGCTGGTACAAGAGGTGCAAATCCCGGTGACTGGCTGCTCAGGGATCAATGGCAAGCCGGGAAGGACAGCCTGTGCTTACTAAGGAGGGCGATCGCGGTGATGGATTTTAATCGTTAAAATGATTTTATAATAGAGAAACAAAGAAAGCTGATCTTTCCTTTCCTCTTGAGCAATCTCAGCTTTGTGGATATTGATTCTTCTTGCTTGGATGCACTTTATTTATTTTACATCATGGACATGAATGTTTATTTTTGGTAAAAATCTGTCTTAGCCCTTTTGCCTTCATCTTTTTCCCTTTTGAACAGCCAGTGATGGAAGTTCGTATTTTCTCTTTTTGCTCAAGCAATGATGGTACAGTTTGTCGTGAGC
Source organism: Strigops habroptila (assembly GCF_004027225.2). Lineage (NCBI taxonomy): Eukaryota > Metazoa > Chordata > Aves > Psittaciformes > Psittacidae > Strigops > Strigops habroptila. Next base: position 80,702,314 of record NC_044302.2, on the reverse strand, counting down.
TGCAATCACGACAATAGTTTGATTCAAAGCAACGCAGTTTCAGCATACAGTAACTAAGCCCAGGATTGAAAAGCACTAACAATGGGAGTCTAAAACCTGCCTCATCACTTGATAAGATTATTATTATAGAGCACAAAAAGCTTTTGCTTTCTTTTCTGTTGCTTTACAGACCTCATAAGGCCCTGCTCAGATTTCTGCATAGTTAATTTGTCAGTTTATAAATTACCACATTAGGTTAATGCTGAATGCTTCAAAACACAAATATATGCACAGAGGGCTTGAATATTTGAAATGTTTTAGTACTATAGGGAAATAATTTTGTTGTCAAGCTGTGGCAGATATAGAAGTGCTAGGGGATACATGACCATTTCATCAGGACGGTGTCAATGATGGCCTATGAACATCCAAGGGGGGAAATCATCTTTTATCACTATTGTGTACCATGCAGGTCCAGATGGAGGATAAAACATGCATGAGTTGCCCGCAGCTCTGAAAATAATTATACTCATTTGCCAGAAATGTAGAAAGTGCATCCAACCAAGTTACCACCCATCATAGTGACACTCTGTTTGCATACTGATGAAGTTTAAAGCCAGAGACAATGGTGTTGGTATCAATAGCAGAGGGGGTTGGGAAACACCAGTGCTATAGGATTAATAGTGCCATCATTTTACATTATGCAGCATTTCACTTATGCTGCAGATCAAAAGACTCCTGGTGCTGATGCTTACCTACCCGTTTACAAGATTGGTTTGGTTTATGACTCCAAACATTACAAGAGATTCTGGGGAGGGAAAGAAGAGTATTATATTTACCCGCTGCAAAGGGCTTCTCGGCAATTACATGCAATGTGCTATAAATGTATACACAGACCTATGCGTGCATGTCTGTATGGCAGGGGAGTCACACATGCTATGCACACTCACAGTGTCTCTCTTCCTCTCCAGAAGACCGGGCTGGAATATGAACGAAAGATAATATGCACATGCTAAGCTCTGGTGCTACTGCAGAGTAATTGATGAATGAGTTTTTAAAGTGTAGAATGAGGATGAATACAAGTAGGACCCAGGAGAATAATTCTTTATATTGCAGTCAGCACTGCTTATATGTAGTTGGTTTAATAGTAGAAATCAGCAATAAAGAATACAGACTTTGTTACTTAATCCTTACCAACTGTAAAAAGAAAATCATTTTGGAATATTTTTTCCATGATTAGACATATTATTTTAAAATTGAATTGTTTTGAGGAATTATTCAGTTTTCAATGACCATCAAGTAGAATAACTAATGGGTACATAAAGTGAGACGATTTTCACAGTCTTTTTAAATAATTAATTCAAGTTATACATACATATACAGACACTATGATGTATGCATAATATGCATATATGCCGTTTTGGCTATTCCAATACTCTTGAATTTCTTAAAATATTCATGGTAAAGCACTGGCTTAATATGCTTTCACATATGTGCTTGCTACCACATTGTTAGCGAAAGTAACCCTTCAAAAATAAAATAAACCCTGAAGTAGTTCTTTTATTCACTGGTTTATGTAGGACCTTTTCCTATTTTAATGAACAACCTTAGGTACAGCTATAGGTATATTGGCAAATATTAAGAAAAGAATGTTAATATAGCATGTAACCAGGTATAGGCAGAACATCTTGCTTGTCTACAAAATGACTACTCTATAGTGAACTGCAAGCTAGAGGACACATCAAATAAAAATAGGTAAAGCAGTTAAGTTTTATAAAAACATACTTTAAGCTTCTACTTTTAATTTAGTTCTGGTAAAACTAGTATGTAATCACTGTAATGACATAAGGACCCAAGATGATCTCTGATGTAATTCCATAGATCATTTATGTGACACCAGTGATGAATCAGGCGCATATGTTTTATAGTTTGATAGAATCACAACAGTTTGATACTTTTCCAGGCTTTAAAAAACATATTTGAAGAAAAATGGATGATAGAGTAATGGAAGTGTGCTCGCTCAACACTGTAGCACATTGATCTGTATCCAAGTATACCAACTAGATAAAAATAATTCTTTTCTTGTGTGAACAAAAAAGAGCAGAGGAACTATGGACTTTTTGGCCTCACTGCTTATGGACCCATTTCCTTTACTTGGTGGCATATTTCACTAAGTGATAATGCAGTTTTTATAAAGTCCAGTTGCTATCAGAGGCTGCATGACAGTGTCTTATTAACATGCACTGTATGCTAGTTACAGGGACACTCCTGGCATTCAACGGGGTAATGAATCAGAAGAAATATCTTGCAGTTATTTGGCCAGCAAAAAACAAAGCTGGTGATTTGAATAAGGGAAAATCTAGGAGCTGAGGTGCATAAAGATCAGACCTGTAGAGTAAATTCCAGGGTCAAAAGGATTTAAAAAATATTTTATAGGAATAAGGATAGCATAAAGCAATTAAAACTGTATTATGAAGAGATATTTCTACCAGAAAAGCCAAACAAGGCCATGAGATTATTTTCAGACCTAATTTGACAACATAATCCAACATCTAAATGGCAAAAATACCCCAAACCCTGTGGCAACAAGAAGTTTAAATCACCTCAAACATAAAACACGACTTTACACAATATTTCTGCAGCCGTAGTAAGGAAGGTACTTGGATGAGTAACTAAGCATAAGGGTAAGGCAAAGGTAGCTGAAGCCACGTTTCATAAGGACATCTTCTGAGGCAAAGGCGATGTGCAAGTCTTGTCCCTGGAGGCTTCCTTCTTGCCTCAGGACCCTGGCTGTCTGGGGACCTTGCCAGTCACCAGCTTGTTTCTAACCTCCTTTACTTGAGAAAAGCCATTGTGAAGCTGGTGAAAGGACAAGCTCAGCTAACATCTGACTGGCTGGGGTATTTTCCTGTGGGAAGGTGTACCTCCCAGGGGCTCTGAAATGCACCAGTGGGACCAGCTCCTGCATCATGCACTAGGCCAAATGAAGCAGAAGGCTGCAGATGAGTTGATTCTGGCCAGTTGCTGAACAATACCTGCCACTGCCTATAAAGCCAATGCCAGAAAAAATACTGAGTGTCAGAAGGGATCAGTTAAAAACTGCATCATGAAATTGCTGGCTGTGGCAAGGAGAACTGGAGATGGTTTAAGAAGGACTTTTCCGGACAGCTGACAACAGGAGAATGGTTTGGACATGAGCAGAAGGTTACCTCTATGCAGTTACTAGCATCTCCAGTTATTTAGTTAAAACATGGGTTATAAGATTTTGAAATGTTGCATCAGAATTATTGTAAACTATTATTGACTATGTGTTTAATTGGAAGGAGCATATGTGGAGAGTTGAATCTTGAAAGGCTCCAATAGAATCTGGCTGAGATGGGACAGAAACATTTGTGTTGCACAGATTTGACAATCTAGGGCTGAGGCAGTGAGCAGGCAAGCTTAGTCAGGTTCTTGATCCTGAGCAGTTAATCAATAAGGCAGTGATTTAAATAGTGCATAGATAGAAGCTGAGTTTCCTTGAGATCTGGTGCTTCTGACAATGGGACGACATGGTTAATATCTCTCCAGAGGTTAAAATCAAGAACAAGGACTGGTGTCAGTCAATGTTTCTAAAAGGCCTTGGTAGTGAGACCCGAATCTCTATCCATAAGCATACGCTAGCACTGGTTCTTACAACTAATCAAAGAGATCTTGTTTTTGTAATGACCCATTTTTTCCCACTCAGAAATAGGAGTGAAACCCTGGGAATTTGAAACTGAGTATAATTTAACTGGAGAAAAAAAAAAAAAACAAACAGAAAAGACTTAACTAAATATATGCCATATATAATAAAATCATAAAAGAAAGCATATGTCAGCAAAGAGCAGAGTGTTGGCTTGCTTTTGGAGGAGTGAAATATTATAATCTCCCAGTCTAAAGAAAATGTATATGAGTTATAACATAATCTAAAACTATTACTAAATGTGGTAAAGTATGTACCAGTGTTGCAAGTTACTCATTCTTAGGAATGAGAAGAAAAGGGTTGAAAGAAGAAGCTGACTGTAATAGGGCAGGTGTATTTGGCTGGGATTGCAGGAGTGGGGTTCCTTTTGTCCTGCTTCCTCAGTAATAGTGTGAGTGTGGGGTGGGGGGTTGTTGTAATAATGATGACATGAGTATTTCAGGTTTTTATGATTCTAGTTCTATGTAAATAAATCACTGCATAACTGGTAAGCCAAAACCTCTGGACTACTGTTTTCTACGACATACATTTTTTGATATGCATGCAATGAATGATAAACCAAAGAAATCAGAGACCACTGGACTGAAGATTCTCGGGGGACGCTCTGAAGGGTGCTATGTCTAGACCTTAATCTACATTTTTCACAGTTTTGTGCAGGCAGATGAACTGCTGACTCAAAAAATGTTCACCCAAAATAGGGCACATAGTGACAAAATGAGACCCAAATTTTAAAGCAATGCATCCAAGCGTATGTCAGTCCAACTTACTTCAAGGAGTCTCCAAGCAAGTCTGCACACAGACAAAAAATAAAGTGCATCTATGCAAACATCATTCATCTCAACAGCTTGATCATTCATTTCAATCATTTACAAATGCTTTTCAAACATCATTCAACTGTCCAAAGCCCCCAGACACTAAAAAGGCAGGAAAATGGAGCATAAGGAGAAGGCTTATGCCACCTGCACCATAGGTCACATCAGCAACAGTGGGTGTACAGCAGGGGAGTGACATCTTCCACTCACCCTGGTGTGTCTGAATGCCCAGGGAGTAATTTCAACAGAAGCAAATGAATATCGCTGCCAGGCATAAATATATCTTGTAGCAATCTCTTCCCTGGATGAGATGTAAATAGTCGTGGCTCTTTCCACACTGACAGAGCAGCCCACATTCAAAAGCTGGAAAATGTCTTAGCAAACCTTCTGTCCACACCTTTAAACTCCTCATTTATTTTCACAGCTTGAGCTTTGGCTCTCTGGGTACAAGTAGCAAGTGGTTGAGAGCACCCTGTTAATCCACATTGTGTCAGAAGGGTGCAAAAGTGGAAGCGTCTCCTAAACACACAAAGTTCATGTGAACACCTACACCAGAAGACAGATTTTTCACTCGCTCCACCAGTCCTCTTTGCATGTTGCTATCTTTCCCAGCTTTAGAGATGCATCAGATTCCAGATCAAACCGAAGCACTCTTTGTTCTGCCCAGCTCTAGCTTCACCTCTACTGAGAAGTGTTTTCTTCACAGGTACCTATTTAAAGCAGAACCTAAAAATACAAAGGAATGCATCAAAACTTTGACAGCAAACAGCAGGTCCTCATGCAGTCTCAGTGCACCAGCGTGTGAGGAGGAGCCAGGAAACCTTCCTTCCTGAGGAGCTTGCCAAGGCGTATATGCTTTGTAGTATCTCTGAGCTGCAATACGAGAAACATATAAGAAGTCAGGTGGAAGGATTCCTTCACATTGATTTAGTCCAAAAGTCTTCTGAATTAATTGCTTGAAGCTGTTAGGAAAGCTGATTGAGTATAATAGTTGGAGAGTCACTTTCATTCGTCTTGATGGAGACTTGATTAGGCTTTCGTATAGCACTGCATGTCAGCAACCTGTAACATTGCTGTTATCATCAGAGAAATCTCTTGCCATGTGTTTAGGCTTAACATGGAAAGAGCCATATGGTCTGGACACAAATTTAGCATACCTGAAAGCAAAAAATAATATGATCAGGTTTATACAGCATATCCACATAGACAAACCTGGCACCTATGTTGTGAAACAAAAACCTAAGAGTCACCCTAGCAATTAGGTATTTCTGACAAAAATTTCTTCAAAAAGCAAAGGATCTCTGGCCTTGGAAATTCTACTCTTGTAGCCCTACTGTCCCCTCAAGATCCTCACCTCACCCTGGCCAGCAGGAATTTCAGGAAGAGAAAAAATATATATATATTGTTCTTTATTTCCAAGTAGATAGTAAAAAGAACGCTGTGAAACTGAGAAATGTTTGTGATCTGGAGTATTATGGAAGAGCAAATGAAGCTGCAATTCTATTCTTTTCTAGATGCTCAGCAGAAACAAGTCAAAGAAAAGTAAAGCCTCTAGTAATTCCCTTGCATGGAGCGAAGCAGCAAGGCAGCACAGAGTCGCAAGGGACAGAGTTGCAGGAAGACTATAATTCACATCAGGTGTGATTGTTATGCTGCGTTGTTGAGACTCCTTGAAAGGATTATTTCTCTATTGTTTTCCTGCACCCAGTTTTTATGAGGTCAAGCTGCTTGGAGCCCCTTGGTTTACATCTAGCTAGAGAAATATGCATGATATTTAAGCTGGTTAACTGTTCCTTGTTTCCTTTTGTTTTAATATACTCCTGGTATATAGACAGTTTGTATAAAAATGCTGTAATATCGCACATTGCTAGTCCTGCACTATTTGCTTTTCATACTGTGGCTGGTAGATCAGCTTGCATTTGACCTGTGTTATTTCCGTCTAAAGTTCTTGGTCTTTTAGTTGTAAATTGAGATCTTCTTGGGTTTTGTTTCCCTCAAAATAAAAGTAAAATGATTGATAGGCCCATCCTTTTCTTCACATGAGGCCATCCTGAGCCAGTGCACTGGGGAGCATTTGTGGGTCTCACAGCAGGTCCAGTTTCCTCCATGGTGGTGATGTACCCCTGCAGGGACACCCTGGGTGCTGTGTCCTGCTGACGGGCCTCCCTGCCTGCTGGCCACCCTGTCCATCTGCCCTGGATCTTATACTCATTTTATCTCATGCCTTGGTAAGTATAGCTGTCTCCTATTTTCTCATATCATACCAGTTTTTCAAATCAAAAATCAAAAGAATCGTGAAACAGTCAATCAAAAGGACCATTGGAAAGCACAGGATGGGGTGATCTGTGGCTCTGGGGGTTCTTTGTTATTCCTGTGGTTGTTGCCTGTTGTATGTAGTGCTGTACAGCTGTAAGAACAAATCCTTGCCTGGAGGAGTTTACAGTCTAAACATGGAAACCAGATAAAGGTGTAAGGGGAAAAAGAGATGGGAGGTGTCACACAAAGTGACATATTTTGTTAATGGCTGATTTAATATAAAAGTCCAGACCTCCATCAGCTCGGACTTCATGTTGCCACTCACACTCAGTCTTTCGTATCTGTACAGCACTGCTTGCTTCAGACCCAGGGAGTTACTGAGGAGACCACCCCCTTGTGCCAGCAAGACTCTGGATCACATTTGTCCCTAGTGTGATTGCACTGATTTAAATGAAACTTCAACTACAGCAGAGCAGATGATAGGAGCTTGCCCAGTCGTTTCATGGATGGTGTTCTATTTGTCCTAAGGTTTTGTTCGCATCGTGCCTTTTTTCTGTTTCTAATTGTGGTAGTGTTATCCCAGCCAGGCTTACCACCTACCTCAGGTGCTGAGCCCACTCATTCTTAGCTCTGCACAAGCACAGGGTGAAAAGGCACTCCTTTTACATATTGAAGCCAAACATATAGCAAGGAACAGATGGAGGATGAGGACAGACAGGTAAGGAAATATGAAAGAACCTCTACCAAGGGCAGACCAAGACCTGGTCTGGTCTGGAGAGTCTGGGGAGTACCATGGCCCCAGCCACCCCACAGGAGAGGGCATGCATGGAGCCAAGGGCGGTGTCAATGGAAGGGTTTCAGTTCCGGGCTCTCCCTTGTACCTTTACACTTGGCCAGCCAGCATGGCTTTTCATAGGTATTCACAGTGTGACCTTCAGCAAACACAAGCCACAGCAAAGGAGAGAAGGGAGGTGACGCTCCAAGGAGAAAAATGGATATTTAATGGGAGATTCTTTCCAGCAGCACTAGGGGCAGAATGATGGGAAATACCTGGCTGTTTGCTTCAAAATAAAAAGAGAGATGATTGCAGCAGGCATGTCTGGCGGAGACAAGGTCAACACTACTGCTTTTATATAGTAGACAGGGAAAAAGAGGAAGGTCTGGTATGATGGAGGAAGGTCAGGCAGTGGATGCATACAAAGTGGCCCTACAAGGTATTACTTTGACTGTATAGTACGTGCCAGAAAAAATTGCAGGGACATCTCTGCTGCCTGCACCGAGGATGGGATTTTAGCAGGACCTAAACAAACTAGATTTTTGAGGGGGGTTGGCTGGCCAGTACAGACTGGAAAACAACAGCCAGCTTTAGTAGCATGCATTCAGTACCACTGAAAATCTCCAATGGCAGGGGTGCTGAAAAGACCTGAGTTTTCTGATCTCAGAAGGGGCAAGATAACTGTGTAGGAGTCAGTGACTGGTTTGAAAAATCCTGGCAGTCAGGTGAAGTTCCCGATGACTGGAAGAAGGGTAACATTTTCAAGAAGGGGAAGGTGGAAGACCCGGGAAACTGCAGACCAGTCAGCCTCACCTCTGTGCCTGGCAAAATCTTGGAACAGTTTCTCCTGGAAAACATGCTAAGGCACATGAAAAACAACGAGGTGGTTGGTGACAGCCAACATGGCTTCACTAAGGGGAAATCCTGCCTGACCGATTTGGTGGCCTTCTATGATGGAGCCACAGAACTGATGGACAGGGGCAGAGCAGTTGACATCATCCACCCGGACTTGTGCAAAGCGTTCGACACTATCCCGCATGACATCCTTGTCTCTAAATTGGAGAGACATCAATTCGATAGATGGACCACTCAGTGGATAAAGAACTGGCTCGATGGCCGCATGCAAAGAGTTGTGGTAAATGGCTCGATGTCCAGTTGGAAACCTGTAACGAGTGGTGTCCCTCAGGGATCGGTGTTGGGACCGGTCCTATTCAACATCTTTGTCGGCGACATGGACAGTGGGATTGATGAGCCCTCAGCAAGTTTGCGGACGACACCAAGCTGTGTGGTTTGGTTGATATGCTGGAGGGAAGGGATGCCATGCAGAGGGACCTTGAGATGCTTGTGAGGTGGGCTGATGCCAACCTTATGAAGTTTAACCAAGCCAAGTGTAAGGTCCTACACCTGGGTCGGGGCAATCCCAGGCACTGCTACAGATTGGGCAGAGAAGAGATTCAGAGCAGCCCTGCCGAGAAGGACTTGGTGATGTTGGTTGATGAGAAGCTTAACATGAGCCGGCTTCAGTGTGCGCTTGCAGCCCAGAAAGCCAACCGTATCCTGGGCTGCATCAAAAGAAGCATGACCAGCAGGTTGAAGGAGGTGATCCTGCCCCTCTACTCTGCTCTTGTGAGACCTCACTTCGAGTACAGTTCTGGCGTCCTCAACATAAAAAGGACATGGAGCTGTTGGAGCGAGTCCAGAGGAGGGCCAGGAGGATGATAAGAGGGCTGGAGCACCTCCCGTATGAAGACAGGCTGAGAGAGTTGGGGCTGTTCAGCCTGGAGGAGAGAAGGCTGCGTGGAGACCTCATAGCAGCCTTCCAGTATCTGAAGGGGGCCTACAAGGATGTTGGGGAGGGACTCTTCCTTAGGGCTGTAGTGGTAGGAAAAGGGGTAATGGGTTCAGACTTAAACAGGGGAAGTTTAGATTAGATATAAGGAAGAAGTTCTTTACAGTGAGGGTGGTGAAGCACTGGAATGGGTTGCCCAGGGAGGTTGTGGATGCTCCATCCCTGGCAGTGTTCAAGGCCAGGTTGGACAGAGCCTTGGACCACATGGTTTAGGGCAAGGTGTCCCTGCCCATGGCAGGGGGGTTGGAACTAGATGATCTTAAGGTCCTTTCCAACCCTTACTATTCTATGATTCTATGATTCTTAAGGGAAATAAGAGCACCTGTGCTCTTTGCAGCCTCCAAGGAAAAGAAAGAGACATTCAGCTAGAGTAAAGTTGGAAACAGGACTAAGGAAAACTCAGAGGAGAGTGCCTTTGAAATGACCAGTATTTCTGCAGATATCAAGAATTTCCTTGAAAAACTGTGTTGTCTAAAATAATCGCAGCAAATAGCTTGTAAGAAACACTTGATTCAATAGAAATGTTCTTCTAATTGCACCTTTCTAGACATTATCACATCAGAGAAAGGGTAGTAGGTGAAATGAACTTCTGGTTGACCCTGCATGGCAGCCCATGAGTCACAGGGCTCTCTTGACTCTTTTTGAGCTCTTAGCCTTGCCAGTTTCCAAATTTCATTGACTTCCCATAGGTCACTGATACCTTCTAGGGAGAATTTTTGTCATCCCTTCCCAGTGTTAGAGCTGGTTAAATGTCACATTCCTTTGTTTATTTTTAACATGGAGACTTTTTCATGTTTCTTTTGTATTTGATTACTTCATTTGGTTTTTCTGGAGCACATGTCCACCAAAATAGTCACTGCAGTAACTGATCCCACTTGCAGTAAACTTTTCCTAATGTAAACGAAATTTAAAATAATAACACTGACACTAACACTAATACTAAAAACCCAAACTCTGAAACTAAAAACTAGCATGTAATTTGAACATAAAACGTTTTAAGTACATTTAAAGTGACTGATTAGCTGTTAGAGAGCTGGACAGTATGGCCAGTACTGAAAAATCCACACGAGTCATCCATAGAGGACTGGAGATCAACAATTGCAGTGAAATCTTTAGATTGCCATTTGAAATGATGCCCCTTAGTAGGCCAGAGCAATTAAACTATTTTTAAAGACTGAGAAGTCTGTCAAGATATACATATATGCATTTGCCGGTACAATATATGAGGTTGGTTTGAATATAATAATTTTCGCTCAACAATATACAGATACACACTTCCTAGATTCATTTGTGAAAACGTCTTTGAAATGTATTCATTGAAACTAATTATAGAGGTCTAACACTTCTCTTCATTTAATGCTATAAAATTAATGGCCCTTCATTTTTACTTCCAATGCAAATGATCATGTCATCTTCAACAGCATGTAGCTCTTTTTCTCATATGCTGAATATGATTAGTTTTTCTTAAGCAGAATTAGAGCACATGATTTTCTGTTAGGCAAGAGCAACGTATCCTGGTGCTATTTCAAAGCTTTTGTTATGATGTAGCATTCTTAACAAACAGGATTTCAGAAACGCACACTGAAAAATGCTGGACAACTGAACTCTAGAGGCTGTGGCCTTCAGAAGGCACAGGCAGAAACAACAATGGCAACTCATAAATCTCCAGCATATTCATGTTAGTTCAGCCAGATATTACAATGAACACTTGCAAGAAAAGAGGGATACAGGTACTTCCGAAAGAAAATGCCATGTGGCTTAAAAATACTTCCATGGAGCTTCATCCAGCTCCAACTCAAGAGAATGGCTTGAATGATTTCAATGGGAGCCGAATAGTGCCTGTAACAGTCATCTTTTTTTTTTCTAACCAGCATTCTATATTTGAGAGAATTTCTCAAAAGCCAGACAGGCATCACCTAGCTTTGTAGAAGTTAGACATCTAAGCTCAAAGCACAGAGGTATGCATGCTCACAGTGTATATTCATTTTCCTCCATTTTGGTTGTCAATCAACTGCTTGTGCATGAGGATGACAGAGAAGACATCTACCATTCAAGAGTGAAAACCAGACATAATTTTCAACATGTGTTTCTAGCTGTCAGATCTTCTGCTTGCAAACATGGCAGACAAAAGCTGCAGTCATAAAAAATAATTTGTGATGGAATGATTTTGAGATATATCCTCTGAAGGAGTGAACTCAGAGTAACCATTTGTCTCCTTTAGTTAGAAGGGATATTGATGGAAACAGTGTTGTTCCAGAGGGTCCCAAAGCAAAGAGAGGTAGAGTAAAAATGATAAAAAGAATATAATTTAATCTAAAAAAGATTTTGTGGTGGTTGGTTTTGTGCTCATTTTTCTATCATCATGAAGCTTTTACTTGACAATAGATACGATAACCTGGGAAAGCTGGCATGCAAACGACAAGCTTGTTCCACAGCCTGAAGCTGCAACCAGGTCTAGCCCAGACCGCAAGTCTCAGGTGAGCAGGATTGGACCTTGTGTTTGGGCAGTGGTTGAGGTGGTCAGGGTGGTTGGCTGGCAGGGAAGAACTGGGACACCGCCTCCGGCTCTCTGGAACAGGAGTAAAATGTACATTAACCTTTTACTGAGATTTCACAAAAAAACTCCTGACCATCTCACTAGGAGTATGAAAATGTGAGCAAAATATCCTGGGAAATTATCCCAAATTTTCTGCCATGCTGTGGCTAATAGATTTAATAGCCTCTGTCAACGGTGTTTTAACAAGTTAAAAATACAATGAGGCAAACCAGGACTGCAAAATAATTTGTGACCAACCTGTGGGTGTGTGCCAGCTACCCTAGCAAGGTTTGCATTCAGCTGTCTCTCCAGAAATTCACTGCACCTTTCTAATGCAGAGTGAAAGGAAAGGTCTTTGATTGTGCTCAGTGAAAAAGTCTGAGCAATTACTGGAGAAATACAAGCACAGCAAGTTCCCACAAACAGGCATTTTGTATAAGCAATGGCAATCACAAAGCATATTCTTTCCTCATTCAAGCAAGACAGAAGAACTTTAGGCCACCCATTTAAAACACAATAAAATACGAGAAAACGCGAGACTTGTAAATTGTGCCTTGCAGGTATTACTTAACAATTTTTTACTTCTTTACCAAGCCAGGATGACAAACATAAGTAGTTTGGGAATAAAGTATGCCCATTTGCTAGTGATGGATCAGTGATTTGTGCCTGAAACATCATGCAAGCAAAGTTGATTTTCTGTGCTTACTCTCTAGCATACCTGAATGTCCTGTTGTTGTCAGCTCTCAGCTGGGCACCTGTGACTGTCCACACACCTGAAGCACTGAAAATCCTGAGGAACAGCTCCCATCATGGTTCTGTAGATAGATATATTTCTTGTGGAGGGTAGACATTTGGCTGGAGGTGCCAGGCAGCTGCATACCCCTGAGTGCAGAGGACATCCTCTGTAAGTAAACAGGAGATTTTAAATTTCAGCCCTCCACGTTATCTCTGAGGTAGGGTCCGCAGGCAATCAAATTCACTTTGTCTTTTTCCTTGTCTTCAGGGAAAGATGCTACAACTTCATTTGCACTCAGTCATTTCCAACACTGCTGCGGTGACCATATCTGAAGTTTCTGGTGAATGTGCTAGGAATATTCCTGCCACTTCAGAATAGGTCTTGCTGCTCACTCTGTGTTCCATGACAGCTGGGCTTGAGGTCCAAGATCTCCTTCCCAGGACAGTTACAATTCTGCGCTTATGTGTGAACAGACTACAGTCCTTTTCCTAATAGGTCAGCTCCTGTCTTGAACATTTCCAAATACTGGGGATGTGTCTCATCCCCAGCAGTTAAAGTACAACTGTAGCAGCTGATGACTTTTCCCAGTTGTTTGAATGGTGGCTGAGATGGCTTCACCTATCACCGTTCTTTAAGCATTCAAAACTCAGAGTCTTAGAGTCACTCATTTTGCAGCTCCACAAGCTGCAGGAAATGGGAGGCACTACAGTCTTAATCTCTACACCATGTTCCCTGAGAAGTTTTCAATTGTCTTTTCTGATAAAATTAAAGATACATCATCAAGCATCAACATCAACTTTCACATTCTTGGCTCCATACAAGTTGTCTTCACCATAAATTCTTCATCTGCTTTTTCAGTTCTTTCAGGAACATTGCAGTGTCTCATGCATTAGGTCCAGGCTTCTACAAATTGAGTTAGTTCATCCTAATTAGCTCTTGTTTAGGTAAATGACCTAATTCTTCCCTTGTCTTTTCCTTTCTGCTTTTTAGATGTGTTTTGGAATACATACATACATGTATGCCTATATGACAATCCTGTTAGTAATTACAATGTTCCTAGAGAATAAATTAAATACAGTAAATACGTGGATAGAATCGGAAGTCAGTTCTCATTGATATATGTAGAAGTGAAAAAGCCTGCTAAATCAGAAGTCACCAGAGCTGAGAGGTAAACTGAGGCAGATATCTACTTTGGATGTGGTTTTAATTATTATAAAGTAACAAACCTTTGAATCTCAGCACCTCCGTACTTTTGGGAAGATAAGATCCAGATATGTCTTCTGTAAAGCCCTCTGCAATGCCACACCATTGGCAAGGAATATATATTTTTCCAAGGCAGTCATAGTTTGTACTACCTACCTCTGCATTTTCAGTCTGTGGTTTGTACCAGAGGGCTGAGCTTCACTTTAAGTTGCAGATTAAAAAAATCAGTAAAGCTAAAAGCTGAACTAAAACTATCAAGGCCAGCTGATTTCATATGAGCCATGTGCAGCTGAGAAATTTGCTTAGGTTCCAGAGAGAGTTGCAGATCTGCCCATGCTCACTTGGAAAGGCTGCAGACCATCAGTGAGTTAGAGAACAGCTCTGTTCAGTGTGTGCAGTGTGTACCAAAACTTGGGCTCAGGGAAATAGGAGAATGGAGCTGGAAATGTTGCTACACATGCATCATACTCCTTGTTAGACAGGACTCAGGGGAACATAGCAGGTGCTGTACCAGTGTGCTTGCCTTAACCAAAAAGGAGATCTTACAAAACGCATGATCCAGAGAATGACAATAACATCCTATGTAGGATGGCTCCAGATATAAATTTCAGGGTCACATATTTGTCTAGGATTCACCGTAAGGAAAGAAGTCCAGAGAATTTCTGGATTTCTTCAGGATGTCCAAATAAAACAAAAGGGAGAAAAAAAGGTGGTGATGGGAGAACAAGGGAAAAAAAGCAGTGAAGCCTTTCCAGCTTAATTTTAAAATCAACTGGGAGTTGCAGTTTTGTGTTAACATTAGGCAAACCCATCTCTCTGACGCCTTTGTCCTTTCTGCTCCCCATGGAACAGTCTCTAGTAAATTGCTAGGATTCAAATCCCAGATGACGCCATTCTTATTTCTATTCTTATTTGGCTATGCTGATGGTTACACACAAAAACCCACGGATTTTGAATCCTCTGTGACTTCCTCAGTCCTCTTGCAGCTTGTCTACTACTTGATTGTTGCTACACTCTCCACTAGAGACAAACAGTGATTCCCATGGGCTTAGAAACATTTCAGCAGTAACAGTGAGGTGCTACCCTGAGTAAAAATCTGTGCAGCAGCCTGTAATGCTGCACATTGTGTCCTTTGGAAGAGGAATGATATAGCTCAGAATATGGGGTGACAATGTCATTTTTGTTATTGCTAGCATTCGCTGTCTTTGGAACTGCATCCGTCCAATAACATGGTTGATTATTTGACATGACATGGATGATTTTATTCTATCTCGTTCCCTAATAATTTCAGAGAAAGCTGTGACGGGGAGAATCCCAGTCTGTGGAGCACGCCACTATACAACTCTGGCCTTGCTCTGCACCATTGTGCTGCTCTCTTTGCTAAGCCTGGAAGACTACCATGGGACAACCCTTGAGTCAGGGTGCTGATGGGCTTACATCTTCTTTTTCCTCCTTGAGGCTTCAGTGAAGGATTTGACTGAAGCAAGACAATTACAACTGAGGTTAATTTGTATATCTGCTTTTGCTTATCCTGCATTTTGGGGGTCAACATGCTAGAATCTGTAACAAAAAAATCTCTGCCTACAAGCTCACATGTTCAGTATCCCAAAGAGCTGCCACCATGCATGGGGAGCAAGCACCAGGAGGCAAAGTTGAACAGCAGAGCCCTGTTGGGTGACAAACCAGCAGCCTAAGACAACTTCCTAAGTGAATCACAGTGTTTGGCTGTGTCACAGTGACCCCCTGCAGTATCCCCTTGCCATTTGCAGCCACCCCTCCTACAGTCCCTTACTGATTTTATAGAGAAATTGCAGTAATTTTAACAACAGCTAATAGAGCTATTGAGAGGGGAGAGCTAAAAGTAAAAGCAACAAGTATTTCTGAAACTATCTAAAAATCATTCTTTTCTCTGAGGTGAGTTCTGCAAAGACCTGTTTCCCCTGAAATCAGGGAGAATTATCTGTCACTATATCAAAGAGCTGGTTTAACGAGAAGATATCTATGTCAGTCCACCTTATCTTGCTGCCTGCAAGACATCCCAGTGGTGCCAAGAGACCTCTCTGACCTCAGGTAGTATCTTACCTCTTGCAAGGTCAGTTCCTGCACAGCAATGCAGGTGGGGGGTCAGGAGTAGGAAGTCTCTTCTGAGCAGGACCTGCCCATTTTGGCTAACAGGAAAGGTTGTGAGCAAATCTGCATTCATTTGCTTACTTTCCAGCAGCTGTAACCATCATCTCATTCTACAATTATGCAGTAACGAAACAGGGAGTTTAAATGGAGTTAATTTCTGAAGTGCTTTGTTTGTAAAATCAAAGAATCTCTAGTATCATTTTGATGGTCATGAATTCCTTGGATGGGGGTGAGGCATGCCCATTGCCCATTTACTACCTGCTGCTTGTCAGTTTATCAAAGGTAACTGGAAAGGCAAATAGTTTTCAATATTAGCTCTGGTAGTGCAGGTGTTCTTTTTCTAATTTTTTTCCAGAAAAAACTGCAGTGCTGACCTCAACTCCCAGATGCCTCACATCTACTTCAACATCTGTACTAGCTGAGTGCTGGTCACAAGACCTGACCTTTAATGCTGAATGCTACTGAACTATCTGACCTGATCTAGAAAAGTATTTAACAGAATCACTGCATTGTTTGAGCACGTATAGATAGCTTGCATTACTAAATCTTTACAGGAAGACCTTCTTTATTTTCTAGATGTATCATTGTACAGCTGTTAGATTTGTGAATTTTACTAATTCATAGCAGCAAATGTTACAGTATTTCTCTGACCCACATCCATAGCACTGTTTCCTTGAGGACAAAGAATGGCAGACTATTTTGCTGTTGGAGTTTTCTTACTTCACTATTCGGATATCCAAATAGAGGACAGCTTCCAGTTTCTTCATGTATGTTGTTTTGGGTCTGGTTACTAGTTGGGGGCCTTTCTAGAAAGGCTTTTCCTCCCACCTCCTCCCACCCCTCCCCAGATAGCCCTTTTAAAAGTTTGATTACTGTTTGCACCTTTAAATGAGTAAGCATCTTACGAAACAGAGAGATATACATATACATGTGTGTAATTTGGCCGATTTTTATCTCCTACCTAAGGCTGTGCATACATTCATTTCACTTAACTGTTCTTCTGGTCCTGCAGAGTCCCTTACCTATTCCAGGAGACAGACTGTTAGTGATAGCTTTCAGATATAACTCCCCAGCTAGAAAACAAAGTGACATTGAGAGGTGGGGCTTTTCAGTATGGGTTTTCAGGAGGGGAGGAATGAGGGGAAGTGCATCTGACAAGGCAACCCAAGCAGGGCTGCTGGCAGCTGCAGGACTTTTTAGTCTGCACAAGAGGCATAGCAGGCATGGGACTTCCTTGCTGTGCCCACCCGAATTCCGACTTCTCCCAGCTCTAGATCTAACTTGAGACAGACTGTCCCTGTGGTTTACCCATGAGAAACATTAATTTTAAGCAACATGGGTAAAACCAGACTCTTTTTTGCATTGTAGCGTTTATTCTCTCAATTGGTCTCTAACCGTCCAGTTGCACATACTGCAGTTCAAAAAGTACTTGAAGTTGAAATGACAGAGGAGTCCAGAAAGCAACTAGTTATGATAGTATAAAAACCATTTCCTGTAATTTCAGGATAAAAAGTTACTTGAGGATGTTAAAAATATGTAGCAAAGAGACATCAGCTAGAGATCAGTTTACAACCTCATTTACACCACCAGCATCCCACTAGGTGCCAGCTTTCTGAGGTATGTACCATTTCCAGGAGAGAGCACTCCTCCATTCATGTGCTGTGCAGTTGTGAGGTCCCTCGATGTCGACAGTGGCCTGCTCCTGCCCCTGGTGTTCACAGCTGGACCACACAGGGACCCATGCGCCTTCACCCCTCAGTGCTGGCTGTTTGTTGCTGCCTGGACTGATGGCTTTGCCAGACGCATCACTGTTCAAAGTGTTCAGAGACCAGGCGCTCCACTTCTTGTGTGGTTGGTTCTTGGTGCTGATCTACAATACACCAGTGGCTGCAAGTTAAGCAACATGTGGCTCTTTTTTGAGTTGACCGACCTAGCCACCCACGTGCCAAAAGACCCATTTGTGATGTGATTTTCTGCCTCATTCTCTTTAGCGCCAACCCTATTTGTCTGTACGTCCTTTCTCTGCTGTCGATCAGACTCCCCTGATGATACCTTCCTTGTCCAACGAGCAGCTCTCCCAGGATTTCTTTCAAAGCACCTTACACTATATTCCTTGAAAAAGTGACACTGGTATCACCAGAGATAGGCTTCTACTATAAAATTCTGACACCCAAATGAGTTTAAAATTTCTTCTTTCTCTGCCGCTGTCTCAATGACTGTGCAAGTTGTGACTGAAGCAATAATTAACAGGTTTTGGCAAGTGCAGCTTTTAAGTAACTGTTGAGGACTCTGATGCCCAGAATAACTATAGAAAAGAGTAAATATAAAATAAAGAGGAATCGAACGAGTCACAGTTGTCTTTTCCCTGAAGAGATACAAAATGGCCATTTTTGCAGACTTTTTCCATCTTGTAGATTTGTAGATGTCATATTCTGCCGTCAGTTAGTAGGGAAATCAGCCGTCCTCAGTGCGGATATGAGGGTGTAACTGACGGCAGCTTTTAGGTCTGTATCTCCCATCTCACTGAAAAATGTGTTAATTTAAAAATAAAACAAAGCTTTGCAAATTTTTCGGGATCCTATTAATTAATTTCAAAAGTTCCATTAGTTTGATGGAAGAATGGCCATGCACTATAATCATCTGCTGGCTGGTGACTTTTGATTTTGAAGATTTAGGAACTCAGCATCAGCCTCTGGCTCCTTTGCTTTACTAACTACCAGAGAATTTAAAGCAGCCTCCAAAGACCTTCATACGTATCAGTTTGGATGTTCTCCACCAGTTTCCCACTTGCATCCTCAACTCTCCATGAAAAAGGCACACCAGATCTCCCTGTTGGGTACTCCAGCACTGGGTCAGCATAATAAAACACATTTTTTGGGACAGTCCATAGCCGTGTAAACTATGTCATGCTGCTTTGGCTCCAGGAATGGTCAATTATGGGGGAAAGAGGACACGAGATCTTCTGTGTTGGCTCAGCTGCACAGAGCCCACTTTCATTCTGCTAGGACCCAATCCAGCATGGATTTCTTCCAAAGCGACACCCTGGGAACAGCATCGCTGGCTGCCAGGGTTTGTCACATCGTCTTGGCTCCCAGATGTGATTTGCTCAGTGTACAAATAAAACACTGTCTTCTCTCAGTCCTGGCTTAGAAGATGCAAGTGAATTTGACAGCCAGTCTGGGTTCCTTTTTATTTTGCTCTGGTAATGACATGTGAAAGTGGAAGTTCAAGTTTCCACAGAAATGTGGTCTATTTCACTTTTCTTCTTTATTTAGAGACATAGCCAAACATGGGAGTTTACTGAGAAACTGACTGTACACCAGGAGTCACAGCACAAGGGACCAGGACTACGTAGAAGCATGAGCAAGGGAGGATAGAGCTGCGACCGATGCTGCTCCTGGTCCTACTCCTGCTGAAACCAGTAGCCAAACAACTGCTGTGCCAGAACCATCAGTGCGAGGAGTGGGATAGTTGAGATGAGGAATGGGGAGTTGAGATGAGATGACAATGGTGGCAAGATATGAGACATGAAGCAGAAAACAGTAGTAGCAGAAAAGAATAGAATCTTCTCCTGTAGAGGAGCGAGTCCTGCATCTGTGTGCAACCTTAGAATCATAGAATAGTTTGGGTTGGAAGGGACCATTAAAAGTCACCTAGTCTGTTGCCCCTGGAATAAGTAGGGACATCTTCAACTAGATCAGGTTGCTTAGAGCCCCATCCAACCTGACCTTGAATGTTTCTAGGGTTGGGGCATCTACCACCTCTCTGGGCAACCTGTTCCAGTATTTCACCATGCTCACTGTAAAAAATTTCTTCCTATATCAGTCTGAATTGAAACTTTTTTAGTTTAAAGCCATTACCAGTTGTCCTATCACTACAGTTTCTACTGAAAATTCTGGCCCCATCTTTCTTATAAGCTCCTTTGAAGTATTGAAAGGCCACAACAAGGTCTCCCCAGAGCTTTCTCTCCTCTAGACTGAAAAATTCCCAACTGTTTCAGCCTTTCCTCCTACGAGAGATGTTCTATCTCTCAGATCATTCCTACGATCCTCCTCTGGACCCTGTCTAGCAGGTCTGTGTCTTTTCTGTGCTCATGACTCCAGAGCTGGATGCAGTACTCCAGATAGGGTCTCACACAAAGAGTAGAGGGGGAGAATCACCATGGTTCTTTTGATGCAGCCCAGGATACAGTTAGGTTTCTGGGCTGTGAGCACACATTATCAACTCATGTCCATCTTTTCATCTACCAACACCCCAAAGTGCTCCTCTGCAAGGCTGCTCAACCACTTCATCCCCCAGCTGGTATTGACACTGGGGGTTGCCCTTACCCAAGTGCAAAATCTTTCAATTGGCCTTGTTGGACTTCATGAGGTTCACATGAGCTCACTTTCTGAGTTTGTTCAGGTCCCTCTGAATGGCATCCCATCCCTCAGGCATGTCAACTGCACCATACAGCTTGATGTTGTCAAACTTGTTGAGGGTGGACTTGATCCCACTGTCTATAGCATTGATGAAGATATTGGACTCTAGTGGTCCCAGTACAGACACCTTAAGGACACCACTCATCACAGATCTCCACCTGGACATTAAGCCACTGACCGCTTCCCTCTGGATGTGACCATCCAGCCAATTCCTCATTGACCAAATAGTCCATTCATCAAATTCACATCTCTCCAATTTAGAGCAGGAATCTGTGGGGGACCATTTCAAAGGCCTTAAGATCATCTAGTTCCAACCCGCTGTCGTGGGCACAGGTGCCTCATACTATGCCATGATGCTCAAGGCTTTGTCCAACCTGGCCTTGAACACCCCCAGGGATGGAGCATTCACCACTTCTCTGGGCAACCTGTTTCAGTGCCTCACCACCCTCACAGTAAAGAACTTCTTCCTTATATCTAACCTGGTTCATCTTCATAAGACTATTTTTTTCTAAAATAGGGCATCTTTGGAGCATCTTTACCAAAGTGTCATTGTTATCTATGATACATCAGACACATCTTGGTAAATCTTTGCAATTAAAAGGTTAAGAGTTGTACCCTTAAAAATTAAGACTGACTTAGATATATCCCAGCTTTCCAGACAAAGAGGACTTCTGGCTGCCAGCCATGAACTAGCAACACTTACCTCCAGATTCAGGAGTTTTTCCATCACCAGCTATAGAGTGTCACTTAGTTTAATGAGTTATGCAAAGGGCACAGAGCCAGTTTAGTGACATGCCACCACTGTTTAATAAAAAAAATAAAATTAAAAAAAGAGTATTTTCTTCACATTTATCTTCAAAATACCCACTTAATCAGTAGCAATGAACATAGCGAGTACCTAAGGAATTACACTGGAGTCCATTCATTTTAATGCTTGCCAGCTAACTGAAACAATATCACCAAAGCCAATTCATCAACTATATGGCTACACCTCACTTAGGCAGCTTGATAAGAGAATGGCAAGGACAGAATCATGTGCACCAATTTCACAAAGTAAGACCCATTAAATAATGAAGATACCTGCTGTATTGCCCTTCCCTTCTTGCAGACTTTGGAAGAGGCATGTCAGTGCCTTCAAAGACAACACTGCTCAAAGAAAATCAATATGTCCTTGTCTCCTACTTTAGGCAACAGTACCTAGGCACTTTAAGTTACATGTCTTCCTTGTGAAAGTACAGGGACACTGGATTAAGGAGAATCAGCCTTTTAAAATGGTTGTGGTTGTAGAAAACATAAGGGATATCCTGGCGTAGAAATAACAAAAGAACATTTCAGCTTCCACCAGTCTGGACCAAGTCCATCACTTTTCTCTATCTTTATGCCATTCCCCTGCCCATAAATCCCTGGAGCCACAGGCTGAGCATCAGAGTTAGAAGTGATCAGCATAGAGGATGAGGGGCTCCTGAAAAAGATAATTAGCTCCATCTGGCTCAGACCAAAGCCTCTTAAAAGTATAGCTCCCTGTATTTTCCTTCTTCAGCCATCTCGAACAGTAATAATTAGTAGACACCTTATGGGCAGTGCCTCATTTCAGACGTTTACCAGCCACGTATACCTGATTTGCTGTGTGCTCTGCACTGTTGCATTGGTCTGTAGTGGTGGGGTGCTGGGTGCAGTCACCTGCTCTGCCACTGTGGCTGCTTGCCTGAGTACTTCTGAATCCCTCTTCCGTTTTGGGGTACCGACTAGCTGCTAAGTTTGGTGTGATATATTTTCCCTGGGGTCATAAACTCAAGCTGCCTACAAGATTACCTCTTGTTATACTACTGCTGTCTGCAAACCTTGTTTCCCATTCTAGATACTGTCAGAGGAATTTTGTAAAGTGGAGAGAAATATTGGATACTCAATATACATGTTGAGGCTTTTAACGTTGCCTTACATAAGTACTGTTCCCATGGGCTCTCACATGAGTTTCAAAACATGCCAGCATTCCAGCTTTGGGTGCTCAGTGAGGTAAAATGTTATCACGTGGCATCCATGCTTCGTTACTTACACCCAGGCAATGCTGCATGCAGACTAGACTCCAGCTCCACAGCCTGGTGTGGTCCATCAGAGAGCCCTGGGGGTGGAAGTCCTGTGCTCACAGTGGTTGAAGTCATTGCGTTGCTCCCCCAAAGACTTCCCTGTGCCCTGAATTCACCTCATCCCTTAAGCACTGCTGGGTGGTTAGGAGGATTTCTTTCCCCAGGAGCAGAGCTGAGAGCAGTAAACAGAAAGTATAGGGAAAGCTCCTGTTGTGTTCAGCTAAATTAGAAAATTAAAGTACAGAAGGCCAAGAAATTTCTTGATCACTTGGTTAATTCAAAAGCCCGTGTTTTGGGGAATTTTCTTATTTTGAATAAATGTAACATATTTTAAACATTTCTTTTTCTTTTAAACAAGCAGCATCTATCCTGTTCAGACACATTTGTTTAAAAAATTCTCCTGTATTACTGGGGGCACAGGACTTATTAAGACAACTATCCCTTTTAACTATTATTGCTAATCAGGAAAGACAAAGCTCCATCCCTCTGTTGATTTAGATTGGTCCCTTATTTTCGGTGTTATTAATTACACAAGTTATTGTATACCAGTTTGGTGGCAGCTCTTTCTCCCTGATTCTTTGAGTTAACTCTATCATTTGCAATTTCCCTCCGGACATGCAAATTCAAGTTACTGACTCTGAATGCAAATACTCACTATGGGCAGTTTCTGCTACTCAGAATAAAATTATTAAAAGGAGCTATTGTTTTTGTTTTTATCTGCTTGTGCATCTCTTCCCTGGAAGGAAATCATAAGACACTTAAAATTTCATTTACAGAACGCCCAACACTAGGGTTCTGACTTGTGCATATTGCATGGAAAATAAAAGGGTTAATTTAGTCCTCTAATGTATTGTTATAAGACTAATTATTTTACGTGTCTTCATTTCATTAATGAATTGCTGTTTTTTACATGCGTCTTCTTCCCCATTGCTTTTGTTTAAACCTCCTGGTGGGAAGGGATAGATTAATTTTGTTGTGCCTTAATGAAACTGTATGCTACATTAGATTTAACCATTTGGCATGCACTGCCAACATCACCATTATGCATAATGAATTATGTTTTGTGAGCCCCAAACTAACACAGACCTTCGATGTTCCTCTGTAGATATTGCAACAACACAGCTGGCAGGCATACCAAGTTCAGTCATTACTTTGAACTTACACGAAGACCTAGAGCTTAACACAAGAATGCAGCTTTCGAAAATTTTTCATAAGGAAATGAGAAGTTGACTTAAAAAAAGGAAATGCTTTCAAGAGAAGATGTGGAAAGCTCATTAAGCTTTGCTGTTATCTACCAGTAGCTGCATTTGATATGCGGGTAGGTATGGGTGGATGTGTACGCTTGGTTTGCAGTCACATGCAAAACCCCCAGTGAGGCTGTGCATGCTTCATGCTGGGACCAGCCAACCCTTTCGCCCTCTGTGGAGTTTACCTGTTAACATCTGTTTCAGCTGCTGAAGGTCTTCACATGTGAACTCTCAGCCTCAGCAGCCAATCTGATCACTCTGACAGGGTTTCACCTGCCTAGCTTTCTGCCAGTGAAGTGACAGAGAAACAACCGACTAAACATGCAAAACCTTCTCCCATGTCCAGTGTCCTATCACTTTTGGTTTCTTTGTTTATTGTTCATCAGAGGTGCTCAGCCTGTTCATTACCAGGGCACCATATGCAGTTCCTCAAGAGTTAGGCACTTAGTAGCTCCTCCAGTCACCTGGGTATACACACCCAGGCATGAACTGGCAACAGCAGGACTCTTTCCCAGGAACATCATGATTCAGCTAGCTAGATGTAGTCTCATGCACCTGCTCCTGCCCCTTGTGCCAGGGCAAGTTAATGTCTGGCCATAGCAACTCAACTTCCATCACACTCATGTCTCTCTTCCCATCCATCTGGGACATCTCACTATCAGGACAGTTACACAAGTTGTTTGTCAGGGAATTACAGAAGTTGTTTGAACAAAGAGACAAAACAATGTAGCCCAACATCTGTCTGTTAAATACTAATTGGCTAACATGCACTGAGGAGCTTCTACTCTACACCTTCCTCACTATCTTGCCCACCACCACCCACCTTCAGCCTCCATGTGCCCAGCTCTGAGCACTCAGCTCTGCCTCTTTCACATGCATCTCCTCTGAGCTCTGCTCATCACTCTTGTTGGAAAGAACAAGGTTAACCCCAAAGCAACGCTGAACCCTGAGGTGAAAGCAGCAAGTCTGTGGGGACTATTTAATGTATTCTCATTAAAATCATGAGGAAATTAATGTGTCTGTGAGATGAGTTCACATGCCTGAGCAAGATAAGGAGCATTTGGACCATTGTGTCTGAAGCAGATTAAATGTAATAATGATAATACATTTATAATACAAAGAGTTTTTCTTTTCCCTGGTAGCAGGAGATATTTTCAGATTCATGTCAGTGATTGTTACCCCATTGTCCCAACCTATCTATTTTATTTTTTTTTTAACCTTATGATCTTCCTAGAAGTTCTGTATCTGCAGAAAACCATCTATACAGTGACTAGGTTTAGTTAGTTGGATTTAACCTCGAAGCTGACTCAGCTCTGAGGAAGGCATGGTGGTTTCCAGAGGGTATTTGCACTTGCACAGACCCTGCAACTTCCAAGGACAATATTTAGTAGATTTTCTCCAGATTTCTGACCAAAACCTGTAGAGGTGGCTTCCACGTACACATAAAAGCAGCTTCTACTTCATAAAACAGCTGGAGGAAGGAGTTGCTCCTTTATATCCTCTGTCCTAGCAAACTGATAAGTTCTTTCCCCAAGAGACAGCTACAATTTCCACTTCTGCCTTAGAAGATATCCTTTTGAGAAGTGAGCCTTGCTACCACAGCCTAAGCTCTTCCTGGCCACAGGTATATATACACTATGGTACCCCCAGAGAGGGGGATACCATAACGTATATATACTTACAGGGAAGGTATGGTCTGTAATAAGACCACCTAGCACTCATGCTCCTCTTCTAGCACTACTTACTTATTCTGTGTAGCCAGTTCATAAAATGCATAAACAACCTTTAGAGGAGGACTGGGCATCACCCTTCCCCCTCCCTCCATGACTCCTACCTGTGTCACACATTATGCCCATAGACCTTCATGATGTTTGCTCCCCTTGTCCTGCTGGGCACGCTGAGCCTCACCAGGCCTGCCTGCTTCTTCTCCATGACCTGATGCAGACGGATTGGGTGCCTCTTCCAGGTGCTGGATACCTAAAACAAAGATGGTGCCTCACTTCTCTATGTCAACAAAGTCTTTCTGAAACATACAACTTCATGTATTTAAATATGTAAACATACATAGATACACACATATAAGTGTAGATGTGTGTGTGTGTTTATATATATGTATGCAAATGTGACCATAAATAGCATTTCTGAAGTTTTCCCCTGGTAACCAGTGATGGTACCTTTCTAACTGGGGGATGTTTTTCTCCTTTCTGAGCAGATGTGTGCTGGTTCAGTCTGCAGATGCCACCCATTGCTTCTGAACATGTGTGTAGAAGACAGCCTTTTTAATCTTCTCCTGTAATCAGCTCCCGGGAGCCCAGACTCTGAAGTTGTGAGAAGCACAAGTGTTGTACACTGAATCAGCGCAGACACAGAACTCAGAAATGCTGCCTGTATCTTGTCTGTGCCAATATAGTTGTTATAAACACCAATGTGTGTGATAAGCTGAACTAGGTTGTCAGTCAAAATCTGGCACTAGGCAAAACAAAGCCTAAATAGGGAAAGCTGATTCTGTGAACCTTTCACTGATCGGTGTTTAAAACTCATCAATGATAACTAGGAGCTATTAATCCTGCATGTATTCCCTGCAGTTTTTAATTACAGATATTGAAACTAATGGGTACAGTTCAAGACTGCAAGGAGGCACACTGGCTATAAAATTAAATTTACAGAGATATGCTTTTGTTTGTTCAAATGTCCTTGAAAAATACAAATAAAATTGCTTGGCAACACCAAGGCAAGTCAAACATTTTCCTCAGCTGGCAGGGTTCTCCTCTAAGAAATCCTTCTTTGTTTGCCAAAAGACAATATTAATGACAAGGACTGGACCTGAATGGAATTAAAGCACAAAAACTGCATTAAAGTTACAATAAGGGGTGCATTGTAAAGTCTGATTTATTTTAGATCCATGAAAGCAAGGAAATTTATTGTCAAGGCCGAGTCTTTCAGCTGACACTCTTCATCTAACTCACACCGGACCGCTCCGCAGCAGAGGATTTGGGGATATATAGCTTCAGCCCTTTCCCTCAGCACCTTGTGGTGCTCAGGCCCAAACAGACAGCTGCATGCTGCCTTCACTGATCTGAAGGAAGGCCTGCCGACCTCCCTGCAGCTCCATGTGTGGTGTCTGGTGCGAATGAGTCAAAAAGTTAACTCCTGTATTTGCAGAGACTTTGCACCATGGTTACATCTGCTTATTATTTTTTTACCTTGAACTTTAAGAAATGGTGCCAGTTGAAGGGCAGTGAAAGACATGAACCTCTGTGACGTCAGTGCTAGTTTGGCAGATGGTCTTGCTTAGCACCCCTCATCCTGAGATCTGCAGAAGAAATAGGTGAGCATCCATTGAGTCTGCCCATGTAGATGCACCAGGACAAAGAGATTTGGGTGAAGAATGCTTGTGTAAAACAGCCCTGCTGAATGAAGTTCTCAGTCTATATAGAGAGATGAAGAAGTTTTTTTCCACGTTAGGGACTATTCCTTTGGTGAAAAAAGTAATAGCCTAATTTCCAAGGCCCATGCAGTTCTGCTCCATTTGATAGGAGTAATGGATTTGAAGTCTTCAGAAACCCCACAGATAGCACATGATGGAGCACCTATGCAGCATGCAGAGTAGTCCTTAGAGGCCCACAGAACATATGCTGCATCCTAGAGGTAAAGCAGCTGTGGGGGAGCTATGTGTAATGCTGGGTGTCAGGATACCTTGGTTATATTCTCAGTCAAGGGATTAGATTTGGGGCTGCAGATTGTGTAATCAGGAATTTCAATTTGGCTTGCAGAGGAAATTGATTTAGATATGTCACTTTAGAGACCTGGTCTCTCTTCCCCTGCAGAAGAACATAAAACCTAGCTCAGTAATGACAGTGATGCCTTGTGGAAATATTAGCAACAGGCTTCGGAAGAGGTATTCTTAGAAACTCTGGCTTTCAGCCTAATATTACTTTCCTTTGGTTACAGGGTGTCTTAAACAGGGACCACAAACACATCCTGGCCACATCCAAAAGCAAAAGCTTCAGAGCTGCCCAACTCCCAGAACTTTACTCAGAACAATGAGCTACAACATCATTTTTAGGTTTCCTATTTTAATGGCAGGAAGAGTTTTTTAAAGATCCTCTATGCTCTTACTTTAAAGTTATGGAAGATTTTTCTTGTGGTGTAGTATTCCTCTTAACCAGCATAAAATTTAGGAAAGGCCCAGAATAAATCTCTTTCAGAACATACAAACATTAACACTTATTTATTCAGCAAACCATTGCCAGAGCATGCTTTTATACTCACACATCAACTGTGTAAATACTGTAGATAATTCTTAAAACTCATATAATGCACTTAACAGATTGCAATGCTTCTTTTTTTGGTGTATGAAGGCAAAAGATGCTAAGAATTAGTTCAAAGAGTGAAAAAAGAAAGTCCTGGAAATGAACCAGTACGAATGGCACAAGACCCACGTGGAAAGAGCCATCTCCACCTGTAGACCTGTGTTTCTCCATTAGCTTTGGTTCCACTCACAGAAACCAGCAACACATTTTCACTGTAGTCCATCAGTGGCTGCTTCCACCCAAACTAGTTTCATTTCTATTTCACATTTCTATACACAACGATTGTGATCTTGAACATCTTCTTTTTTCAGGTCCTACACTAAAGTTTCAATCAGGCTGTAATTATTCAGCAAGGGAGGACACACTCTGGAGAGATCCACTCCAGCTCCCATCTCAGAGAGGGAACCGGGGCTGCTCAGCTCAGCCCAAAGTACTGAGTTCCCCAACTTTTGGATCCAACACTTTATAGAAGCATGAAAAATCACTGCTGTGTGCTTTTCTGCCTCTTTGCTTTTAGGTCTAACTTGATGCCCACCAAGGCCATTAGGATTTAGAAATTAATTTCAGTGAGATCCTTCTGAAACTTTCCTACTCATTGCTGAGACAAGATGCTGGAACTGAAGCAATGTTCTACAAAACAGACATGGAGATGTGAAGGAAGAGAATAAAAAAAGAGCCCTGGTCCATTTTGCTCCCAGGCCATAGATGTTCCCATGTGTTCCATATAGCTCTCCTGCATAAGTTTGTTCTGATGTGACCCTGCACACCTGAGCAAGCAGCACCCTTCCTGTACACATGATTTTGATGCAGGAGCTGGTGTACATATACTGCTAACAGCCTTTTGCAGTGGGTAAGAGTGGACAAAAAATGAAACTTTGAGCCAATTTTTTCCTCTTTGATGGTATTCATGCCTGCCACACAAATTGGCATTTTGTATAGATGTTAACCAGAACTTGCCCCTTTGTCAAGTGTGTTATTGCAAATACAGTTCAGGGAACAGTAATGGTCCCTATAGCCTCTCATGACTTCCCAGCCACCCAGAAATCACAGCAGGTGTATAGGTGAGATCGACATGAATTTTCCTTCATTTCTTCTGTATTTCTTCTGTGTTTTTTGGAACTGCCGTATTGCTGTTCCCTGTCAATGCTGTGATGCTGATTTCTGATCCTGGCCTGTGTGGGGTCAGACACTTTGTATACATATATTGCTAATTTCTATTTATATAATATGTTTGTATTTGTATTAATATTCATGTTTGTATTTATTTCTAAATAATGCTATTCAAGATATGTTAATTTGAATCTTCTGACACTGTTTTTTTATAGGTATGTGCTGGCTAGTCAAAGAACAAAAAAACCCCAACAACTCCCCCTACATTTTAAACATAGTGGAAAAAACATTATTAAAAACAAATGAGAAATCAGCATGTTGTCAGAACTGAAATATTTGCTAATAAACTGAACTGAAATGAATAAATTTTTTCCTGCAGGCCAAGTTACTTACTATGATTTTTCAAATTACTGGATTCAATCTCTGACAAATATACTTGTTTTCTATATTTACTCTAAATGTATTATTGCAAAGAAAGAAATTTCTGCAATTTCATTGCTAGGTTACAAATACCGGAACAGAAAAATTGGGGGTTGCATTTCTTTGGACATGTAGATAGCTTTTAGACAGCCATTTCAAAGTTTTCTTGCCAAGAAAATGAATTTTCTAACTTGTTATTTCAGAGTCCATGTAGTATGTGTTCCTTGACAATTTAGATGTTTTGGAGTGTCCCATCCAAGACAAAAATAAGGAACTTCTTATAGTCACAGATTTCATTAGTATTTTATAGTCATTGAGCTTGTATTTATTGTGTGCAGCATGTTAAAGGGATTTGTACAGTTTGTACAGGTAAAACATTTTTAAAACACTGTATGAAACACCTTCGTATTAGCAACTATTCGTGAACTATGACACCAATAATTAAAGCATATGTATGAGATTAAGAACGGAAATTGGTATGAGTCACAAGCTCTTCTGATGTGGAGGACAGCAATCATTTAAATGAGACACCTCTTGGGTGGATCAAAAAGATTCCCACTAGCTTTAATTTGGCACTGACCCAACTGACTTACAATAGTTTTTGTTTTCCTATGAGTTTGTGGTTTAACTAATTCTGCTTCCATTCCATTGTATGATAAGCAAAAAAAAACCCACTCAAATTATTTCTCTGCCCCAGCAGTGTAATGCCGTTGATGTAAACTTTCAGCTCTGAAAGGAAAATGGGACACATTAACTTAATATTTAAATGGTTTTCAAAGTTTTATTAGTCATTCTGAAGTTTTTGCTGTACTTACCCAGGAAGTTTCTATGTGGTCCCTTGGCTGAAGCACTGTACATTCTAGAATTGCCTTTGATAACAACTATATTGACTCAACCTTTCAAAATAAATTTTTCCATCTATCTGGAATGGCATGAAGAATGCTGTCCTAATGATAGCTATTAGACTTCATCCCCATTTCGTATATGAAAGTCAGACTTTTGGAGCAGTATCTTCATTTCTTTCTGTGCATTTTTAGTATGGTATCTTTTGCCAACCAGGATGTAGAACAACTGCCATTGTCTGAATGCAGCATTCAAAAACTGCTTTTGTTTTTCTTTCCAAAGCATAACACAATAGTTACTCACTTTCTGTCTCTTACCATCCAGTGAGAGCCTCTCCCAGTTCCAGTGGTTTTATTGCTGACTTTTGTGGGCGCAAGATCAAACCCTTGATGGGAACTACTGCACAGATAGTTCATTACTGTTTCAGGGTACTCCTCAGGAGACAACCATGTGGCTGAGATGCAGGAGAGATGTTACAAACCATGGGTCTGCAGAGGCTGGGTGCTACCACCCACGATCCTAAAACTTGGCATTGCCGTCCCAGCAATATTTTCCCATAGCTATGGGCATGACTGCAACCAGAGCAGAGCTGCAAACTCTCCAGTGAAGGTCCTTACTGCAGAGCTGCTCTGCCAAAAACACAGAACAGCCAATGGATGGCTGGGCTGAGATGCTGCTGGAGGAGGCTATGCCCTCACAGGACAGGGTGATGCTCAAAGGAGTCACCAGTCAAGCTGTGTGGGGCAAGAAAAGTTAGAAGTACAAGGACAGCCAGAGAGGTATTTTCAGACTGAAGAGTAAGAGAGGATACAAAGAAAATGAGCAGAGAAAAGATGCCTGATTTCAGCTGCAACCTCACCCAGCTAGACTTTGGAAAGAGGCTTTTCCTGGACTGCTACAATACAGTATCAGGCTTGAACATACTGTTTTTCACATTTTTAACCAATGCATTAACAGTGGTGATATGACACAAGAAAGCTTGCAGCTTTACGCTGAGTGATGCAGTGAAAACAGCAGCAGCAGGTTCAGTGACAACAGGAGGCTAACTCCTGATTTTGGGGAGGGAGTGGTGGCACAGACAGGAGTAATGCTCCAGCATCCCTCAGCCAGCTTTCTGTGGGGACCTGAGGCAGAGTTAGGTTATGACCCTGAAAGCAGCTGCAAAGCTATTAACTTAGGAATTAAAATGGTGGGCAGCACCTTTGGAAGCAGAGAGGTTATTGCATGCAGGTTGGCGGGAGGAGAAAGCTAGGAATAAAAATAAGAGTGCAAGTAGAGAGGACACAGCAAAAGAGAGCTTCAGCAGCAGAAAATAAGACTGTATTCTTTAAAAACATGAGGTGGTGGCTGAAAGAAACATAGGTCATGTAATTTTCCTAGAAACAGTATCGTTTTACACAGAAACTGCAATGCAAAACCCTATGGAGACCAAGCAGGGATTTGGTGAGTGCTGCAGCCTGTCAGAGTCAGCC
This sequence comes from Strigops habroptila, assembly GCF_004027225.2. Lineage (NCBI taxonomy): Eukaryota > Metazoa > Chordata > Aves > Psittaciformes > Psittacidae > Strigops > Strigops habroptila. Next base: position 80,670,407 of record NC_044302.2, on the reverse strand, counting down.
CAAAGGGAGGGCGCAGTGTCAACCACAGCTAGCTACTTGAACATACATCCACACTATGGAAAAATAAGTCTTTTTACCATCAGATTCATCGTTAGACCAAATAACCTCTTTTGAAATGGCCTTTAGAACCAAATGCGAAGGCTGCTTAACATGGCATTGGCTAACCAGGATGTCTTTCCTTTATCTTACAGACTCTCCGGACTGACACAGAAGACAGGAAAGAAATTCAGGGACCATGTTTCTGGGGAATGTTCTCTGATCCTTCTTTTTCTTCTGTTTAGAATGGCTACGTGGAGTGTTTTGCAGGTACAAATTTGCACGACAGATTCTATGGGAAATCTGCATAATCAGTGGACACGTTCCCTTTTCCATTCTTCAAAGTTAGGAAAAAAACCCAACAACAAACAAACCTGAAAACTGTTTCACTGTGCAGAAACACACACAAGGAAGTAAATTACTTTTACAACATCTTCTTAAACTGTTAAATTATTAACAAGAACAGAAAATGGGAAGTAGCACCTTTAAAAGAAAAAGGCTTTGGGGTGTTAAAATGATAGGAACTGCAATTTTCAAAGCTGTGTATAGTACAGTATGTACAGAAAAGTAATAGTTATCTCCATTAATTTTTGAATCATTCTCCTTTAGTCAAGGTGCTATGTTTCAGAGTGTATTGTTTGTATGGAAGTTATAACGTTGCCTGCTGTGCAAAAGAAGGACGTGAGAAAAGACTGAAATAAAGTCAATAGGGGACAAATCTTGCTCCCACAAAATTAATGGAAGTTTGCTCCATTGTCTTCAATGAAATAAAAACACTGAGGCACAAAATCTAGTAATTTACCTTCTGTAAATGTTGAGAAAATAAAGCATGATATATGATTTGAGAGTGGGAGGCTGCTTGTTCATATGTCTGTATTCATGTAACGAATTTTCTTTCATTTTAAAAGAATATGGCAAAACAGTAGCTGTAACCTTCTGATCATTCCTCCTTCTGTCTGTAATGGTATAGCCTAGTCAGAAGAGAATTGACACAGCAAGTTCCGGGCAAAACCTAAAGTTTCTGACTTCAAGCACTCTGGAGTGATATGAGTGAGAAAAAAGTGTGTTTTATCTATGAGAAAGATTCTATTTTTTAATTTTTTTTTTTATTATTTACAGTGAAACAGCTTGATTTGCTAATACTAAACCTTTAAGAACATAGCTCTCAACAGGAAAAAAGGAAGTTACTTTTCCATTTTTTTATAAAAATGCTGATGGCTGAATAGCAGATTCAGCTAAGTGGGAGACAGCAGGGATCTTTTAATTGACCTCAGTAGCAAGTATCAGACTAAAACCGTGATGTTCTAATCACTAGAAAATTCATGTGCCATGCATACTAGTCATCACAGTGGTTTAGATGGGATCACAGTTACACCCGAAGCTCAGCTGGATGTGGCTGCATCACTTCTCTGCCAAGAGCTGCTGCAGAGGCACAGTAGCAGTGAGGACTGCTCAGTGCAGACCCCTCCTCTCCCAGCCCAGGCCTTGCCAGGTGGGCTGTGGCTCTCTGAAAAAGCACCATCCACACACACCTATGCCGGGATTTTAGTCCAAGCAAGTTAGAGAGAGGCTACTGAGTCAACCAGCTTTGATGCTATGGTTAAAATCTGCTGACAGAAGAAGTTGACCCAGTTAACATTTAAAAACCATCATTGCTACAGCATACAGTGCAACAGTTGGTAGTGAAACTCTCAATGATTAGAAAGAACCAGTAAAAGTCAAAATAAATTATAATTATGCTGTATCAAACAAAAATGGAATGATCAAATTTTGGAACTCAGTTGCAAAATCCAGGCAAAAGCGGTGACCCATATTTGCAAACACTCTGTAAACTGGAGTGATTCTTTTTTCCCTTCATTCAGCATTCCTTACATAAGCAGAGTCAAAGGATATTTAAATAACACACACAAAATAGGCAAACCTGAGATAGGTAAGGTCATGAAATACATGTGTGAGCAACAGCGGTAGCTGAAAAATACTGATTAGCACCACTGGCATTCAAGTGGCTCTTCAGTTTAAATTAGAGAGAGGTACAAAATTTACATTTGTTAACCACAAATGCCTTTGATCATCAAGTGAGCATCCTACACGAGAGTAATATTTAGCGCTGTGTCCCACATACAGCTTCTTAGCAGCCACTCCTCAGAGAGTGGGAATCTCCCGTGCACTCCAACAACAACAGTTTGCATAGGTTTTGAAAAGCTTTTTTGAATATAGATCATAATTTGATTCTGCTTTGTACTGCTAAAAGCATTTGGAACGGCTAATATTATTCTTCCATACAAGTCAGGCAACAAGTCCTATAATTCCAGTAGAAACCTCTGGCGAGAATAGAGGGGAAGCTGAATATCCTGTAGGACCCATGAGTAGTCTATGGATAGCCAAGTAATCAGCCTTCAAATGAATGTGCTTGTCAGATCAGAACAGTCAGAGCTGATTAAATCATGCTTGGTTTATTGGCATTGTCTCAGCCTCCCACAGATTAAAGCAGAAACTAGTTTAATAGGACATATGAACAAATTTGACTTTTTTTTTTTTTTGTTAAACTGATAAAATTGGAAGTTTGCAAACAAGGTGTGATTAACCAGGCCTGACTGTACTTGACAAACATAATGGTGTTTTAGGATTTCTAACAAGGTTCTCAGGGCTTTCAATGTATTTTTATGGTCACTTTTCCATGAAGTTCTACTGAAAGTGATGGTAACGTCTTTCCAGGGCAGGAGTTTGCCTGTAATCTGCTAACAATCTGGACCAAATAAAACTACCAGTAAAGTCAGTGGTGGATGTCAGAGTATACATCTAAGTTAGCTTAAGAATCACAGACCTTATAAACAAAATGGCAAGAATAAGCATCAACAAGCTCCGTTTGGGAGCAGAATACACTTGACAAAATCTTAATGTCAGGAAGGAGGTCCTGGAGAGGCAGCGTCTTCTTCGCAGCCCCGATATGTCCCCCTCAGAACTGCCTCATCTCTCCCCATGGGCATTTGCATCTCTTCAGGAATGTCTGTCACAAAGTTACTGAGTGGAGAAGATAAAAAGTTTTAAAGAAAATCCAGCAATGTAGCAATGGAGAAATTAAAACCCCATAGTTTGCAGAAGCATCATATCCTCTGTTTGAGTTATGAGTCATGGTTCCTTGTCCACAGTAGAAAGTTATTTAAGAACCTTTCTCCACCAGATATCTGAACCCTTTCTAGGTAGTTCAATGAGCTATGTGTGGAAGACAGATCCTCTCATCTCAAGTCTGCAGACTGAATTCAACTCAGGTCAACTAGCAGACAGTATATGAAAACACACTGAGAGCATAAAGTGTGTTTCGTACAGCATGTGAAACAAGATGCCAACAATTTAACAGCAGTGCTGCGGTTGGTCTAAAGATGGAATACCAACACTTTCAAAGGCAGAAATAGTATCATAGGCAAGCTGATGGAGTTGGATAAAGTTCGTAAGTTTTAGGGTTTACTATTCCTTCACCTGGTCTGACAAAGCAATAATAAGTCCTCAGAGATGAATTCTCTAGGCATTTTGTGAAAATAAGCTCCACGATCCGGCCAAGCACAGAGGTGAGACTGACTGGTCTGTAGTTCCTTGGGTCTCACATTTTTCCCTTCTTGAAAATGGGGGTTATATTTCCCTTTTTCCAGTTGTCAGGAAATTCACCTGACTGCCATGACGTCTCAAATACAATGGACAGTGGCTCAGCAACTTCATTTGCCAGCTCCTTCAGGACTCTTGGATGGATTTCATCAGGTTCCATGGACTTGTGCACATTCAGGTTCTTAAGATGATGTCTCAAACCTGATTCTCTCCTACAGTGGGCCTAAGGTTTTCATTCTCACAGTCCCTGTATCTGCCTTCCAAGACTTGGGTGGTGTGGTCAGAGCACTTGCCAGTGAAGACTGAGGCAAAGAAGTAATTGAGAACCTCAGCCTTCTCCAAATCCTGGGTAGCCAGTTCTCTCGATAGCTTCCGGAGAGGGCCCACGTTATCCCCAGTCTTTCTTTCATTTGCAACATATCTATAGAAGTCCTTCCTGTTCTCTTTGACATCCCTGGCCAGACTCAATTCTAATTGGGACTTAGCTTTCCTGACCTGATCCCTAGCTTCCCAGACAATATCCTTGTATTCTTCCCAGGCCACCTGTTGTCACTTCCACCTTCTATAAGGTTCTTTTCTTTCTTCTAAGCTTTTTCTCAGCAGCTCCTTATCCATCCATAGAGGTCTCCTGGCCTTCCTGCCCCATTTCCATCTTGTCAGGACACAACACTCCTGAGCTTAGAGCAGGTGATCCTTGAAAATCAGCATTCTTGGGCTCCCCTGCCCTCTAGGGCTTTATCCCATGGGACTAAGGTCCCATGAGCAGGTTCCTGAAGAGGCCAAAATCTGCTCTCTTGCAGTCCAGGGCAGTGAGCTTGCTGCATGCCCTCCTCACTGTCCTGAGGATCTTGAACTCAACCATCTCATGATCACTGCAAGCAAGGCTGCCTTGAAGCATCACATTCCTGACCAGCCCCTCCCTGTTGGTGAGCACAAGGTCAAGCATGGAACCTCTCCTTGTCAGCTCCTCTATTACTGCAAGAGGAAATTGTCTTCCACACAATCAAGGAACCTCCTGGATTGCTTGTGATGGGCCGTGCTGGGCAGTGCCGGGCCGTACCATCCCTCCAACAGATATCAGGGTGGTTGAAGTCTCCCATGAGGACAAGGGCCTGCGAGCATGAGGCTGCTCCTATCTGTTTACAGAGCTCTTCATCCACACAGTCCGCCTGATCAGGTGGCCTGTGGCAGACCCCCACAGCAATGTCCCCCATCGCATTTCTCTCTCTGACCCTGACCCAGAGGCTCTCAGTTGGCTCATCACCCATCCCCAGACAGAGTTCCATACTCTCCAGCCTGTCATCGGCATAAATAGCTACTCTCCCTCCCCATCTGCCTGGCCTGTCTTTCCTAAAGAGCCTATAACCTTCCATTCCAACACTCCAATCATAGGAGCCATCCCACCATGTTTCTGTGATGCCAATGATATTATATCCGTGTAGCCATGCACACATCTCTAATTCCTCTTGTTTATTCCCCATACAACAGGTGTTTGTACAGAGGCATCTGAGATGAGCTCTGAGTAACTAATAATATGTAATAACTAATAACATGTAATAACTAATAACAAATTTTACAGACTTTATTTACTGATGTTATAAGGTTGTGAGTGAACAGAACTCAATGCATGCATTGGCAAAACCTGAACTATTAATGTTCAGAAGCTCTCCACTCATGTAAAGCCCAGCTAATGGTATTTAAATGTATTCTGGCTGGGCAGTGAGGAACAGCTTTGTGATTTGAACAGTCCTTTAATGTTGTTTTTCTCAGAGGCTGTATGTAGCATGGTGTTATTTTGTTATGTCTTTCACACAAATTACATCATCCTTAGTTTGATGCACCTTCCTTGCCCTGAGGGCACTGGGACATCCCCATGTTGTGCTTTGTTGCTACTTAAAAACTTCAAGGGCTCACGTCATGCCCTGGCTCATAGGGGGCTGACAGTCACCTGGATGCCCCAGCTCTGCAAAGCCTGGCTGATTGCTTCTCTATGCCAGGGAGCTACATAGCCCCTCAGAGAAGAGCAACCCCTTCTCTCCTGTTTGGAGAGAAACTAAAAGTGAATGGCTCAGTGAGCCTCCAGAAGGAGCTCTCACAAGCCCAGTCTGCAAAACAGAAGGAAGGAGTGAAGCCTGAAGTCCAGCAGCCCACTACATAGACTGTTTGGCGGGATTTACAAGGAAGCTAGCTATTGTCCCAAGAAAAAGGATAGCAGAGGATCCTCTTTATATTTAGTTGCTGCTACAGTTGGAGATTTGAGGTACATCCGTTAAGCTTTTTTCAGCTAGAGAGGCTGGGTGTAGACTGACAGTGTGTTAGAATCATAGAATCATAGAGTAGTAAGGGTTGGAAAGGACCTTAAGATCATCTAGTTCCAACCCCCCTGCCATGGGCAGGGACACCTTGCCCTAAACCATGTGGCTCAAGGCTCTGTCCAACCTGGCCTTGAACACCGCCAGGGATGGAGCATCCACAACCTCCCTGGGCAACCCATTCCAGTGCTTCACCATCCTCACTGTAAAGAACTTCTGCCTTATATCTAATTTAAACTTCCTCTGTTTAAGTTTGAACCCATTACCCCTTGTCCTACCACTACAGTCCCTAAGGAAGAGTCCCTCCCCAGCATCCTTGTAGGCCCCCTTCAGATACTGGAAGGCTGCTATGAGGTCACCACGCAGCCTTCTCTTCTCCAGGCTGAACAGCCCCAACTTTCTCAGCCTGTTTTCATATGGGAGGTGCTCCAGCCCTCTTATCATCCTCGTGGCCCTCCTCTGGACTCGCTCCAACAGCTCCATGTCCTTTTTATGTTGAAGACACCAGAACTGTATGCAGTACTCCAAGTGAGGTCTCACAAGAGCAGAGTAGAGGGGCAGGATCACCTCCTTTGACCTGCTGGTCACGCTTCTTTTGATGCAGCCCAGGATACGGTTGGCTTTCTGGGCTGCGAGCGCACGCTGAAGCCGGCTCATGTTAAGCTTCTCATCAACCAACATCCCCAAGTCCTTCTCCGCAGGGCTGCTCTGAATCTCTTCTCTGCCCAGCCTGTAGCAGTGCCTGGGCTTGCCCCGACCCAGGTGTAGGACCTTACACTTGGCTTGGTTAAACTTCATAAGGTTGGCATCAGCCCACCTCACAAGCGTGTCAAGGTCCCTCTGCATGGCATCCCTTCCCTCCAGCGTATCAACCGAACCACACAGCTTGGTGTCGTCCGCAAACTTGCTGAGGGCGCACTCAATCCCACTGTCCATGTCGCCGACAAAGATGTTGAACAGGACCGGTCCCAACACCGATCCCTGAGGGACACCACTCGTTACAGGTTTCCAACTGGACATCGAGCCATTTACCACAACTCTTTGCGTGCGGCCATCGAGCCAGTTCTTTATCCACTGAGTGGTCCATCTATCAAATTGATGTCTCTCCAATTTAGAGACAAGGATGTCATGCGGGACAGTGTCGAACGCTTTGCACAAGTCCGGGTGGATGACGTCAACTGCTCTGCCCCTGTCCATCAGTTCTGTGGCTCCATCATAGAAGGCCACCAAATTGGTCAGGCAGGATTTCCCCTTAGTGAAGCCATGCTGGCTGTCACCAACCACCTCGTTGTTTTTCATGTGCCTTAGCATGTTTTCCAGGAGAAACTGTTCCAAGATTTTGCCAGGCACAGAGGTGAGACTGACTGGTCTGTAGTTCCCGGGTCTTCCACCTTCCCCTTCTTGAAAATGGGGGTTATATTACCCTTCTTCCAGTCATCGGGAACTTCACCTGACTGCCAGGATTTTTCAAATACGATGGACAGTGGCTTAGCAACTTCATTCGCCAGCTCCTTCAGGACCCGTGGATGGATTTCATCAGGTCCCATGGACTTGTGCACGTTCAGGTTCTTAAGATGGTCTCGAACCTGATCCTCTCCTACAGTGGGCCTAAGGTCTTCATTTTCACAATCCCTGCATTTGCTTTCCAAGACTTTCGTGGTGTGGTCAGAGCATTTGCTGTGAAGACTGAGGCAAAGAAGTCATTAAGAACCTCAGCCTTCTCCAAATCCATGGTAGCCAGTTCTCCTGATAGCTTCTGGAGAGGGCCTACATTGTCCCTAGTCTGTCTTTTATTTGCTACGTATCTATAGAATCCTTTCCTGTTATCTTTTACATCCCTTGCCAAACTTAATTCTAGCTGGGCCTTAGCTTTCCTGACCTGGTCCCTAGCTTCCCAGGCAATGCTCCTATATTCTTCCCAGGCTGCTTGTCCTCGCTTCCACCTTCTATAAGCTTCTTTTTTCCCTCTAAGTTTCCTCAGCAGCTCCTTGTCCATCCATGGAGGTCTCCTAGCCCTCCTGCTGCACTTTCTTCTAGGCGGGATGCAACGCTCTTGAGCACGTAGCAGGTGATCCTTGAATATCGACCAGCAGTCTTGGGCCCCCCTGCCCTCTAGGACTGTTTCCCCTGAAACCTTACTAAGGAGGTTCCTGAAGAGGCCAAAGTCTGCTTTCTTGAAGTCCAGGGCAGTGAGCTTGCTGCACGCTCTTCTCACCGTCCTGAGGATCTCAAACTCAACCATCTCATGATCACTAGAGCCAAGGCTGCCCTGGAGCGTCACATTTCCAACCAGTCCCTCCCTGTTGGTGAGCACGAGGTCAAGCATGGCACCTCTCCTTGTCGGCTCCTCTATTGCTTGAAAGAGGAAGTTGTCTTCCACACAATCGAGGAACCTCCTGGATTGCTTGTGCCGGGCCGTACCGTCCCTCCAACAGATGTCAGGATGGTTGAAGTCCCCCATGAGGACAAGGGCCTGCGATCGTGAGGCTGCTCCTATCTGTCTGCAGAGCACTTCATTCACAGAGTCCTCTTGATCAGGCGGCCTGTAACAGATCCCCACCGTAATGTCCCCCGTTGCTGTTTTCCCTTTGATCCTGACCCACAAACACTCTGTTACCTCATCACCCGTCCCCAGACAGAGTTCCATACTCTCTAGCCTATCACTGACATAGATAGCAACACCCCCTCCCCGTCTGCCTGGCCTGTCTTTTCTAAACAGCCTGCAACCTTCCATTCCGACACTCCAGTCATAGGAGCCATCCCACCATGTTTCTGTGATACCAATGACATCATATTCCCGTAGCCTTGCACACATCTCTAATTCCTCTTGCTTGTTCCCCATACTACGGGCGTTTGTATAGAGGCACCTTAGCCGAGCTCCAAATGAAGCCGACTCAATGGCTGGGGCAGCTGGAACATCTCTACATCGCTCCAAGCACTTATTACAGGTTATGGGATAGACTTCCATTTACCATGGTATAGAAGGATATGGACATGTTGAGAGTCCCAGATATATTTTTAGGAGGTGATTCTCACCATATTCTGAGTGTTGCTGGAACAGTTGAAGCCACAAATTCAAATATTACCTAAGAGTATGGAGTTCTCTATTTGCTCTTTCCTGACAGAAACCAAATATATGGCAGGGCTGACTGGGTAGAGATGCAATGAGATGGTTCTCATGGAAACCAGGTGAAAAAAATAGTATAGCATATAGCTGAAGGGGACACTGGAGGAAACTGAATAATAGTGACAGGTAGACACTAATTACCAGTCAAAATTTAATTGAGATAAACAGCTGTTTTTCCACCACAGTTACTAGGAATGAGTCAGGAAAAGTGTGAAGATCAACCAGGATGCACAACAGCTTTTCTAACAGAGGTGAAATGAGACAGTGTTAGTGTATCAAGTGCAGGCAGCAAAACCAAAAGAGGGGTGAATAGTCAGGCAAGCTTGGAAGACCAGAAGACAGCAGGCAAGCTGCCATGCTGAAGAGATCTGGTTACAGGGAATCATTTCTGGAGATTGTGGGGGACCAAAGACAAAAACACAGAATAGCTGGAGACAACAGGACACAACACACTCCACAGACAGAAAAGGAGCTGAGCAGTGGAGAAAGTATAGAGATGGGCAAACCAGCTTAGACCGCTAAAGTCACTGGAGCCTCAAACAATATCTGAAACCTGCCTGGGACAGTGCTTCCATTAAAGATTAGCTAGGGAAAGGAGTCTAACATAGTCTCTTGAAGATTTATATTTCCTCAGCACTTACCAGTAGTGAGAAGTCCCTGGTAAATAGCAAGCACTGAGTGAAAGAGGTCTCATGGTGAACTCCAGAGCTTCTTGCAATGAGGGGTCATGGAAGAAGGAGCAAGTCAAGCATGCCAACATAGAAAAATGCAGACCATTTCTGCAGACCATTTTGAGAATACAGAAGAAGTATACAGCTGGTCAAATACCTCTTGAATAAGCTCACCTACATGTTATCAAATCAGAGTCCTGGGCATGGCCTTAGGTATGAAGAAGTTGGCAGTGCATTTGGCAGGGTGGGAATGGAAATTGGTCCTTGAAGACTACTCAAAGCTGGACACTATTCAAGAAGAGATCTCTACCACATGCTTTAAGGGAGAGGCTTCCTAGCACCTCTGAGAAGAGGTGGGACTGTGGTTAAAGCCACTACTGTTTTGAAACTTATGCTCAGGCTGGATTGCTATTTATGCTACAAGATGCCTTCTCATCCTTCGTGATAACTCAGGGCTTATTTCTGATCTACCCAAAGCAGATCTTCCCAGAGACACAGCACTCAGACTCTGCTCCTTCAAGAGAAGAGCTCTGTTGGTGAGGTTAAGCCGCAGAGGACTAGAAGTGCCTTAGTTGTGTAACTCCATTCTCTAGCAAAATTAGTTATTCCATTTAGGCCTTTTTTGAAGGTCTAACCACCTCTGAGTTAGAGCTTTGGCTGCTATAGCAATGTAATTTCAAGAAACCACTTCCCTAACCCAGTCAGTGATACCAGCCACTGTTTAGGGTCAACTGGGTCTTGTGCAATGTGTTTTCCATGATTCCGTCTTCCCTCAAAGGGAGAAAAATGAAGGGGAACTTCATGTCCACATCTCCCTGGATGTGTCTAGCAGTTGCAGCAGTCTGTGGGTCTGTGGGACTCTGCACAAGTACTCCACATCAATGGGAAGAGCAGATGTCTCACATCCCTCTGTTCCTTTACACCCAGGCAGAGCTAACCCTAGCATGTCCCCAAGTTATAAAAGATTACTAAGGCAAAAGTGAATGGTATTTCTTGGCCAAAGTAATTAGATTTCAGCAACCTCAGCCCACAGGACAGTACCGTCTACTCTGCATAATTTTAAGTCCAATAACTGGAATCAACAAACAACTGGAAAAAGTCTTGCTTGAAATAATATATATTAATACAGTAGCATAATAAATAATACATACTGTTAATACTGCTGTAAATAATGTATCATATTAGATTTGCTTAATAAATAATACATAAATATGTAATCATCCTTTGAAATAATACAAAATTAGCTATTGTGAACTTAACCTATTAACGTGCTTCAGGAGAAGAAGCCAGAAGTTATTCAGAGTCCGAATCACTGCAGGATTGCAATAGCTTAGCCGAGAGTAACACCAGCAGCATCACATGAGGATGCAAAGGAGCAGAGAGTTGCCTGTTGTCTCACAAAGCAAATAGTAATGCACTTCTCAATTTTATGTTAAGGGCTAAAGGTCAGTTGATCTACTGGGTGTGCCACGTCTGTTTGTTTAAAAAAGTTAATTTATTGCTGACTCAAGGCCTTGAGCAACTTGTTTTCCAACAACTAAGATGATATAAAGCAACACAGGCAGCCAGCAGTTTTAAGAGAATATAAAGATCATTTCTGTAGTGGAGAAACACAGAAATACCCCGAGCTCCAACAGGGAGTCGTGTTTTGTCTCCATTCCTAAAGTCCTTGTAACACTTTTTATCAGCAAGGGCCTTACAAACTTGGACCAATTAATAAGAATACAGCCCCTTTGGGATCAGCCTGACCTATTTGTTCTGATTTTCAGAGGGACAAACTGGTATACAGATTTTTGGGAGCAGATTGCTAAAGATTTCCACTCTGCTTCAGAATGTGTTAGTATGCACTAGTTAGTGATGCCATCATACCCATGGCAGACTTCCTGAAGATCAGCATCAAAACACTTCATATTTTTCAACAAGTTGTGCCACACATTTTGAGACTAAATGACAGGAGAATACTAATGGGAATAGTCTCTGAATGATTCACTCAAAACCCCAGTGAGGCATTGGTTACTAGAAGAAAATTATTTATGCAGCTTAAAGCAACCATGGGTAGCTTTCAAAACTGACCTATGAATTTTCAGATGCATTTGGGGTCTAAAAATTTCAGATGTGTACCTGGCAATATTTTCAGAAGCACATAAGCTAGCGAAGTAGCTAATTCCTATCCCTCAGGCGTAGCTGTTAACTGTGGAAAGTACCTGTGAGAAGCTCAGCAGTTAACCTTCTGAAAATACCACTTGTCATCAAAAGCTGGGTCTAAAACACATGCTACTCTCTTAAAAGAACACTGGAGTATACGACTTCCAGCTCTCCTAAGTAACAAAGAGAATAGAAATCTTCAATATTGCTTCAAGATGTTTTCTTTGCAGCCACAGAAAGAAGAAATGTCCTTTACAAAATTGTGCAGGCGGTGATAAGGTGACTTCAGAATTGTAGCATCCCACAATGCTAGAACAAGAGAGCACTTGGCAGAGATCAGTTTAAAGCAAAAGAAAGAAAACATTTCTCTACACAGTTGGCAGTGTGATTTGTTGCTACAAGATATGGCAGAAGTGGACAGGGCCAGAGGACTCCATCTGTGGTTGGGCAAACTATTCGACAACAGATCCTTAAAGAGCTGCTGGAAGAGCTGTGCAGGAAGGCACCCTCCAGTGTCACTACCACAACAGCTCCAGCTGCTGGGGCAGTGTGTACAAGCATGCATTCAGACACATGTGTTAGGCAGGCAGGCTGTGGCCAGGCTTACAAGCTCTCCCAGTGTGGCATCTATTTTTGCACCACGAAAGACAGAATAAGGGGAGGGGTGAATTGTCTCTTGGACCCAGGAGGACATTTGTTATGTCTTTGTGTCATGGTGCAAGGGAGGTCCGGTGAGGAAGCACAAGAACACCCACGTGAAAGAAGGAAACAGCTATGTCTGGGTACATGTGATATGGCCCCTCACTCCCTCAGACTGGCAGGCAGCATTTGATGCCAAAATCAGGGTTGAGAAATCAAGGATGGATAGAGGAGGTGGCTGGTCTCTTCTCCCCAGTAACAAGTGATAGGACAAGAGGTAACGGCCTCAAGTTGCACCAGAGGAGGTTTAGATTGGATATTAGGAAAAAATTTTTTCGCTGAGAGGGTGGTCAGGCATCGGAACAGGCTGCCCAGGGCAGTGGTGGAGTCACCATCCCTGGAAGTGTTCAAAACCCATGTAGATGAGGCCCTTAGTGATGTGGGTTAGTGGTGGACTTGGCAGTCCTGGAGTAAAGGTTGGACTTGATGATCTTAAAGGTCTTCTCCAACCTAGTTCATGTTATGATTCTCTGAAATCCAGGTTGGAAATATAGCAACATTGGAGAGGACTGCAGTGTCAGAAAGCAAGCCTTGCTGGCTGGCAAGAGAATGTGAGCACTGCCAATGGCAGCTGCTGGAGCAGCTCACCACCTGGCCAATCTGCTGGGAAGCCCTCACCACAAAGCAGGCTCTCATCCCCAGTTCCTGTGTCTGAGCAGAAAAGATAGCATTGCCCTGCCCCAGCGGAGGATGCGTTTCACCTTACTCATGAGGAGCTTGGCTAGCCCAGACATACTCAGGGTTCCCTCTGAAGTGAGCTGTGCTCAAGCTCTCCCCACCAAAGACTCAACTCTGACTTCCACCAGCTGAAATGCTTTTGGTTGGCTAGAATGGACCCAGCTGTGGTTGGCTTTAATCAGCCTTGGCTGCCTGACGTGAATCAGTGAGTTACCAAATGAAGAGCATTACTCACATTTCTTTGCTTTGCCTATAGGCAACATTCAAATCTGGTGAGCTTTTATTCCATATGAGGCAAAACCAGGCCCTAATACTAAGGTTCAGTGACAAGTACATCATGAGTCAATGATGTCCCATCAAAAGAAACCTGTGATGCACAGACGGATTTCTTGGAAGCTCCTTTTCGGTATGATTCAGGCAACCATTCCTGCAGAGAATGGCGTTTGTCCCTCTGTAACTATTCCAAATCGGATTTGAGATCACTGAGTCTCTCACTGCTGGATTTTGTAATTCCTGACTAGTCACTTACCATTTCATCAGCTCCAGAGAGCAAAAACAATGATTCCCCAATGAATCAAAACAAAATGAAACCCAATGATTTGTCTTCCTCTCATTCTAGTGTCTAAAGCAGCACAGCATCTCAGAAGGCTGCAGCAAGCGGGGAAAGGCTCATCATGACTACCTCTACTTCTGTCTCAGCAGGCACCTGACTTCTCACCACAAATCCAAATGTCCTGATAGTCAGGAGATAAATTGTCTCCTGGGAAGTCTCCTTTGGAAAAGTTCAACAGGCAGAAAGCTGGAAGTGGGGTGAAGTGCTAAGTGTCATGGTACGACATTCACTGAAGGTTGGCCTGGGAGGTGGAACACCACTTAGAGACAGTGACAACAGCCACTGGCGAATAGCCTTGAAAAAGAATGTACCTCTGGATGCCAGGTGTGCTTGAGGATTTGGGGAAGAAGTAACAGGGAGAGAAGACCCTTGAAGATCTTGAGAGGAGGGAATGAATTACAGAGTTTTGCAGAGATATGCCAGAAAAATTGGAGTAACTGTAAACTGTAAAGAGTAAACTGCATGGCCAAACCTTCAGAAATTTGAACCAGCTCCACCTGAATCAGCTTTTACTAAGTCAAGTACATATTTCTCAAGGGAAACAGTCAGTAAGCTGCTGATTCCCAGCAGCTCCAGCTCCTCTCTAAATCAGATCCCGTGCACAATGAAGGAGGTCAGATGGGGATGTGTACAGTTGTTGTGAGTAAACTCACACTATACCTGGCTTTCTTCGATCCCCTGCTACCCAAGAGCATGATCACTGACACTGTCCCCATGAAGAGCAGAGGCTGTGGCTGCCGGTAGTGCTAATTGCAGCTGAACACCGAGAATGCAGGCATGCTGTAGCCATCGTGCCTCAACAGATATGACCATAACTTCCCTGAGGGTTGGCATACAGTGCAGGCAAGGCCCAGGACTCCTGCTTTTCAGTGATAAATTAACTCAGTTGCTTAAGGTAAACCCTAGCCTGCTGAAGTCAGTCAGAGCTCTGCCACCAGGCTGAGATATCACCTAACGAATGCAGATGTTTTGCAAGGTAAATCGATGTTCTTTTTTCTGAGCTGAAGACTTCTGAGTGTATTTTGAAAGGGAATCATCTTTGCAGGAAGGAGGCAAGAGAGGAAGGAAAAGAAAATCTTGATACCTGTTTCAATCAGGTCTCTGTGAAAACTCATAATTAACTTTCAAGAATTCTGTAGAAAATAACTCAGTTGTGAAACACCTTGGGAGACACATTAAAACCCAGTTCGAAATTTTGCTTTCAGTTATGATTGATTTTTCCAGGTTAGTTTGCTTCCACTAGGCTTGTAAAAACTTGGGAGCAAAACCATTATGGTATTGTCCTTGTTGTCCTTACATCGCAGTTTTGCTCCTTTGTTAATTCTGGACTGAGTCCTACAGTGTAGCAAAATTATTGAACTTGGTTTTGCTTAGGTCTCTAATTCTTGTATCTCCTCCATTACCATATGGCAGGGCACCCTGCAGGCACAATAAATAAATAATACAACACCAAGAGCTGTAACAAATCACAAAGTACATTATTAAAAAATTTAGAAATAAATATCCCCCTCTTACTTAAATAGAGATTGATTTTACAATGTGGAATGCTGAGGAGAGCTGCTGGAAAATATATGTGGGCCTGGGGACATGGAGAACACACTGAAATGGGCGATTTGTTCCCCCGATTAAAAAAAATAGAAAAATCCCAGTGAATGAATGTATTTATCAAACGGAAAAAGAGCTCATCTGTTTGTTCACAGCCCAGGTAGGATGCAGTGCTTGCTTCAGCTCCTTGCTTCGGTAGGATGCTGTGCTTGCACAGTGAAAACCCCCAAAAGACACGAGTTGGCACCCAAAGTTTACTCTTTATGTCTTAAACTGTGCAGTGGGATACAAGAAAAGGTTGTGGAAGTGAGGAGTAAGTGATGCCCTCCCTGGGTTCCTGACACATCCTTTAGAGATGCTGCTCCAACCCTGGGAGAAGGCCCCTGCACGGGATGCTGGCCTGGCTATGCTATGGACTTGGTGTGGGTCCCTGGTCCCACTGCTTGTTACATCCCAGAGGTCTGATCACTGTGGGGCACAGCTGCAGTGCCCCGCAGAGATTACGTTTCTGCTCAGGCTGCAGCAAGGTGGTGGGAACATGGAGCCCTGCCTGAATGGGCAGCAGGTCTTTCTTGTTGCGCAGTGGAAAAAGAAAACCATATGCTCAGTGCCTCATTAAAAGCTCAAGTCGAGCCCTAATCTCATTAAAGATGCCCTTTTCTCCTTGCCTCAGGCACCTTTTTAGCCATCCCCATGAGCAGGAAAAGAGGCACGCAGGCAGCTAGCAATTCAGTTATTTGGAGCACAGGTGCTGTGACAGGCCCCCACCTTGCTCAACATGGCATTCCTCACTGCGGACATGCTTTTTCCGGAGTACAGCATCCCTGCTGTGCCCTTACAGAGCCATGCAAGATCATTTTGAGTACAGCTGCTTTCCATAGCTGAATTTTAAGAAGTAACACTAATACCTTTCTCTTATGCTTTTTTGTCAGTAGACCTGCTTTATATGGCATTTTACTCAGCCATTATCTCTGACTCCTTCCAGTCCTGGAAACTTCCAAGGAGGATTTCCAGCCTGTGCTACACAATTCACCTAGTAAAATTTTCCTACTGTCCACTCTGGCCTTCCCAAGGTGCAGATTACAGCCATTGCCCTTTTCTGTATCATCTTCCACTTCTAGGAAGACTTTGGCTCTGTGATGTTTCTAAGTCTCCTTTGGGCAATTGTAGGTGATTATCTCTTTTCACCATTTTCATGTGATTGAACATCAGCTCCTCAAGCCTCTCCTTGGTGGTCATGTCTATCCTGGTGGTGTCCCCACATTTCCAAATCTCTCCTTGGCCAGGCTCTATTCTGGTTGAGATCTCACCAGTGCTGAGTAAAGGGGAATGAAAGCATCCATTGATTGAAAGCCTTGCTCTTTGTTTTGCAGCTCAGTGTCATCTGGCCTTGTTCACAGAAGCATGCCTGGTGGCCTGACCCTGCAGCCCACTGCAAATCCCTGGGTTCTCTTCAGCAGGCTAGTGACCCAGTCTATCACTCTCCAGCTGTGCCATGCTTCCAGCTGCCCTTCCCAATGGGCAAACCTTGTGCTTCTCCTGGCCAAGTCTCACAGGGCGACTGGTGTCCTGAGCCTCTGGTGTCTTGTGGATTGACCTCCTCAGGTGTCTGAACCTCAAGGTGCTTCTGGACTGAAGTGATGCGGCATAGGCCGCTCTCACTGATTTAGTGTCATCTGCAAGGCTGATGGGAGAGGGACTTTCTGAGGCACCATCCAGGCCACTGATAAACATACTGAACAGCTTCAGTCCGGTATCACAGGAATTAGACTCTCTCACGCCTGGGTTTTGAGAGGCCACATTTCACCCTGTTACTCACATCAAAGGCTGTAGAACAACAGCACAGCCTCACCATCTGACGAGAAGAGTGCCCAGTTTTACCAATCACAGCCCTCTATTTTCTTGTTTCCCTCCTGCTCCTACACAGTTCTTACCCTCTGCACAGTCTTTCTCATTGTGAGTCAAAATTGAGGTTTGTGTCCAGCCTTATCGAGCTGTCTGCTGAGGCTGCTGCAGAAAGAATGCAGCGTGACAGTGAGTGGTCTTCTGTGAGAAGAACTAGTATCTCAAGAAAAAGACAGACACTATTTGCTCCTAGATGGTAAGATTTATTGAGCTGCTTGCCCGACCATTCAAACAACAGCAACTACCTCTCTTACATATCATTAGCTTGTACCTCTGTTTGGTCTTCATGTCAAAGTTGTCTCTTCAGTTTACAACATGAAGTAGAGCCCAGTTTTAATGCACATAACTGACATGGGGGGCAGTGATGTGGAGGACCATTTAGCCAACCTGGCAGATCTCTTACTCACTCTTCTGTATGAGCTGGAAAACCCTGACATATAAATACCTTAAAGTAGAGCTGCCTGCGAGCTATTTCTGTTCTAAAGCTCACACAGACAGGCCTGAGATAGCTTTAGAATAGCCAGCTTGGCTACTGCGAACATTGCAGTTGTGGGTGGATATGGCTCGACAAAGATTAGTCCCACAGATATTCCCTCACCTCCTGCATGTGTGTCACAGACCACACCAACTCCTCTACTGCCCCAGCTACACCACTGGCAGTGCTTTGAGCAAAACTGGCTGGTGGCTCCATGGTTGCACAGCATGGAGCAGCAGGAGGTACCTCCTTCCTCTAATACGGCAGGATATAGTGCCCCTGCAATGAGTTTCAACTTTCATTTTTGCCTGGGAGCGTGCTTTGTAAAGGTGGCCATGAGGCAGCAGCTTGGGCTGTGGGGGTTACAAACAGGCGCCACCTGTTCTGACCTCACTGGACTCTGGAGATCTGGAGAGTCAGTCTGCATAGCTCCTTCCCATTCCCCCTTTTTGCAGTTCCATTTTTATCCTTCTTGCAAACACCCCTGTGGTGAAGCTGTGTTTCTTCCTGGTGGCACAGACATTTTTGAAGTTGCTTATGCGTACTGGGTATTTGTATTATTTACTTAGCAAGCAGGAAAATTAAACGGACTGCTTTATTTACTGCTACCAAAATGCTCTACATCAGCAACAGCATCTTTATATATTCATACAGCCACCATTTAACCACACGCAGACAGTTCCTATACTTGCTGGAATCCGGGTGTATTTCATAAGATGACTGCCTCTGACAGGACACCAATCCTGGCAAACCTTATGGTAACACATTATGGCAACAATTAATCACAAATGTCCCTCTGTTATGAACTGATTTTGCTTTGAACTCAGTGTGTCGCAACACTGAAACAGACAGCGTGACACACGCTTCTCAGGAGCCGTGATGTAACATGCATTTCCCCTCTTCTGCTTTCACCCTCCACTTGTTCTATAGGGAAATGCACAGCCATCAGCACCTGAAGGGATGGCCATAGTTATTTTTGATGTTGCAAAAGAACAGAATGTGTTGCCCTTTGTGATGTGAATAATAACTAGGTATCTGAAGGGTAATTGAATTTCAGGGCTTCAAAAATAAATAACAGTGGAAGTTTAAAAACATGCTTTCCCAATTGCTAGTTTTACAGGGGTTTTATCTGCCGAAATACCTTTGTTTTTACCGGAGGTGACATTTAGCTGCGATGGGAGTACTTCATATACTCTTCAATAGGTTATTCTAAAATTAATTAACTGCTTAGGTATAAGGCATTTATCTAAGTGGTTGTCATGAGAGACCAGACTCTCTTAGGGCAGTGTGTCTGCTCCAACTCAACAACATAAGAGCAGGGTCAGGACAATTTTCGATGCACTGTGAGCCTGCAGCTGTCAGCAGCCAGGGGCAGAGGCTGCCGCCGCAGAAGCAGTGCCGGCATGTCCTGCCAGCTTTTGGCCACATGAGCTTTGGGGCCTTGGCGGCAGCACACTCTGAATGCTTGGATCAACCTCCTCAGCTAATATCCTCCTGGGGCATGTGGAATCTATAGATACTATAAATGTCACCCGCTCACCCCATTATTACACACAGGGAGGACCTTGAGGAGGTCAGGTTGGGACCATAGCAGTGGTGTAAAGGCATGAAAAGGGACACATATGCCATGCCACTTGGAAGATACCAAGGGTTCTCCCATGGTAAAACCAGCACCCAGCTCTTCTCTGCCTGCATTGTACACCTTTCCCTTAGCAAGCTCATCTCCTTGTCTCAACCAAGTGAGGTGAGGCTGGCTGATACTCCAGTGTAAGTGGCAGGATAGATCATTCCAGCCTGGATGGGAGATGGCAGTAGCAGCAAGGACATTTGTAGGCTGTAACTTTGCTTGGGGGCATCTTGAAGCTCACCTTTGTGCTTGCCTCATGTTGCTGGCTCAGAGGGGAGAGCCTGGACTGGCATGAAGCAGAGAGACCAGCAAAAGAAGACAGCAGATCCTGTCCTTTGTTCTCTGTCCCCTAAGATGACTAAATGCCAACTCTTGAATATGTTTCAGCATTTTCCCTTTTAATGTTAACACCAGTGTTAATTAAAGAAAGACTGCCACTCGATTTATTTGAGCCACTGAGATGGCCAGTCATTCTGGAAATAAATAGGTACAATCATTTTCATTTTCCCTGGTTTGCATTAATTTACCCACTGTACTTATCTGGCCCTCTGCCTCTTAAAAATCCACTTTGAGGACAGAAGAAAATTTTGTTTAGCAAACTACCTTTGAGTCACTCTTTTTTTCGGAGAAGCCAGGCATACAGGTACCTTTCTGGACTTCTCTGTCATGGGATGACACACAGAATAATACACTGAGTAATTTGATCCAGCAATTAAAAGCAAGGCATGAATTACACTAACAACCATCATGGAGAGAAAAGTAATTCTCTCATAGCACAGGTAATTAAAAACCAATTGCGACAAGCCAAACCATCTCAGAAAAACACGAGAACTTTGTAAACATGCTGACAAGCACAGATCTGCACCCCAGGTGTGGAGGGCCTGAGAGCTTGCATCACAGTTTGATTTGCAGTCACTGGGAGCATCAGCAGGGGATCCTAGAACCACTGAGTGAGCAGATTGCATCCATACTAACTTTTATACATCACTGGCTACTTCCCATTAGCTTTTAAAAGCCTCCTAAAATGGGATGTTGAGTGGCACCAGTTAATGTTCCCTATTGTTTCTGAGGGCAATGGTGAAGAGGAGTTTCTTAAATCAGCAGGTATGACCTCATTTTTAAAGTTTTGAGCCATATTCACACCTGACAACCTTTATGTCAATTCTGACATCCTCTGACAACATATATATACACATCTATCTATCTATCTATCTATCTATCTAAATATTGAAAAACAGATTATAATTTTGCCCTGAATAATTCTAAAATAAAATTTGTTAATGGGCTGTAATAGAGCAGGCTGATTTTTTTCCGCTAACCTCAGAATACTGTATGGGAGAGGCCAGTACCAGAGTCCATCATGGACAAAGTTGTGCTATCACAGTCAGCCACATCATGGAGTCCGTTTCATTAACTCACAGTACACAGAATACAATAACTTCATTGACTATGAAAATTTACTGGATAGCGGTGAATGAAGAGACAATGAGGCAAAAACTGTAAATCATATATGTATAGTGGAGCAGAAACAGAGCAGCCTTTATGGTCATGGGCCTGTCGTACAGTGCCTGAGACCAACAGGTCTATCAAGAATGATATGCCAATCTCTCAGCTTTTATGTCACTGCCATAAAAGTGTTGGTAGGCCGCAAGCATTGTCCTAAGAAAGTGGTTTTGGGAGTCATGAAGTCAACCCTCATGTGAAGCAGTGAGGTTAGATTGTCAGTCTGCGCAGCCTGGTCATGCTAGCAGAGCCAGTCAGGTTAATGCCCTGGGGAGCACATTGCAGGCTGTCTGATGTGGCCCATAGTGCATCTCAATGACATAGGACACACATGTGCTTCCCATCTGTGGCTGAAGGCAGAGTGGCGGTTTCCTTCGTACATGTGTGCCCACCCCACTGCTGAGCAGCATGTGGTACAGCCGTTTGTACTTCAGCTGACTAACTGCATACTAAGAATATCAGCCTTTATTGACAGCCTGGCCCATGCTGGGTGAGTTTCCCCCGTTTTTGTGATTACTTTTCTATTTTATGCCAATTATCTGGCTTTTCATTCCCTGACACTATTTTCACAACAGAGGTGTCCTTTACCTGTCAATAGAGAGGGTGACGGATAAGTAGGAAATTTATTGTGGACCAAGTGGCTCAGCTGGATGCCCAGCCCAGAGCAGGAGAGGGCTAAGTCAGCAGACTGCAGTGACTCAGCATCCCACTACAGAACTGGGACAACAAGGCCCAAGGAAAAGGTTTGAAGAAAAATCTGCAAAATTCTTCTAACTCGTTAGAATGAAAACAGTACTTTGGAAAAGAAAAAGTATGGGAGAAGAGCTGCCTTAATTTTCACAGGTTCGCAGAACAGGAAGTATTTGTCACCCTGAATAAGCTGCGAGAAGTATTTTTAACATGTTTAACTACAATTGGCATTCCTGCAGCACAGCCAAATGCTAGAGGTGGCCAGCTCTTTGCAAAGCAATCGCTACGGCACTGGCACTGTGGGAGTCCTGCTGGGGAAACTGTAAGCCACTTTTGAGCTTGCTTTCATCATTAAGCCATTTTAAAAGCTGAGCTATCTGCTTCATTTTAATAGCTGAACATTAAGGATTTTACTTAAAACAGCACTAAAAGCAGGAATTACTTGGTTTTTACACTCAGCCTGATTGGCCTTCTACTTAGTGATGATAAGAACACTGTTACCTTTGCCTTAAGATGGTTATCACTATCCAACTGAAGTCATAAACCACATAGATACACATATACAAACTTCTCTTGCTCTGTTCTGGGTAAGAAGTGCTTCTTATCTTCCAGACTCTTAGAAAGAGACACTGACAGCAATTTTAACTCCTTTGTCTTCATGGAATAATATCTGTGCACACCCAGTGGAGGATTTAAAACTGTGCTGGATTCATAAATAAAGATGGAAGTAGATCCTTTAGGGATTCATCCCTGTGCTCATTATGATTCTAGGATCTCCCTCCCAGCCCCAACAGGCAAATGTCAGTTGCTTTAGTCTCCACATTGCCCCTTCCTCACCACAATACATACATACATGCATAAGAGTGACACTGATCATGGATTAAGCAATCCTGTAGAGCAAGAGGTTCCCTTAATGGCTGTATGGCCCCATGCTGTCTCATGCAGGAGCCAGGCAGCTCCCAGTGTCTGCAGCAGCAGCAGCCCTGTGTGATGCTGTACTTACTGCATGGTGTGTACAGGGGCAAGTCAGAGCTGTCGTCTGACACGGTGCTGCACTATATGGCAGAGCTGTGCCCAGAGCCACAATGACTAGAGCAGAGGTGACTGTTTGCTGTGAAATAGCTTGAAGGCTGTTATCTGGAGCTGCTCTGCCCGGGAATGGGGTGAGAGTGGAAGGAAGGTGTTGGTGATCACAACCATTTCTTCCACTGGAGAGCTATGAAAATAGTTGCTGAACCCATGGACAAAATGACCATTTCTCCTGGGCCAATCCCACCTTTCAGTGGGGTGCAAGACCACCTGGCACCCCCCCAACAGGTAAAAACAGATTGCAGACATCCTAGTCCAGTCTGCGACAAGACACGGTGAGTTTTTTGCCCTCAAGCTGGACCAGCTCCCAGTGCCAGCTGTACCCACAAGGTCAGCCTGGATATTGTTTCCATTCCACTCACTGCTTCTTCCCCAGGTTTGGTGTTTTTTTATTGGCATCCATCATTACAGAGTTCCTTTCCCCTTCAGATAGACTTTTCTTGTTCCAGCTTTAACAAGACTATAAAGTATTCAGATTATTAAACATTGGATCAGATTCATAATTCTTTAACATACATTAATCTACCCTGTTTCTAAAAAGGCAACTACTGTACTATAATAACACAACCAGATCAGTATTTTTCTAGTACTTCTACAGCAGTTTTTGTATCATATTTGTTTTGAACAGAAATGCAGTATGTTGTTCAAATAACACCATGTCTCACAGTTATAAGTTTGCCACTACATTTAATTCATCTTTGCACCATCCTCTGTGCTCATTACATTTTTATTATGAGAATTAATGCATTTTGCCATTTGCTATTCTGGTTACAATCATGAAGAAGTCGTGAGAATGAATACATTTTGTACCACATTGTCCTCGTTATAATTTCAAGATGTTCTCAGGAATTCAATGCCACTCTTTATCTTGAGAAGGAAAATTAAAATAGTTACAAAACTCCAGTAGGCACTATTCTCTAGCTATTTTGTTATCGGTCTAGAGATTTTATCAAGAAGAAAAATAATAATAAGATGTATAATTCTGCCCAAGAGAGAATGCAGAGGTAATAACTGAAATAGTGCATATGGCCCAGTCCTTGTAACTCTCTCAAGGTCATAGTCTCAAGTCCTGTTCAGATGCTGTAATTATAAAGATATGATTTTTATTAATTCACTGACTCCCAGGTGGAGTGAAAACAACTGTTTAAAAATAACAGTAGGAATATTTAGTGTTCTGACATTCGCATTCCACACAAACTTATATCCATTATGAAACCTTGAAATAAAAATGAAACAAAATAAATCGAATATATTCAAGGAACAATAGATTGTATTAGTAACTCTATCATAAACTACCAGGAAGATAAACCCAGTGCAGTTGTCCAAGGATCTAACCTGACACTGATCAGAGCCACTTCTTCCCTGAGTACCGCTTTCTTTCAGACTCATAGAATAGCAGCGCCTCAGG
Organism: Strigops habroptila; assembly: GCF_004027225.2. Lineage (NCBI taxonomy): Eukaryota > Metazoa > Chordata > Aves > Psittaciformes > Psittacidae > Strigops > Strigops habroptila. The sequence goes on along the minus strand of NC_044302.2, from coordinate 80,646,284 downwards.
TGCTGATAGAGGTTTGATCTTTTTTGAATCAATGTATTGGTATGATTGAAGTTTAACAGAAGAACAGAGTTTGAAGGCTTCCTAATGGATGAAGCAGTGGCTGTGGATATCCTACTGTGTTGGGATGCTTCAGAGAAAACTCACATTAGCATCATTAAGAGGCTGAGGAAGTGTGTTGCACCTCTGCCCTCCTCTCCTTTCTCTGTATTGTGATCTGTAACACCAGCTCCTAATGCTAGGTGAGATACAAGATTTAAAAAAATTCTTTACATTAGGTGATAAGACTGAAAATACTGTAAAATGGGGCTTGAAATTCCTTTCCTGATAGTGTAGATCAGCAATAATTCAGCTCATGTTTATTGCAGGTCCACAACTATAAAAAAAGTAATGAGAGAAAGATGAATTACATTATACTATATATCAGGAAGTGCTATGTTGGTGGTGGGTATGTGATGGTCCTCCTTTGTCCATGGAGCTATTCTTTCGATCCCACTCTCAATCTTCTTTTAAACTGAGACTGTTCTCAGAGTACATAGCTATCAAAAGTGTGTGCTACTGCACGCTACAACACTACCTCCATCTCTGACTCTTATTGTCACAAGCACAGGTTAGTTTCTACCTTACCTATGGGAGAAGAAGATCATGAAGAGTAGTTACCAGGTTCCTCCCAAGATGAAACTGAGCAAGAAATCCAAGTTTTGATGCTTTGGGGTTTGGAAATGAGTTCTGTCCCCTCAAAACTCCAACTCAGATAGGGATGACCTCAAAAGCAAGGGGAATGTTTTGCTGCCTGCAGATTGCTTCTTTTGATCTGTTGTATTAAATAAGCCTGTGATCCTAACTCTGACTGGATATACATGGTTGACATCTTTTTAGCAGCTTATTATTGATCTAAAAATGAACTTCTTTTTATGTATTACTCCAAGTATCTTCCTTGCACCAAGAGAGGGGCCTTGTTTTGCACAGACTGGAGACGCATCTCCCATGGCCACAGTTGCTCTTAATCTCCTCTGTGACAGTCTCAAGGCGTTTGCTTGGCCTCACACTCCATACATTCTAAATCCACTTTTAAAAACAATAAAAGAAATGTCTCTTTCCATGTAGATAGCATCAAATCCCTTACTTTTAACATTTGAAACTCTTAAAAAGAGCTTCAGTGTTCTCTTGATAAAGTGGAGAGCAGAGAGGGGGAACAACCAGATAAAAATAACCACGCATTGTGAGGGCCAGCTCTCACCATGCCTGCCCATCTCTTCCTTGGTCCAGTCCCATTCCCAAAGAGGTGCTGGACGCCTGGGGCTGGCAAGTCACCCCCAGCACCAGCTCCAGCATCCCAAGAGACACCTAGAGTAGCCAGAGACGTCTAGTATAGCCCATTTGTCCCCAGGATTCAAGGTGTGGTCTGTGCTGGGCTGAAAGTTAAGTGTGAGAAAAAGGCTTTGCCCGAACAGATTTCATCACTGCCAATGGATAAGAAAATATTTTCAATGAGCAAACATGCTCCATTTGATTTGGCATGCTTGCTTGCTTTGATGGAAGTCTTAATTTTTCTTATGTTTCTTCTGTAGACATTCACAGAAGGCATTTTGGGTCAGCATATAATTTATAATGAACAGATGTGGCATGAAAACACACAGGATGGTATTGGAAGTAATCCCATTTGATCTTGGACCATAAATAACAGCCCAGCTTGGTACCATAGGGTCTGGACTCTGCACAGACTGCTGCACCAAGGGACTCTCTCCATCCTGTGACCCCATAAATGAGCATGGGGAGTTTGTCATGAATAGTCCTATCCTCAGGTTTCAGTCTTGCTGCTCACCTTTCCTCCTTTCCTCTGTTCAGCTAGCTCTTGGTTTTGGTTTGGCTTTTAATAAATACTTATAATCAAAAATAGAGATTAGACTTTGTTGAAAGTGGCACTGATAGGAGCTATGAGAAAATCAAATGTACCTCCAAACCTTTCATGAATCTAACGGACTCTTAAGCTATGACTCAAAACAAGAAACGTGAAAGTTCAGTTGGTTAGGTTAAAACCATAATACAGCTTAGCCATGTGTCTGTTCTGTAGATTTCTGGATAGGAAGAAAGCAGCAAACTCAGTTTTGCTCAGTCAACTGTTACTGCATTCATATTTTGTACTGACACTGGCACTATTTTCTGTCAATGTGTGTGATTATGGTTGCCAAAGTGCTTATTCACATGTAGGCTAGACTGTTGTCTGCATTAAGTCCTACTTTTAAATGATTTTTCAAACCAAAAAGATAACTTGATTAGGAAAATGGTCATGGAAAAAGAGACTTCAATGCACAATATTTGTTTGTATTTGACATATGTTTAATGTTACTATTCCTTATTTCAGCCTCTCCAAATCCTCTCTAGTTCCTTTCCTCATCTCAAAATCTGTCTAAGATGAATTCTGGGTAATCAAAGAGTTTAATTACAGAAACCTGATGTGCTCACAATTAAGTTCTCTCATAAGTTCTGTTATGTTCTCTCATCCTCCTCTATCTTCAGCTTAAACTTCACCAGTCCTTTTGGGGGTCCATAAAAAGGAAAGAGATGTTCCTGGAGCACAAGGTAGAGTTTTCATGGAGCTCCTATATCCCTGGTGCATCCAATCCACTCGTATGTGCCACATCATGATGTGCAAACGCAGTCACGCGGTGTGATTGATAAACTGGATCAGTCACGCTCCTCATCATCACAGTCACCTAAGATGGCTGAGAAGATGCTGGTGCCTGGTAGAAAAATGTTTTGAAGTGTCTTTGGGAGGACGGTTCTCCCCTCACAGGGGTGACTGGCGCATGCAATGCCAGAGTTTTGCTACAGGGCCTGTAATTAGCAACTAATAAAATCCCCCATCCCCGGCCTCCCTGTAGGCCAGCAGCAGGTGCTCCTATTTTCAGATGTATGCGAAATATCTGCCAAATGATTTGGCACATTTCTAGCTGAAATGTGCCAAATTACCCGTCGTAGCTAAACCGCCTTTTTAAGGGAGAGATGGATTCTCCCGCCGCTCAGCTCGCGTGGGACGACAGTGCCCTCCCGTGGCGCCTGGTCCCACGACGGGTTCCCGGGTCCGGCGCTCGCCGCCGCGCCCAGTCTGGGCCAAGCTGGCAGCACCCTTGCCTGCTTAGACACCGGTCAAAACGCCCGGGGTGCGCTCACGGTTCCCACTGGAGAAGCGCCCCAGCCTGCGGGAGCAGCGGAGCTGTTGGCGAGTAGCGCTCGGCTCCGGGCTTTCCCGTCCAGCACGGTGCTGCAGCGAGGACCGGCGAGCGGCAAAGGCGAGGCCGGGCAAGAGCGGGGCCAGGGGAGCGAGGGTGTCTGCTCTGCGGGATCCCTGCCCAGGAACGGCGCCGCAGAATCTCCATACCAGGAAAATCCCCGATGTTAGCAGAAACCATCTGGGAGTCGAATAAGCTTTCTGAAGGACAGAAGAAGGGAGAAGTGTTTCACTGTTAATAACAGCTGATGTTGACTGATTAAATTCTCTTTCATCTGCTGTTTGAGAGCTCGTTCTTGGATGTTTCCTGATTTTTTTCCGTTTTATCATGAGCTCGGGCTCTCTCTTTGGAGATTTTAATTATCTCACCATGCACTCTTTCAGTGTGAATAAATTATTATTTTATTTATAGCCATCTTTACAAAAGATACTTCAAAACCTGAACTAGCAGAAACTTAACAGCGCCAAGCCTCATTGCAGCCAGTAGCATTTGACAGTGTCCTTGCTGTCCTCCCTTCCTCCCTCTAACACATAGACCCTCAAATGACCAGACTGCAGGGTAGTAGCAAAGCAGGGCTGATCCAAACCTTGTGTCTCTGAAGAAGTCATCACACTATGTCATGAAGTTTTGACTTTTCATCCCATCTGAGTAAACGAGCAGATCCTCCAGAGTAATCTTGTAATTATCCACAGCTCAACTATTGCAAAGCAGAGCGCAGCCTGAGCTCACTTACCGATTTCTAACTTATCTGGTATCATTATTTCAAATACAGTAAATTCCCTAACAAAAAACAGGAAGCCATTTAGTTCAGCCCTGTGACTGCACCAAGCAGGACTCTGATCTACACAGGCATTTCTGGCTCAGCCATCAGCAAAGTCACTGAGTATCCTCTAGTCACACATAAAGCAATGTGACCAGCATCTGTCCTGTCTGCTTTCTTGTCTTGTACCCAGGGGAGAAGCGTCTCTGTAACTTTGTGCCACTGACACCTTGCCAAGCCATCTAGCGGTTTCTCAGCCTGGTGCTTTCTCATGTCTTCATTTCTAATAGACAGTTGCTAACTGCCTCAGAGTGTGTCTGAGTTTAAAATGCCTGCAATGCAAAGCTACCATCTACAATCATTACCATCACCATAGTAGCTTAGCTTTCCATTCACATGTCAAACCAAAGCAAACCAGTGAAAGAGCACTGAAATGCCACCTCCTTGGGGTTGAACAGCAGCTGATGCCACACCACATTCTACATGACTGGGGGAGAAATGACATTTGGACAAGGACACAGGAACTGATTCCCCCAAGAAAAACATCTAGTGTGTGCACTGGGAAGATCACAGAGTGCAGAAATGTCTCTTCCCAAAGATGCTATCACATTGTGCGACATGGAGCTTACTTGCTACAGAATGTAGTGTTCTGCAATGCACTTAGAGAGAAACCCCATTCCCTGGACTTTGGTATAAAGGTACAGCCATCCCATTTGTGGCTTTTCACTGTCTTCCCACGTTGCCAGCTCTATTGTTGTGGAGCTGAAAGGCACAGCAAGGAGGCATGGTGTGGCTGTGTCCAGGTGTGTGTGTGTACACGTATGGGGGCCACTCACAGGCTTAGGGAGATCTCTGGTAGCTGTTAGCAGACACATCCACAGCTGTGATTCAGCACTTGGCAGCCTGTGAAACCACTCCTAGTGCTTACTCTCCCTCTGTACCGAAATACTCTGTCTTTCCAGTCTTACAACATTTACCATGCTATCTAAATGCACCCTGTGACTAAAGTGATGGCAGTAGATTCCCCGTGTGCCCACCCTGCCTTCAGGAGGGAGCTGTGGGGTGGCTGAGAGTGATGATGAAGGAGCAGCCATGGCAGAGCTTGCACAACAGTTGCCTTGAGCTCTGAACCACACAAGGTTTATAGTTATTTTTCTTGGCTATGACATGCAAAGGTGCAATTGTTTTGGCTTTGTACAAGACGGCACTATCAGATGTGGGAAGGATCTCGCTGTGGCAGACCTTAACCACAATTCACACCATTGCTGAGGCTATGAGATCAGCCAGGCCCTGAGTTCATTGGCTTTGCAGGCATAACCTGAGCCTCAGAGTGCCTTGGCCCAAACCATGGCTGCAAAGGATGCCACATTTCCTTCCAATTCTTTTTTGCCTTGGGTGGAAGGACCCAGATAGGGAAAGCTCGCAGTGCCACCTGCAGTAGGCACTCATTCAACATTTGATTTTCTGTGTAGGGTGCCCTGTACGTGCAGTGTGATATGTCACAATTTCCTCTGCAAGTTAGTAAACAATAATAGGCATGGTGTGGTCCCCAGGCACTCAAACAGGTGGAGCACCAACAAGGCCCCCTCTCTTCTTGTGCCCCAAGGGTATCTGCTGCAGAGAGAGCTTTGGCAGGGAAAAATAAGTCACAATAAAAACCAGGCAGTGTAAAAAGTCCCTCTCCAGCTTTCTTGTTGGCCCCTTTAGATACCGGAAGCTGCTCTAAGGTCTCCCTGGAGCCTTCGCTTCTCCAAGCTGAACAAGCCCAGCTCTCTCAGCCTGTCTCCACAGGAGAGGTGCTTCAGCCCCCTGAGCATCTTTGTGGTCTCCTCTAGACTTGCTTCATGTCCCTCTCATGCTGGGGACCCCAGAGCTGGATGCAGTACTGCAGGTGGGGTCTCACAAAAGCAGAGTAGATGGGGAGAATCACCTCCCTTGACCTGCTGGTTATGCTCGTTTCGATGCAGCCCAGGATACAGTTGGCTTTCTGGGCTGCAAGTGCACACTGCTGGGTCATGTTGAGGTTTTCATCAACCAACACCCTCAAGTCCTTCTCCTCAGGGCTGCTCTCAATTCATTCTCTGCCCAGCCTGTAGTTGTGCTTGGGAGTGCCCTAACCAACACGCGGGACCTTGCGCTTGGCCTTGTTGAACTTCCATATCCTCTAATGCAAAGGCAGGAGTAAGCCACCTCCAGCAGGCTCTCTGAAGAGGTAATTTATCAGAGGCACAGAAGTCACCCCAGCTTTTCCTCAGACGCGTGACAGATCCACAAGGTCCCTCCAGCCAGTGGCTCCACATTTGGCCTTTAATGCCATGGCACTCCAGCTTATTTCAGCCCCCACGGCTGCTGGCTGCTACTTATGACATCAGTCACCAAAACTCAATTTTGTCCATCAGCATCTGCTTGAGTCACATGCCATCTGTACGGTGTTTCTTTTACATGTGATGGCATTCAGAGACGTTAAGCCCGTGCTCTGGCAGCTGCTCTTTCCATATCCAGAGGAAAAATGAGGAGAGGAAGAGTAAAGCCCACAGCCATTGGCAGCTGTTGGCAGAATTTAACCCTCTATGTTTATCGTGGTGTGGGGATGGGGATCAGTATGGGAGTCACTTTCCCACCTCATCAATCTGCATGCCCAAGAGACCAAAAACAGGGACTGACCCCTGCAAGGCGTGTTCCTCCTCCTGCTTCCCTGCCTTCCTTTGTGCTAAACAGATGCTACTCCAGCGTCTCAGCCTGGCATCCACCAGCAGTACAAGGACACTGTAATGATATGAATGCCTCCAGAGGAGGACAACAAAGCTGGCGGCAGGGCTGGAGGGCGTGTCCTGTGAGCAGTGACTGAGGACTCAGGGTTTGTCTGGTTTGGAGACAAGGAGGCTGAGGGGCGACCTCATTGCTCTCTACAGTGTCCTGAGGAGGGGAAGGGGAGAGGGAGGTGCTGGGCTCTTCAGCCTGGGATCCAGTGACAGGACGCATGGGAATGGTTCAAAGCTGCACCAGGGAAGGTTTAGACTGGACATTAGGAAGCATTTCTTTACTGAGAGGGTGGTCAAACCCTGGACCAGGCTTCCTAGAGAGGTGGCTGATGTCCTGAGCCTGTCAGTGTTTAAGAGACATTTGGACAATGCCCTTAGTAAGATGCTTCAGGTTTTGGTCAAGCCTGAAGTGCTTAGGCAGTTGGACTAAATGATCACTGTAGGTCCCTTCCAACTGAAATATTCTGTTGTGTTGCATTTATTTTATTGTATGTATTGTATTGTACGTATTGTATTGTATTGTATTGTATTGTATTGTACTGTATTGTAGTCTGGTCTAATCTATTCTAGTCTAGTCTAGTCTACAGAAGAAAACAGACTGACCTGCCTGGAGTTTCCATTTAAGGCTCCAGTGATTGTATAGGAAAGAAAAAATAAAAGAAAATTTAAAAAAACCCCAAAAGTTATCTTCTCTAAATAAAAGCCAGTTCTCCTCAGTTAAAGATGAGCCAAAATCAGAAAGCACTACACAGATCCTGCCAAACCTGCTGTATACCAAATTAGATCAATTATTTATTCTGTAGTTTGTCTAATCCAAAACCAACTGGGAGAATCTTTTGTAACCTGATTCTCCCCCCTTATGCATGAGAAGAAAACCTGAGATCTTCTGCCCAATAATCCTAAAACATTAGCAGACTTTGTATTAATACAAAAAAAGAATTTCCACTTCAGTGTTTTTTATGACTTTATATGTCTTTCTGTGCCTTCTATTTTATCTCATTAAGTACAGAAGAACATGCTTTTCCATGCTGAATCACAGGATACATTTCCAGCAAACAGTTTCCATGTTATTACAGCCCACAAGAACAGTGTGAGAACTTCATGAATAGCAGCAGCTAACTGAGATTAAAATGATGATTTGGGATTTTATTTTTAACCATCTACTGATTTTTTTTGTTGTTGATTATGCTCTGAAATAATAATTTAACCATATGGAGCACCTCTAGAACATAAATAATTTATGATTAATACCAAGTTAAACAACTTACGCACTCAATCTATCGAATTATTTGGACAAAAATAGGTATTACCCACCAGAGAAAGGCAAATGTTTCTAGTTACATGTTGAGGATTGCTGCAGGTGCAGTTTTGGGCATTTTGTTGCTTTTGTAAACTGATGAACAGTATTTACAGCACTGATATTCCCCAAACCCCACCACCACTGCTATTCACTGCTTGCAGTTGGAATAGTGAAAAAAAAAAAAATGTAAAAAAAATTGACATGTAACCCTCAAAACAATTAAAACGCATGTAAATTAAAATGCTTCAGGAATTAATCATTCCAACAGATGGCTAGTAGCTTGTTAATATGAGCAAAGCAGACATTTGTCTTTTTTTGGAATCCCATACCTTGAAGACAACAGGAATGCCAAGGGACCACCAAAAATGGGATTGCTGCAGCAACGGGATCTGGCTATAAACTGGTGATTGAAATTATCTGGAACACCAGAGGCAAACCATTTGGGGCAATTCCAATGCAATTTTTCACTTGTCCTTATTCTCCGTCATGCTATGGCCTTGAATTGAAACAGCATCAGCCAAAGTGGGATTTGGATGTAGACCCTGACTTCACAGGTTGGCTCACATTTAGGATAACAGCTACGCTAACAGGCATGGTGACTTTGCACTGAGAGGTTTGCAGAGACAGTTTCTGGATCCCAGGAAGCAGAACCTCAGCTTGCTCTTGGCAAAACATTTCAAAGACAGCCTTTTTTTAAAGAGCCGTGAAGGTGAACTGCTTTCAAATATACCTCTGGGGCCGAGAGGACAAGGTGCTGGGGGCCCAGAGAAATGTTTGCTCTGTTACGCACATACGCACACAGGCACACGAGTTACATATAGTGATTTGGTTAAGCCAGATTATTGTGTAAAAAACATTCCCACAGTCATTCCAGGCCCTCAGGCCATTCTGTACCTTGTCAAGGGGCACAGGACCTGTCCTGCACAAGGGAACACAGGTGAGAGCCTTGAGCCAGCAAAGTCTGAGCTACCTGCAGAAGCAACTTACAACCATCAACCACCGTGGCAGAGCAGAGCTAATTAGTAAATTAGCATATTGATGTCATTGCACTACTTCTAGGATCCACACTATTGCCTTCACTGATTTTTGTCCTGTCCTCTGTAATTTAGCACCGGATGTTATGGATTTCTGGTCTATCTAATCAGAGGGGGTATGGCTGCAGTTTCAGGCTCCTGTACAGTGTAGTTGTGCATTACAGCTTTCTGCTCTGCACAGAGTCACAATCTCTAGCACATTAATTTCCAAATTTAAAAACTCAGAACTGTGCGGATACTGTGAAATAAGCAAACCAAGACCTGTGGTCTAAATTGAAGACTGTGAGCAAAGTAGGACATAACCAAATTCCAATAAATAGCATACCACAAATAAATTAATAAATAATGCACTTCTGCAAATCCTATCTTGCAAGACAGGGCTGCTATCTTCTTAAATGACAGCTATCAAATAAATAACACTCTGAGAGTCTCTCTCACACCACGATGGATGTGGTTATTAGCAGTTCCATTTAGTCAGCAGCCCCAAAGGAACCTCTTAGAAAATACAGATTTGTTAGGTATTTAGGCCGTACTCAGAAAGACCAAACAGCAATGCACTGTTTGCAGTGCTGTGCCGCTGTGGACAGGCTCCCACAGGCTCTGATCCCTGTCAAGAGCTTCCCAGGTTCTGTGGCTGAGGAGAAGGAGAGCTGCAGAGCTGACCTGGTGGGACATCAGGTGTCTCGGCAAATTGCAGACAGTGTTGGGAATGTCAGAAGTACTCTGTGCAGACAAGGAAAGATCCAGTTGTGTCTGCTTACCCCACAGAGTAGTTGGAATGAGTCAAAAAGAAACAGAATGGAGGGATATTTGAGGATAAAAGGGATAGAAAAAATATTCTACATAAATTACTAGACTGGTCTGATAAATCATGCATTCCTTTTCACCTCTTTCCTCTTTCCCTTGCCAAGAATTAAAATGGTGAGAGGTGGTACAGGAGATGCTAAAACTCTTTTTGGAACTGCCTTGATGCATAGGATACTTACGCATGTCCTTAAAATCATAAAGTGAGTTCCTAAAAAGACCACATTTTTGTGATATAGCTGTAATATAACCAACAGGAATTATCTGCTGTACAAGAAATATCCTATTTCCCTCTTTCCAGCTCCTCCTGCATCTCTAATATTCAGTCCTACACATCTCTTGTTTTAGTTTATAAACTGGCTTTTTGGATGGCTGAACTTACTTTGACTTTCTCCAAAATACATCTAGAAGCATTGATAAAGCCCTGCTAAATTACAAATAAAGGAAAACCCCTACTTGCTTGAGCAAATAACAAGGCCTTTATCTTGGGCTTTTAGATGAGTCCATAGAACATCACTCAATCTCTTGCACAGCTAAGAAGCTTGCACATCTTCATACCAGTATAATGTTACAAGATTGTAAAAGCCTTTTCTTCTAATCTGGTAATTCCTGTAATCTCTTCCTGGAATATAAACATAATAATTGTAACATAATATATTGATACATATTATAAACGAGTTTGTAGCATATTCGCCACTTCACCTTCACCCTATACCTGTAGTTCGTGTTATACAGTAAGGCATTTAAAGGGGTTATCATGATATCTGAATAGCATGATTAAAGAGCAAGATATTCCATTAGGGTTGTTTCTTGTTGCATAAAAAAATTACCTCCCACTCAGAAAAAGCTTCAAAATCTAATTATTTTGTATAATATGCCTCTTCTCCTCTTCCTCCAGGCTATATGAAATACTGGAAGAGGATTCTTTGCTTACATGGATTTCATCTTAATGAATTGCCTAATCTTTTCAAGCAAATATGTTTTTATATGTAATTTTTGAGCATAGCCCCTTAATTAACATCAGGAATGCTTGTGGACTGAAAATAAAGACAGTTAGCGAGTCTTGAAATTTCATTCAGAGCCAATTGCACTAGCATTAGCATTCCTGAACTGAAGTCAGTTCAGTCAGTCTATCTAGTCCCGAATTATGTGCAGTGCCACATGTATCAGGAAGTCAAACATGGAATAAAAATCATTGCATTATTCAGAAGCACACTCTGCACATGTCAGGGTGAGCCTCACCTCCGCGGCATGGTCCTCTTTTCCCTCTCCTTTTCTTCCTATGGGACCAGGGAGGAGATCATGGGGAAGGGGGACGCAGTGGCCTGAGAATGAGGATACATATATTTTCACAACCTTGTGAAAGTATTTTCAAGGATCAGGTAGGGGTAGTAATCCTCCCACTAACTCCTCAAAAATATTCACAATCCCTGTGAGGCTCATTTCATTTTCTGCATTTTTAGGATCACTTATATCTGTGTGTCAAGTGTTGAAGGTTAAGTAGCAAATTTGCTTCTTTCATAGAATCATAGAATGGTTAGGATTGGAAAAGACCTTAAGATCATCTAGTTCTAACCCTCCTGCCATGGGCAGGAACACCTCACACTAGAGCAGATTCTTTCTGAAAGATTTATTTTTAAATGAACTCTCACCTTTTCACCTGCTCTTACGAGGCTGACTTCTAGGAAGCATTTCAGGCATCCCATGACAAGTGATAAACTTCAGACCAGTTGCTGCTATCACCAGCACCACTTCCAAGACCAGCCTGTCCCTGGGTTGGAAGCTGGGTTGGAAGCAAGAAGCCACACAGTTGCAGACTGAGTATAGCACATCCTCCTCAGGAGGAGAGATCATGCCACCTATCATGATCTTCTCACTGGACAGCCAGGGGCCTTGCTGACACTCCCCTGGCTATCCAGAATCAACTGGCCTAAGCAACCCAAGGCTATAGTCTTGATTAGGTCTATAGATTTTGCCTGGGGAAGGTGATCTCCACCTTCAAAAGCAATTGAAATGATCCATGTATTTATGTTCAAAGGACACAAAGAATCTCTTCTTCTCTCTCTCTGTACATATAGAGAGAACAAGAGTGGCAATGGATTCACGCTGCAGAGTTTCTGTTCTGACTGAAGACATGATGTAGCAGTAAGAGGACTCTGAAGGAAATGAAAAGCTGTGTGAACAATACAAATCAAGTCCATCCCCAAAGAACCTACTCCCACAGGCACAATGCAATCAAATTTTCTGCTGGAGGCAGTCAGGCATGTAGCTAGCTCCTTTGTTCTGCACAAGGTGACAGTGGACACTTCCACTGCAGTGGCTAAGAAGGGATCACCTCGTGAGATCAACTTCTTTGTCTTGGAGAAGACAAGTGGCCAGATGCCTCCTTACTTGTCTTATACTTCCCCATTATCTCTTCCAGCCTTTCAGGACTAAATATGCACTTCTAAATGCCAATGTCTCCCTCCTGCTCCAGGTCATCAGTATTTTCTTTCTAAAGGGCAAGTTTCTTGCTTACAAAAGCTCAATTATTATGCTTTGTCCAAGAAGCAATTACATGGTTGTTTCTTTCAAGTAGTTATTAAAACCTCAGATTATTTTCACACCATTTATTTGCAAGATTTAACACACAGCCCTTCCTGGAGAGGGTAAAGTCAGCTTTGGCTGCTTTTACTCACTACTTTTCTAGAGAAACTCTGGCCAACTCATTTCAGATACTGGTATTTCCTCTTTCTTTTGTCCTTTGTGCTCCACCTCCAAGTTTTTAAGCGCCAACCTTTACATTTTTCCCTTTTGTTCAAAAGGGCAAGATACCAAATTCACTGCTGACGTAAGTAGGTGCAGCTTTAATTAAGTCAATGGGGTTACACCTGCCTATGTCAGCAGTGAATTTGGCTCGACATCCCTGGTGAGCAAAATGTCACATTACCTTTGCTGAGCAGGACATTTCAAGTAAAACATTAGCAAAAACAATTAACTTTAAGCCATTAATCTCACTGAAGCTACTTTCAACCTCCTAAGGATTGAAGTCAATTCTCAGTAAATGTCTTTGGCTTAATAGATTGCGATGCTTTGGTATGAAATATATTTTTTTTTTTTATTGAATGACATTGAATTTAAGCAGCATCATACTGTATTTCTATACATAAATTATGTTTTAGCACACATCTGACAACTTTTAACTGTAATAGTTAAGAAACTATTAGCAACGGAAAAGATCATACAGAACACAGTATTATATATTATCCTATGAATTTTGCAAATGTATTATGTGTAGCTCTAGTATTACACTCAGATATAACACACTTTTGTATTTCATTAGCATCTCATTTTACATCAGCCAAGGTGGAAGTTTTATAAATAGCATGGTTCTCTAATTCACTCCCTTTGGCACAAAACAAGTAGTTAACAACTCTGGATGAGTAAGAGGAACGAAAGCAGTCTTGTTCCAAACACCTTTGTTACAGCTACAGAATGAAAGGGTTCAAAGTATTATCCAAAGAATTTGAAAGCCCAAGTTCACAGCTCTTTGCTAGACTTCACTGAACAGTGCGCACAGCTCACAGCATTGCATGTGGACCAGCAATTCCACTATTGCACTCTTGGGTGTCCTTTTGCTTTGCAGTGTTCATAAAACCCAGGTGGGGTGCTTGGTCTCTCACTTCAGATAAAGGATAAAATTACCGGGTTCTTGCAGGTCAAACCCTCCTGTAGGCAGCCAGAACAAAATGCTGGAGATAGAGATGGGTTGAACCTTGTCCCCTCTAGGACTATCAGGTTCTCTGTTTGCATGGAGTAATTTCTGCATTCAGGATTTACAGCTATAAAGGTGCCTTGGAACTTATGCACTTTAACCCTTTCTCCTAAAGTCCAGTAAGTGACAATCATTTTATCAATCAGAAAGACAGAATAGAAGGAGGGGAGGTATGAACTGTCTTCCAGTTCCTCTCTGGATGCTCCATGGGAAGAGAACTGAAGTTGAGTTCCTGCATCCATCCAGTGGGACATTTGCTCTCCCACGGTTCTCACAGGTACATGGGATTTTAGAGTCAACTCTCCATTTCACAGAATCATAGAATACCAGGTTTGAAGGGACCTCAAGATTCATCTTGTCCAACCTTTCTTGGCAAAACATGACTTAGACTAGATTTCCCAGCACCCTGTCCAATTTCCTTTTGAATATTTACTTAGAATGTGCAAACTGTAGCAGCCACAGCAGCAGATGTGAAGAGACAAACCTTTTCTTTGCTCCAGATTGCTCTCCAGTGTGCTAGTCACTTCTCTTTTGGGACCAGGAGGAAAAGCCCAGGTCACAGAGAAAAGACGTGAATAAAGGTCACTCACCACTTCCATGATCACTGCAACTAAGAATCTTGGTATGTTAACCACAGTGTCCTCTCAACGATAAGAAGCTCCCCAACTCTATGTTGCAGTCTCACCAGCCAGCACAAATACTTGCTCATTGCCTAATGTGGATAAAGTTGAATCAAGGGGAATAAAGTACTGCAGGAGCAGAATACAAATAAAAAAATTTCCTCCAAACATAAAAATATCAGTTATATTTAGCTATCAGGTAAGAAAATACTGACCCAAACTTGGAGCATATGATCAATGACTTTGAACTTCTGACTCATCCATCTTTAATCATAGTTTTCTAAAGGAGAGAAGACCCTGGCTGCCTTGAGGTCCTTTCCCATGTACCCAGAGAGGCCCAGGGAGAAAAGGGGTTTGTATTTATGGGGTAGCAGGCCAGGCAGGAGAACTGCCTAGCTAACTTCCATCTTCCGGGGTATAAATATTTTTGCACTCTGAAAAGATATCTGAATATGATAATCTCCAATGTTTGTAATGGCCTAAATTTTACCACCCCTTAATCATGACCTGAGTTCTGCTCTTTATCAAAACAATTGAAACCAATAGCAGACATATCATCAAAACCTAAATCCTGCAGCACTATAGTATAAAGTATATTTTACACTATATATAATGACAGTACCATTGCTATTGTTTGCAATGACAGTTCACTCACTGAAATGAACCGAGTATGCATGCAGGTGAGTGATTTAATCTCACAGTACACCTTCTAATGAAGCAACATTGCTCTCCTGCTAGCAATTCAGGACTATTACAGTTTTAAATAGCTGTATGTATTCTGCTGGAATGTACCCAAATTCGTTTTGTTTTAATCATTATTTCTGACATGTTACTTACCAGATTTCATGCTTACTCACAGAATAGATTAAATAGTCAGTCTCCATTGTAAATGCTGTGGAAGAGTGAAAATCCCTAAACCCTGAGCACTTCTCTCTTCTGGACCCTACAGGTTTTCACAGCCAAAAACTGATGATGAATTCAAAGAAGGTTTTGCTGGTATGAGGATTTGAGACCAGACACAGAAGCTGCCTCCTAAGTTCAGGGCCAGCGTGCTTCACCATTGCTCCTGAGCCCCTGAGGTGGCTGGAGGAAAAACCGCAGGACACCCCACATCAGCACCGCTACCTGGACACCCAGCCAAGATGGGGTGCAGAGGGAGAGGAGCGTGTGGTCTCAGCCCAATGCCAACATGCACTCAGGACCAAGGGGCCATGGCCTGAGAAACACTCCAGGATGCCATGGGTTTTGTGCCATCTGGAAGCACAACTCTGCCTGGTTAAATCAATGAACATTTTGCAATTGATTTCTGGGGTAGCTGCAGTAAGCTGTATGGTTTCATCCATCAATTGCTTTAGTACTCACCTCATTTTAAGCGTATTAGCTGCTTGATAGAAGTCAATGGTACAGTTCAGGTACTTACAATGAGTTATGTTCTAAAGTATTTTGATGTATTGAGGCCTTAATGAACGTTGTTAATGAAGGTGTGATCCTCTGAGATTTGGAACATCTTTAAATCTCAGACTTCACTGGTGAGTCACTTGAATTTGGCAGAAGTCGTCGTTGCCATCAGGAGGAAAAGTCACCACCCTCTTTTCCTGAAGCTGGTCCTCACTATGTCACTGGTGCTGGAACCTGCAATCCCATGGCTGAGCAGTGCTCCTGTCCATCATTACCAGTTCGGACCAATTCCCTGCACAGTGCTAGGCGGGCAGCAGACAGAAACAAGCCATTGGGGTTGGAGATAGAGGTGCCAGGTGGTACCACCTCTTCTGGCAGTAGCACGCACTTGTGCCAGATTGAAAGAGCCATATAACTATAGCACAGCAAATTCAAGGCAAAACTAGCTTTTTAAACCATTGGGGTGTTCGTCTCGTAACAAAGTGTCCAAAACATATTAAGATTCTTTACCTGGGAAAACTTGGAGATTTCAGCTTTCACATGAGTGCGTTCAGACCCAACCTTATCTGCAAACAAGAGCACATACAATTAAGAGAGAAATACGATGTTTTATGTGAGTATGATCTAGTGGCAAAGGGCTGGGTTTTCCATGCATTATTTCTGCTGGAAATACTACACATATTCTGGAAAAGGTATCCTGTTAACCAGGTTCCCAAATATTTTAGATTTCTTTGGACTTTGTGCTTAAATCCATTAGCATGTTTCAAGCTGCATGCCTAAAACCCACAGTGGTTTCACAGTCAATGTCACTGCACACCTGTGATTCACCAGAAGCACAGTTCTGTATGCCTAGCTGCTCAGATGCAATGGCATGAAAATTAGGAAGAAACCACAACTGAGTTTTTCAGCTAGATCAATGAAGCCAACAGTGTAATAACTGTTTTCTCCATGGCAGCCCTATAACTGTTTGATTTATGTGCTGTCCTTTGAACTGAAGGGTGAGCACCATGTTCTTTTGGGACTTTTGTAATAAAATGCCAACCAGATTACAAGTGGAAAGTACACAAAGGGAAAAAACCTCTGGATAAAAATGCCTCTGGACACGGCAAGTTCTTACTTAGTCAAACAAAGGCACAGTGAGATCATAACTGAAGAGAAAACTACTGCCATCATATTGCAGGCATTCTAATTGAAAAATGTTCCACTTGAAAATTGTTAGACATTAATTTTTATAAGCAGTACAATAAACTTTTCAATTAGAAACCACATAAAAATGATGCTTAACTGTCACAACCGGTCATTCACTTTATTCTGCACACATAGCCCTGTTGCCCACGCTTTGGCATGCATACAGCAGCATCAGTTAACAAGCACAGGGCCCACAGCTAGACAATGCAATGTAGCAACAAGTTGTCAGTTGGATTTGGAAATGGGCAGGAAGAGCACAGCAGACTCTTCTGGTGCCTCCAGAATAGGTTTTTGGATCACTATGTTTATTAATCTCACTAAGCAGATTACAAAGAGAGGCTGCTCAAAGGGACTGCAGCGTGCATGTGTGGGGATTATTTCACACTATTTCACCATTTCAAACCTATTGTTGATTATCTTGTAAATATTGCATTAACTTCAGTTTCAGAAAGCTCTTAGTAATCGTGATTCATTAAGCTGCCAACTAATACTGTAACTGTTCACTTTTTACAGACCTGCACATCAATAGATCAGAAATACCCTAGAGAACAAAGGGAGAAGAGCAAGGAAAGAAAATAAAGAGCTTTGTGACAGCCCTCAGCCATGGGGAGGGCTAGTAGCAACAACAGCAACCTTGGGGTGTAGAAAGGCCTTTGCACAGCTATAGTTGATGGTGTAGAACCCTACGACACAATGTCAGTGCAAAAAACTCTTGCAGCAAAGAGAGCAGAAAGGTAAGAAATTTAAGTCCAGCTGTAGGAAAGGCCCATAGTGTTTCACCTTAGATTAACAAGAAAGCAGCTCTCTACTGAGAGTATTTCTGGCAGTGATTTGTCCTTTAATGTCTTTCCTAAGAGAAGCAGGTCTGTGACATATAAACTGTGCAGAACAGGAATACAGTGTAGTTTCTTATGCAATATTGAATTTCGGATCTGCCTAAGTGTTGGACAGTAAATAAAAGCTCTTTGAAAAATAAGCTTCTCTGAATGATTCACCCAGTGAAGGGAGTAAAAGAAGCCCAGGCTTCAGAACCAGCTCTCCCACAAGCATCCCCTGTGGATCCCCACAGGCCACTCACAAAGAAAGCCTTAGACAGAAAGAAAAAAGAGTGAAAAAACAAGGGCACAAATCAGAAACATTACTAAAACTGTTGCTTAGAAGGGCATACACTGCTGATCAAAAAAAAAAAACAATCTCATTCTCATTTCCTAAGAATAATGAGTGGATGAAATTAAACACTTTTCTTGTAGGAATAAAGAGTGTCTTCATTATCCAGGTAACAAGAAAACATGACTCTTGTCTGAATGAATGACTGAAATCTGGCAAGTGTCATAAAATTCAGTGGATAAGGCTGCCTTGCAACCAGACGATGGGAGACATTTCTGCATTGATTTTGTCCATGTAGATTTTCCTAAATTGAGTCACTGTATAAAGATTTCTCCTCTATAGATAGAACAACCTCTTGCTCAGCCCTGATTTGTGTACCTTTTGCCTTCAGTCGAGAGAGAGTGGAATGATTTTGCTGGGGTAGAGGCCATGGTTAACACTTGCCCAGGCCCTTAAAAGTGTTCACCTTGAAAGCTTCCACAGCACAAGCACATTCTTCCACACCTTGCAATGTACTGCATTCAACTCTGTCCTTTTCTACCTGTCTACTTTGTTATCTCTTTTTTCTGCTATTAAAAATACTGTGATCTTAGACCAGTTGGCATAGAAAAGCTTAACATGTCTTTTAGACAAAAAAAACGCACCCAAGTATCCCACTTCTATAACTGGCACAACCAATGTATTTATTAATTTGAAACTATAAATTTTGAGCACAAAACAGCTATGCAGAGTGTAGTTATTTTAGAAAAAGCACTACCTGGATGTATTTTAGTGGAGTTGCACTGCAACTGTCAGTAGTGATGAGAAATAGTCAGATTTATAGATGTGACTTCTGAACTGCTCACTCGAAGAATAGAAGAAAGGATCACAGGGAATCCCACAACCTACTTCATATCTGTGTCTTGGGAAAAATGTTCTTCCAGCAGCAAGGGACTCTCCATTTCATCTGGACAAGCACCCTGAGGTGGCCAGACCATAAATTGTCATATTGCTTCTAGTTACCTCCAGCCCAAGCAAGCTCAGAAACATCCCTCAAGTCAAATATTGATACTGTCACTTCATAATTTGGCTCTGTCAGTTCAGCAGCATGTGTCTTTCCAAATATAAATAAATGTTTTATAAAGTTTGGCTCTACTCAGTTACATAAGTACATTTATTTTGATTACAACAGATAGCTTGCTAATACTCGTGTATTGCTTGGAGAGCATTGCAGCTGGTTAGATATTCGCCCAAATATGTGAATCCAAACCTCAGGCAAAAGAAGAACTGTCTCTCATACCTTTTACTGATTAACAAATAGATCTTGTCCTGCTAATGCCATTCTTAATTGGACTACACTGTGAGGAGCAATTAAGACTAAATGGCCTCTTGCTGAGAGCTGGTGAAAGAGAATATGCAGCTTGGGGCATTAGCATTCTCCAAATAAAGAGCAGTTGCTTTACTTTGGTGTTGAAGAAAGAAGCTTAATTTTTTAATGGCTTAGTATATTAAAAAGGAATGATTCCATTCACAGCAGGGAAATCAGTTTGGGCAAGGATTATAGTTTCTCTTTTTTTTTTTTTTTTTCCAAAATCACTTTGTAGATTTAAAGGAGGCTTCTGACTGACAGCACGGGAGGTGCCAGCTACAGACAAAATAACCTTGCCGCACTGCCTCATTTGTAGCTTGCAGAAGCCATCCCAGTGCTAGAAAGAGATTTTTCCATTTAGCCCTGCCAGTCTGTCAGATAAATACTGTGTGCACAATTTTACAGCACAAATGAGATCTGGGTAACTATTCATATCTCTTCTTAAATAACCCTGCAGGGCCTGTCAGGCCATAAAACATCCTCTCTTTTCAGATAAAGCCCAGTGTGAGCCATACCGGCAGCCCTTCCCTTACGGTGATTAAAACAAATGCCACCTGCAGTGACTGCAACCATCTTGAGGAAAATCATAGGTCCTTATTTGAGAGGAAATGTCCCATTCACCCCACTCACTGGCAAAAAAGGGAGGAATTTACTGCAGTTAGAGCAAATTATATATTCCAGAATGGTTAAACCTGAGGAGGACCACTGTCCCTTACAGTTGACAGTCAGCTGCCTTTCTTTCTGCTGAAGTTGAGATCCTGACAGTTTCCCAAGCCGTTTCAGTTTCTAATCTCACACTGCCAGTCTGCATCCTCCCAGCGCTGATTCTAAGCTAGCTGCCCATATCCCCTGGGCGCTACAGGAAAGCCAGTGCCCAGTCACCATGTCTGTGGTTTGGCCACCACAGACCATAGCAGGGCCATCAACTGCTGATGTCTCAGCCCTGCCTAAAAGTGTTTTCTCACCAGAAGCCTTCTGCAATCCTCCCTCCTTGGGAGCCAGGCTCAGTGCAAACTGGCTGGACTAAGTTACAGGAAGAGTGAGAAAGGAGCTGTGGCCTCAGCTGCTTGGTCTAACCCCAGCCAGAAAATAAGCTCAGGAGGGTACACAGTTTTTTGGGAGGGAAGCCTATATTTATAGTAGTGGATAAAAAGCGTCCAACCAAGGTATTACCTGTATGCTCTTACATGTTTCTAAACTCTGAATTACGAGACTCCCCAACTGGCTCCAACAGAAGCTCTGCTAGGTTTTCTAGGAAAGCCAATTTTTCTTTCAGCACGTTCTTACTGAAATGAGTTCCCTGCAACTCCTAGTGCTCATATGACTTACATACAGACTTTAAGAGCCTGGATGCCCTAATGATTTATCTAAATTGGCTTTATATTTACACCAGGAATTTTTAATGTGAGTTTTTCTTGTCTGAAAAATTTGGAAACAGGTAATATATCAGATCACAGTGTTATCCATATGTATACTTACATTCTCTTTACTTTCTATGTCCATTCTTTCCCTTCACAGAGACCAAGATCTGAACACCCTCTATTCACCATTGCAGGCAGTCTCATCATTAGCATCATTTCATCCCAGCATATTATCTATCTAGTGGCTTAACCTGATGAGATAACAGCAGCTGATATTAGTATTTCATTTTTCCATTCCTCAAAAGATATTTGTTTTTTATTTAGCTACTACCTACTACTGACAAAAAATACTGCTGAACACCTGAAACAGATAAACCAAACTTAATCCAATATCTTTTGCAGATGTTAAGGGCCATGTTCTTCTGCCACTCATGCAGTGTACAGCTCAGACTTCTGCACAATTGAAATGAGAAGGAAGTTGTTTGATTCAGTTGTGGGAGTGGTATAAACAAATGTAGTCTGCCCTTCGTCAGCATTGTGTGCCTTGGAGAGCTCAGTGCTTACCTGAGGGAAGAGGGAGCATAAGTGTCTCAAAGAAGCCAGGTAAAAATCAGTGGCAATAGAGAAAGCAGCTGCTTCACTATCTATTCCTCTGAAAGATTTATGCATTTGAGGCAAGTCAAGGCAAAATAGAAGAAACCAAAAAGAAAGCCGCTTCTGATAGTAAATGATCCACACTGGGAACTATACTCCAAAACAGACTCTATGATCTGTTACTCTGACTGATAAACTAGATGCAGCTAATTGGCACAGATCTTTAATTAGCACAGAGCTGCTGTCTCCAGAGAGGACGGGGAGGAAGTGCACCATGCCGGTGTGGAGCACAGCACATGTCAGTGGGGAGCCTTTTCTTCCCCTAAGTATGCCCTGGCTGAGAAGGTTGTTCTTGGTTAAATAGCAACACTGGAGGCCAAAGAGGGGAAATTATTAAGTGGATTTTCCTTAACATGCAGGGGGTCACACAGGTGAGCAGTCCATATGCTCCTCTGCAGGCTGTAACCCCAGGAGGCTTTCCTTGGGCGGCTGAGTACAGGAAACCAGCGTGCAACTGATTGCTAAAGGGGTACTACTACTCCTTTAATACAAAGGGAAGAGGCTGGTGCTTCACTTAACATGTTTTCATGTACATTCTCTATTTATGTTCAGTAGTGCAAGCCTTGTATGCCCTGAAATGGGTCAGTAGTTTCACCTCTGACCCACAGAATTCATTGCCACTTAGTATTGCCGTATGCAAACAGTTACTCTGACCACAGATCAAGCACCTTTGACTCAATGTTTTAACTAAACACTTCATTGAACAGTGAGCCTCCTCTCCTAAGAATAACATAATATGACATAGATAAGGCAGCAATTGTTTCCTAGCTACCAAAGAAGCCTTAAGCAGGCAAACCAGCAATTTTTATTTTTTGATTCCTTAGGCTGAGGAGAAATTTCCTGAAAATAATCCATCCATTGTTTTCAGAATACTTCTGAGATTATGTTTGCAGAAGCAGATATGTATCTCAGTATGTTCTATTGTCCAAAGGGATCCATCTGAAGTGCCTTCTGCCACTCTCCCTTTTCATGCTTACTACTCATCCTTCAGCTACTGAAACAAAAGGTCTCCTGATACTTATGGTGATGGGTAAGAATGCAGAACAGTGATGCTCCCAGTATGACCACTCCTCAGTCAGACCTCAGTTACACCATAGGAAAGCCAGTGGGATAACTCTAGTCTCTTCCTCTTAGGAAAAAGACACAGAGGCTCAGAGGCACACACATAATGCATATCTTGCAGGGCAATTTCTGTTCTCTGTTGCCCATATCAAACTGCAATAACTTCAGTTAAGCTAGCCTTTGATATTTAATTGCATTACTCTCCTGGGTTATTGTGGATTGATGTTGCTGCATGAAAATAGAACTTGGCCCTTAATTTAACGTACACTATTATACAGAGGATGACAGAATGTCAAAAATGTAAATTTATTTGCAGAAAAGAGAGCTTCACTGTGCTTGTAGATGCTAGGAAGACCCCTGGAAGGTTCAGGTCAAGATAAAGTCTAAAACGAGATGAGACCTTCTCTCTTCTTCTCCAGTGAACAGCCACTAAGTGTAATTACAATCCTGTGATTGTGTTGGGCCCAAATAGCTTTCAGTATTTGCAAGTCTATGTGCCATCAGTGTAAGAAGATTTTATATATCAAATGCCAGTCTTTGCAGCTTGTCCTGGCATTTCTAAGATGAGATATAGAGTTATGCTTCACCAACCTTTATCCAGAAGAACTAATGCTGTGAAATTAACAATATGGCTCTAAGTTTTTCATTAATTTTCCAAGGCACCTTGCCTTAAGTGGGCAATGTAGACATGAAGTTCAAAATTTGCATGGAAAGCAGAAGCCTGTCAGGAAGTTAGCAATTAATGACATGGAAAAACAGAGCTAGCACCAAGTTTTTAGGGCTGTAACATAATTACTGTAATTACGTGAGCTGTCTGCAAACATATATGTATGCACAGACAGATCCCAATGGATTGAGCTGAGGGTGTTGTGACTTTTTTTAACTTTGGAAGATTCTTGGCTGGAAAAACTCCCCTCTCTATCTTCCTATACATGTATATACCTCCCAGCCTTATGTACATCATTACATTTATGGCATTGAGGCTACCCGTGTGCATAGGGATGGAAGGCTGGCTGTGTGAGGATCTGTGCAAATGTGACCCAAGCAAGCAGGCTTGGTTTTGTTTCTAGTTCCTCCTACTCATAGCCTGGAAAGGCAGATACTGATAAAAGCACCTGCAGCTGCATGAGATGATGCTTGAGAAAATTCCATGTTTTTCCAGGATTTTAAGAGTTTAGGATGTTCTCCATTATCCTGAAGGATTCAGATTATTCTGACAAGATGCTGGGAAGGTAAAACAAGGTTTGGGGGCATAGGAGGGCCTGGCTAGTGATGGGCTCCTTCAGATCCAGTGCCAGGTTGGGCTGTTTCAGCATTTCCCAGTACCCACATCCTAGCTGGGAACCAGTGTTTAGATTTGTTTTCTCATAGTCTCAAAACATTCACTGTGCTCCCACACCCTAGGCCATATGGTACTTATTAAGCTGCTTTTGTAATAAATATACACAGTCTGAGTTCTGTCAGTCTTACTACAATGTGTCTCAATTTTGACATCAGCAGAGTTACCTTGCATGATACTAAGGTGATGCATGGGAGAAAACTATCTATTTCACTTGTTAAGAATTGTGCAGATTGTTTCAGCCTGATGATAACAAAATGACAAAACTACGGATGATTCCTTGCTTGTCTGAGAACAGTAAAAAATGTGGATTGTCTAGGGAAAAGATGATCTATTTCACATAGATTAAAATAGAAAAATCTCTTCGGGGTCCATTACATCTTCCTCGTTAGTGTTATGTATTTTTTATTCTGCATTTTAAAACATTTGACATCCCGGGGTGGGCTAACTCTACAAATGTCACTTCCCAGGTGGACTTGTCCTTATGCAATTAGAAATAAAGTACAGAACATCCAGAACAGATGGGGCTGCTGCACAGGACAAAATCTCCTTCTTTACTCTCTTTTTTTCCTGCCCAAATTCTGTTTCACATAGAAGATTTTTAAAGTATGGAATCACATTAGAGTTAATCAGATAGAGCATTTTGTAGTTAATGAGAAGGTCACATCCCATGTGGAATGGTAGATTTTTACAATCCATCACCAAGCTGTGGGTTTTTCACCAGTTTATCTGGGTCAAACTCTATTTTCTGTGGTAGGAGTGTAAGTGAGGAATATATCCATTCAAACCCGCAGGGTTACTCCATATTTATGTACTAATAGGTATAAAGTCTTTCCTTCAAGTCACAAATGTAGAGTCGAGACAAGTCTAGTGCTGTGACAGCCCACTGCAAAGCACTGTGCAGGGGCTTGATGCCGCTCCTCAGGCTGGGTCCCCTCTGAATACTCCTGCTGGCATCACTGCCTCATTGTGGTGTCACTATTCCTGCTAGCCTCCTGCTCTGCAGCAGCAACAGAACATGAGGACATGGCAACTCACTTTGCTAAAACAAAGTCCCTCTAATGCCCTAGAAGAGCATTAGAGAAGAAGCCAGCAGAAAGGAGGATTTTCCCTTCCTCCAAATTTCCTATGCAAGCGATACCGAGAGTCTCACCTCCCAGAACCTGCAGAGAGTTACATCTCATTTGCTAGTTCTATCAGAGGTTCCTCCTGCAACCCTGTTTTCTATTCTTTTTGACTCTCCTGGGTGGGTATGAAGAGTATATGTCTGCTGGTATGACGAAAAGCAACATAACCACTGGCTTTCCTGAAGTGGAGCCCTGCCAATCACTGTTAGATAACTGTTATAGAGACTAACCTATCTCAGCTGTCTGCAGAAACCTGAAATCTTCCTTGATGTTTTAGCCGTGCTGTAGACAATCAGCCCAAAGATACTGAGCTGTTAAAGTTCCCTCAGACGCAATTCTTGACCTGGCAAGCAACCCTGGGGTTTAGCTTCAGTCTTGGAGAGCCAAATGCTGCATACTCTCTCACGAATACTTCCAAGGGACTTTCAGAGGCAGCAATCACATATCCCACAGCTATTGTAAAGGAACAATGCAAAAGTTCAGATGATGGTAGTGAAAAATATTTGAGAAGGGATTCAAAAGCCTTTGAGAAATAGTATGGCAGAAGCCATCCGGTAAATCTCCAGCCTACTGAGTATTATGTTAGCATGCACTTCTTTTGTTTATCCTTTTACCTTACGTTGTCTAGACCACCCTCTTCTGGATTCGTATGAAGGAAAACTGCCCCACTGCATTGCAGTCATTTTTCTTCTGGTGGTTTGTTGGGTTTTGACTAGTTTCTAAGCAGTGGAGATATTTTGCAATGTTTATTTTATAACATTCTGTTCTTTTATGTAAAACAGTTGGGAATTACACTAAATTGGCATTACTTAAATGTATCTTCACACTTCTCCCGAGGCTGGTAAGTCTAACATATTCCACCTGAGTTGTTTCCTGGCATAGCTGTGGTAATTGCCCAAGCATGAAGATACGCTTTTTTGTTGTTTATTTTTTGTCCCGGGGTGACACTGTAAATGATTCTTTAGCTTACGGGGAAGCAAAAAGCCACTGTTTGCTAAATAACTCTTTTTATACATATCTTTCAGATAAATAAATGTAAATGTAAACTGATGCACAAATGGGTTCAGTGATGACAGAATTATTGGACAGTTAATCCATGGTCTGAATGAGGCCAAACCTGTAGATGGCTTTGTCCCTCACTTATTTCTAAGTAAGTCATTTACTTACTCAACGAGTTATTTTCTCTAAAGACCCTCTTATTTCTAATATCAAGCTAGCATATGTTCTGTTAGTTCAAAGCAAACAAGAAGAAAAAATGCACGATCATCACATCAGTTTCTATTTAAAATGCACCGTTATACATAAATGTGTACAGTGTCAACAAAGCAGCTGTATTTTATGCAAGAGATATGAAGGAAGTTATGAGAGAACTGTGGTTGTGATGTACTAAATATATCAGCATCTTCAGAATACTTTTCAAATAGATAGAAATATTTTCTTTAATTACTAAAATACTGTATGAATTTACTTAGTGCCCATCATTGTCATTAATTTTCTCACTGAATTTAGTGGGAACTCTGACAGATTTAAGGTACTAGTTTTAAGATACTTCCAGAATATCTTTGCTTCTAAAAAAAACAGGATCTTTAAATCAAATTTATTCTTGTGATGTGTTATGCAGATTTTTGCTGTGCCTGCCGCCTGGCCACTGTGAAGAACCCTGTCAGTCTCACGGCTGTGTCTAGAATCCTGATGCACCAGGCAAACACTGCACAACTAGCAGTTGTATTTGTTTCTGCAAAGCCCTTCCCTGAATACAAATCTTATAATACAAATACACTATAGCACTCCCTAAGTTCTAAGGCGGGATGTTTTTCTGAGTGTAATTCAACAGCTTTTATACTGGGATTGCTGCTGCTGCTGGTGCGCTGTCAATGTAGCAATGAGCTTGTGTATGGCTTGTTTGTTGCAAGAAACAACAGAGCTCCTTCCAGCAATCACTGGCATTTGGTGGCTGTAAAGCAAAATGGCCTATATCGAGCTCCTAGGAAACAAGTGTCTGTCCCGTATGACTGCCAGCAAAGCCAACATGGGTCTTCTTCAGCTTTTTCAGAAAGGCCAGAGGAACCAAGCAATGTCCCACTCCTCCTCCAGTGGAGTCAATCCCACTCCTCTTCAGCATCATTGTCACCAAGCAAAAAGTCAAGAAGTGAAAGGAAGTTTTAAGATGGCTTAAGGAAAGTTTTTAACACAAAACTGAGTGCTTCTGATTCATGCAGTTTGGATATGTAAAACTGGAGATAAACAGGGCTATTAAAAGCATGTCAGTGCTAACTTCAGGGAAAACACAGCTGAACTTGTGTGACAGCGAAGTTCTGCTCTTTATCTGGCTGCTTTGGTGCCTTAGGTGAGATAACTCTTATCGAGCTGGGTGTGGGAGACCTTGGCCCCCTGAAACTTTTATCTGCTGCTTTTATGCATAGTTTTGGTACTTAGCCAGGCAGAAATTGCATATCTGTAATACTAATGCGAGAAAAGACAAAACATGGAAGAAGAAGAAAAAAAAAAAAAGTATGGATTGAGGGCAGAGGTCTCCTTTCAAGGGAAAAAAACAAACCGTCCTCAAAAAAAAAACCACCACCCCAAAAAAGCTTAGAAACAAGTATCTTTGTTTACTGTTACATGCTCATGGGGCACAGACTATTATCAAAGCCATGGGACGAGGTTCCAGCGTCTGTTTGAGGCCGGTTTATATAGGATAGATGATAACTTCCTATTCTTTCCATTCTGGACCAGCTCTGCTGAAGACTACAGTCATTAATTATAGATGCACATCCAGTGCTTTTTATGGCACGGACACACAGCTGGGGTTTTGTTGCAGGTCATGACTGCACTGAAGACAGCTTCCATGCGGAAGCAATTCAGCTTGTGAGAACCCTGCCGGCAGCCCACCACAGGCACAGAGCACCCAGGCAGAACCCTTCAGTTTCTTTTGCATTCAAACAAAGTTTCCACACAAATTTTGCTCAAAAAACACTCTGTGGCAGAACTGAGGGGAGTGTAAAGATGATGATAATTATACAACTTCAAACAGAAAGTGTTAAAAGAATTGTCCAGAGTTTTTAGTTTAAAAGCATGTTCCAATTACTTAAATTTTGTGCTAGCATGATTCCAGAAAAATTACACAAATTAGAGCAATTTTTCCAAGCTGCGCTTCTTAAAAAGGTCAAGTAATTATGCAATCATCTAAGCTAAATTTCTCCTCGTCACAACCTGAAAGCATGTATCGGACATGGGTCTTCTCCAGTGGACAGAGAAATGAAAGAGGGTGAGGTGAAGAAAGCTCCCAGACAGATTAGAACAGGAAGAGGAGTTATATGGGGAGGAGAGGCAGAGGCCAGAAGGGGAAAACAGAAGAATAGGAAGGACTTAAAGAAGAAAGAGGCAAAGAGAAGCAAGGCATGTCTTCCTTCACCTTTAAAAATTCTGGACAAGATACTTCCTTGAAGAGGGTTAGCTTAACTTGGGAGATCAAACACTGTGTTGCGTCAGGACAGTTTCAGATTTGCAGGAAGATGTGAATACCTCGTACCTTCTTCCCCTGAAATCTCTGCACTTCATAAATCGGATTGGCCATGTTTACGGTGCCCATAGAGGATAAACAAGCTCTTTCTAAGCAGGCTACCTGGCTTGAGTCTCACATCATGCAGGGTATGATACCATTAATATTTATAAACATTCCACTATAGTGAATATCCCTAAACTCTGTATGATCGGAGTCATTTATAAACTGAAGGGGAGAAGGGGAAAGGGTACAAAGGGAAATGCGCAGGCAGCACTCTTGACTTTCAGTTAACAGGATTAATGTCACTGAAGAAAACAAAATTCCTCCAGATATGTACTGGTATAATTGAGGGCAGCACCTGACCCCATGCTAGACTCAGCTTACATTTAAGAAAGTAATGTGTTCTTCTCCAGCTGTAACTTTTGTGATCTTAAATTCTAACACAAGAGGCCTAGCAAATTTGGAGGATATTTTCCAGTCCAGGAGAGTATCACACTAGAAAAGCTAATTGGAAATTTAAAGAGAGAAGGGAGGCAGGTTTGCATCAGAGGTAAGAGGGGATGGGGCCATTGACAACCCAGTTAATGAGAGGCAGCTCAGTTCCAATAAGCTTCTGGCTTGAAAATTCAACCTGAAATGAGAATGGAAAAAAGAAAAACAGACACAAAAAAACATAACAAAAAAACCTTGCCATTTCAGGGACAGAAATATTATTTCTGTATCATGCTGACTGGGTTAGGAAACTAGCTATACCTGGCAGAGGTCAAGGACAACACAGCCATGTTACTATTGCTCTCTTCCAAACCTGCAATGAAATCAGTTGTATGCACTGCAATGCAGTCAACAGTGAAATTACTTCCAGTTGGGTTGCTGCTATTTTTGCTAATAGTAGCTAGAGTTTAGCTGGCTGTTTTATCCTGAAGAACCAGTGTAAAGAGGGGGAAGATAATACATTGATGAAAATTGCTGTTTCTGTTCAACATCCTATACTCAGTAGGTTTTGCAAGGCTCCTCTAAATATAGAAGTGTTGCTTGGTGGTGGATGCTGTATGCTCTATTCAGATTCACAGTGCTGCACGGGAATGGTGCCCTTCCCACATACCTTGCCTGCAAATCACTTCCACAGCCTTCCTCGTCCCCAGCTGCATCAGTTTCTTCTTTGATGAAAGAAAAGTGCAACAGGGAATTCATTTCCACTGTCTATGTTCTTCTTTTTTATTCATGCATTTTTCAATTTTAAACACATGAGTAAATAGGACTTAGGCAGACTTGAGTAATTAAAGTGACTGAAGATCCAAGACCATTTTCTGATGAACACAGTTTTCTCCAGAAACACCAGCTTGCCAAACCCAAATGGGCTATCTTCAAAACATCCTGGGATGGCCCTTTTGCTGAACCCAGGGTCAGATTCAGTATTCCCACCAGCTTCTGTGAGGAGACTAAAGCAGTGCAGGTGCCCACCTGAGCTGCAGAGGCGGTCCAGGAGCCAGACTCCCAGCCTTGCAGCAGGTGCTGCTGGCCTGTCCATCCCTGGTGAAGGATGCTGGGGGTGATGGGTACCTCTTGGCAGCACTGCCCCAGAACCATGGGTGATTTCCAGGGCTCCTGTCCACAGTGAAGTTGACACCAACAGCCATTTCAAAGGCAGGCTGGTGGGCTGAAGGAGCCTCCGGTTCATGTGAAATTTGGGTCAGAGAATAGTTTCCACCCAAAATAAGGTAAATAACGTCAAACCCACAAAGCTGCACACCTAGTTTCAGAGCAATTCTTGTACCCTTCTAAGAGATGGAAATTTCACTGTCTGCTTTAGCCATAAACTTTGACTTTAAGAGACTAAGGGGAATCTTATATCCACATGCAAATACTTACGGCCCCAATCCTGCAATTTATAATGCTCAGGCAGACCACTGTGCTCAAGTGGAGCACCATTAACTTTAATGTGGATTCCAGCCATGCATTTTAAATTGCCAGATCAGAGGCTGAAATTATATATACTCAGGGGCGGGTATTGTCTACTGCATCTTCTACAACGCCAAGCAGATTGTGAGCGTTTAACAAAGGATAATAAAAACACTCAAATATTGTAATAATAACAATGACAACCACAATAATAATGATGATGATGAAAAAAGAATAGATTATAATGCTGTCTACAACATTCAGTTTCTATTTTCTTCAAGAACAAAAACCGTATCAGCTTGGACTGGAGTAAACTAGGGTTTGTGAGCCACGATGCAGCAAGTTGAACCCAGCTAGAGAATATTAAATTATTTTGCCAATTCTGAAATAATTTTGCACAGAGTTGTTTAAATAAGAAACATTTTTACCCCTCAAATTTCAATTCATAGATTAGCCATGGTCTTATAGGGCTGGAGGGAGTCAGCTCTGATTATAGGGCTGGAGAGAGTCAGCTCTCCTCAGCTCCTAGGCTCTAGCTATTCACGCTTCCCAAGGCCTCTGGATCAGTTTTGCCCAAGATCCACAGGTTTGTGAGCAGCCCTGGGTCAAACCCCTCTACTAAACTATTGAGAAGCAAGAATTTGGAGCCATGCTCCTCTGTCCTTAACCATCCTCACTATTAAAATCAGAGTAATGTGAATTCAATTGGTTTCAGCATAACTGCATCTTTTTATTAGGTCTTTCTCTGAAAAACTTAAGGAACCTATAATATTCTGTATTTTCTCCCCTGTAACCCAAGACATTTTTCACTATTAATTTTGGTAAGATAAATAACTCTGTAAGTTTTTCACTGTACAACATTTCTACTAAGCATTTTCTAGACCTATTTCTGTATTCAGTTTGCCAATGCTCTTTCCAGATGAATACAACCAGACCTCCACACAGCCCCGGCAGTGCCACCCTTCTAGTTAGGTTTATACTCTTGCTCTTAACTGATACTCTTACACTTGCATGTAAGGAACAGCTCAGGGTAAGAGACCTCTTTTTGTGACTGTCCTTTGACTTCCACAAATTTTAGAGCATTGTAATGCTATACTTACCTCAAATTCACTGAGGAAAACATTCAATACAGCAGGTATAGCTCAATTCCTGCACAATTACCCTAGAAACTTCCATAAAGGGAAGATGGAGGAACTTGTAGAGATCTGCTTCTTTCTGAAATAGCCATGTCCTTAAGAGAAGAACCACTATTTTTCAAAGCTAATCAATTTTTCTCTGATAAAGATTTTAGAAAAGATCCATAAATTTGTGATCTCCAGTCTGGATGAATGCAATGTACTTATCTTTGGGCTTCAGGAGAATATTGCATAGAAATAAAAGCTAAGATAAATTGGAGAAATCCAAATAAATCTTTTCTTCTCCATCAATACATTTTATACATTTACTGGAACTTCTAATACGGATTACATCAAGTCCTCCTGACCAATTAAAAATATGAAATCCTGGAAGACCACTCTTCTAACCACGTCCTATCACAGCAGGTTGTGATACCTTATAGCAGACTCTAGACATAATTACATTAGTTCTTTCTCAACTGTGGGATATAAGTCTTTGTGAGTCATTATGAAATACTAGAGATTACTTAAATCTGTTAATATTTGGCCTGGAATTTCTGTTCCCTTCTAGACCCCTGGGGGCAGGTGTGGGAACATACATGGGGAGAAATAAGCCAAAATGAGAGAGAGGTATAATAGTAAAAATCAACAAAAAACAGGAAATGGTTATGTTCATACTCTTGGTAAAGACCACAACTCAGGAAGCCACTTCCCTGAGGATCTGACAAGTGGCTGCTCACTCCGGGGCAGTCCTCCCCAGCCACTCAGATTTTTGCTTCAGAGATCTCTGGACATTCTATTCTTGCTGAGAGCTTTAATCTCAGGTTGCCCATCAGTTTATGGTTTTGTGACTTGCAGGAAAGACAGGTATATTCTGTGAAACTGTTAATTGCTGGTTTATTGGTATAAATATGTTTACACATGCCAGTTGTTTTAAACATGAAAGATAACAACTTTTTCCTAGTCTATAAACAGGGATAGGTTATGCCTCATAAAATCCCTTGAGGGCTATTAGTTTGAAATAACATACGATATTTCCATAAGAACATGTTGCCCATTACAAGCCTTTCTTTAAAAGCCATAATGTAGCTACCTCAAAAAGCCAGCCTAACTCCAGCATATGTCCTAACCTTTGAAGAGGGCAGGATGACCTTAAGGGATTGAAATTATGTCTGCCTGCCATTAAACTGACTCCCATAAAAAAGCTGGTTTGATAAGGGCAAGCTATGAGGAAGAGTGCATTTCTATAAGCATAAAAGCAGCACAATACATGAAAAGAATTTTCAAAAGCAGTCACGCAGTTGAAGGAGAAGAGAGGAAACCCCTTTCGGTTATCAACTCAGCCATCTGGTAAGTGCTATAGATTTATCTACACCCCAGTGTTTATTGCATACCTTCACCGTGAGTATAGTTAGCTGTAAGTGTTCCCTCTTACTTAACAACAGCACTAATTTACAGAACACGGGTCTGTATTTCGATTACTCCCTCCAAATCACTCAGAATCAATTACCCTCTGCAATATCACAGAATCGCAGAATCACTCTCGCCTCCTTCTCTACAGACTACATGTTCTTTTTTCCTAATGTGAAAACTACATACTGTCATGCTGATGTAATAGTCGCTTACGTGTGACGTTCAACAACATTATCGTTTTCTTAATATTTAAAATATTTTATGTTTTGTATAGAATCATAGAATCATAGAATCATAAGGGTTGGAAAGGACCTTAAGATCATCTAGTTCCCACCCCCCCTGCCATGGGCAGGGACACCTTGCCCTAAACCACGTGGCTCAAGGCTCTGTCCAACCTGGCCTTGAACACCGCCAGGGACGGAGCACCCACAACCTCCCTGGGCAACCCATTCCAGTGCTTCACCATCCTCACTGTAAAGAACTTCTTCCTTATATCTAATCTAAACTTCCCCTGTTTAAGTTTGAACCCATTACCTCTTGTCCTACCACTACAGTCCCTAAGGAAGAGTCCCTCCCCAGCATCCTTGTAGACCCCCTTCAGATACTGGAAGGCTGCTATAATGTCACCACGCAGCCTTCTCTTCTCCAGGCTGAACAGCCCCAACTCTCTCAGCCTGTTTTCATACGGGAGGTGCTCCAGCCCTCTTATCATCCTCGTGGCCCTCCTCTGGACTCGCTCCAACAGCTCCATGTCCTTTTTATGTTGAGGACACCAGAACTGTACACAGTACTCCAAGTGAGGTCTCACAAGAGCAGAGTAGAGGGGCAGGATCACCTCCTTCGACCTGCTGGTCACGCTTCTTTTGATGCAGCCCAGGATACGGTTGGCTTTCTGGGCTGCAAGCGCACACTGAAGCCGGCTCATGTTAAGCTTCTCGTCAACCAACACCCCCAAGTCCTTCTCGGCAGGGCTGCTCTGAATCTCTTCTCTGCCCAACCTGTAGCAGTGCCTGGGATTGCCCCGACCCAGGTGTAGGACCTTACACTTGGCTTGGTTAAACTTCATAAGGTTGGCATCAGCCCACCTCACAAGCATGTCAAGGTCCCTCTGGATGGCATCCCTTCCCTCCAGCGTATCAACCGAACCACACAGCTTGGTGTCGTCCGCAAACTTGCTGAGGGCGCACTCAATCCCACTGTCCATGTCGCCGACAAAGATGTTGAACAGGACCGGTCCCAACACCGATCCCTGAGGGACACCACTCGTTACAGGTTTCCAACTGGACATCGAGCCATTTACCACAACTCTTTGCGTGCGGCCATCGAGCCAGTTCTTTATCCACTGAGTGGTCCATCTATCAAATTGATGTCTCTCCAATTTAGAGACAAGGATGTCGTGCGGGACAGTGTCGAACGCTTTGCACAAGTCCAGGTAGATGACGTCAACTGCTCTGCCCCTGTCCATCAGTTCTGTGGCTCCATCATAGAAGGCCACCAAATTGGTCAGGCAGGATTTCCCCTTAGTGAAGCCATGCTGGCTGTCACCAACCACCTCGTTGTTTTTCATGTGCCTTAGCATGTTTTCCAGGAGAAACTGTTCCAAGATTTTGCCAGGCACAGAGGTGAGACTGACTGGTCTGTAGTTCCCGGGTCTTCCACCTTCCCCTTCTTGAAAATGGGGGTTATATTACCCTTCTTCCAGTCATCGGGAACTTCACCTGACTGCCAGGATTTTTCAAATATGATGGACAGTGGCTTAGCAACTTCATTCGCCAGCTCCTTCAGGACCCGTGGATGGATTTCATCAGGTCCCATGGACTTGTGCACGTTCAGGTTCTTAAGATGGTCTCGAACCTGATCCTCTCCTACAGTGGGCCTAAGGTCTTCATTTTCACAGTCCCTGCATTTGCTTTCCAAGACTTTCATGGTGTGGTCAGAGCATTTGCTGGTGAAGACTGAGGCAAAGAAGTCATTAAGAACCTCAGCCTTCTCCAAATCCATGGTAGCCAGTTCTCCTGATAGCTTCTGGAGAGGGCCTACATTGTCCCTAGTCTGTCTTTTATTTGCTACGTATCTATAGAATCCTTTCCTGTTATCTTTTACATCCCTTGCCAAACTTAATTCTAGCTGGGCCTTAGCTTTCCTAACCTGGTCCCTAGCTTCTCGGGCAATGCTCCTATATTCTTCCCAGGCTGCTTGTCCTCGCTTCCACCTTCTATAAGCTTCTTTTTTCCCTCTAAGTTTCCTCAGCAGCTCCTTGTCCATCCATGGAGGTCTCCTGGCCCTCCTGCTGCACTTTCTTCTAGGCGGGATGCAACACTCTTGAGCACGTAGCAGGTGATCCTTGAATATCGACCAGCGGTCTTGGGCCCCCCTGCCCTCTAGGACTGTATCCCCTGAAACCTTACTAAGGAGGTTCCTGAAGAGGCCAAAGTCTGCTTTCTTGAAGTCCAGGGCAGTGAGCTTGCTGCACGCTCTTCTCACCGTCCTGAGGATCTCAAACTCAACCATCTCATGATCACTAGAGCCAAGGCTGCCCTGGAGCGTCACATTTCCAACCAGTCCCTCCCTGTTGGTGAGCACGAGGTCAAGCATGGCACCTCTCCTTGTCGGCTCCTCTATTGCTTGAAAGAGGAAGTTGTCTTCCACACAATCGAGGAACCTCCTGGATTGCTTGTGCCGGGCCGTACCGTCCCTCCAACAGATGTCAGGATGGTTGAAGTCCCCCATGAGGACAAGGGCCTGCGATTGTGAGGCTGCTCCTATCTGTCTGCAGAGCGCTTCATCCACAGAGTCCTCTTGATCAGGCGGCCTGTAACAGATCCCCACCGTAATGTCCCCCGTTGCTGTTTTCCCTTTGATCCTGACCCACAAACACTCTGTTACCTCATCACCCATCCCCAGACAGAGTTCCATACTCTCTAGCCTATCACTGACATAGATAGCAACACCCCCTCCCCGTCTGCCTGGCCTGTCTTTTCTAAACAGCCTGCAACCTTCCATTCCGACACTCCAGTCATAGGAGCCATCCCACCATGTTTCTGTGATACCAATGACATCATATTCCCGTAGCCTTGCACACAT
This sequence comes from Strigops habroptila, assembly GCF_004027225.2. Taxonomy (NCBI): domain Eukaryota; kingdom Metazoa; phylum Chordata; class Aves; order Psittaciformes; family Psittacidae; genus Strigops; species Strigops habroptila. The sequence continues at coordinate 80,610,420 of NC_044302.2, read as the reverse complement.
CTCTAATTCCTCTTGCTTGTTCCCCATACTACGGGCGTTTGTATAGAGGCACCTTAGCCGAGCTCCAAATGAAGCCGACTCAATGGCTGGGGCAGCTGGAACATCTCTGCATTGCTCCAAGCACTTATTACAGGTGCTCGCAACTGACCAGGAATGTTGGGATGGATCAATGCTCCCCTCCCCCAACACATCTAGTTTAAAGCTTTCCTGACCAGCGTGGCAAGCCTTGTACCAAAACAGCTCTTCCCCTTCTTTGTCAGACCAGCTCCACCAGCCTCCAGTAGACCTGGCCTCCCAAATGGAGCCCCATGTTCTAAATAGCCAAACCCCTGACTATGGCACCAGCATTCTAACCATTTATTAACCTGCCAGACACGCCTAGCTTTTTTAAGGTCCTCCCCTTTGCCCTGGAGAGTCGATGAAAAAACTATCTGAGCTCCAGAGCCCCTAACCACCTCTCCAAGGGCTCTGTAGTCCTTCTTAATGATTTCCAGGCTACTGCTATCTATATCTCTAGCATCCACATGGACCACTAGGAGGGGGTAATAGTCAGCAGGACTTACTAGAGCAGGCAGCCTCTCAGCAACACCCCTGGTCCGAGCCCCCGGCAGGAAACACACCTCCCTCGAGACTGGATCAGGCCGGCAGATGAGTGCCTCTGTGCCTTTCAAAGTAGAGTCCCCTACTACTATGACCCTCCTCTTTTTCCTGAAGGCACCAGTAGCAATCCTCTTTACTGGTGCATCAGCAGGGTGCTCATTAGGTGTGGTGGGTGCTTTCTCATTAGCCCCCTGCAGAACCGCAAAGCGGTTCTGAGTGGGGCATCAGATTTAGGAGGAAGCCCCTTGTCGTTAATTGTCCTCTTCCTCCTTTTTTTGTCCTCTTCCTCCTTTTTTTGTCTTAATGAGTTATTTACTGAAGGGTGTAGCTGTATTCCTTTGCAATATATTCACTTAGTGAAGTAGTGTATCTTAAGTATTGGGAAAGATATATCCATTACTTCCCCTTAAATACCTTGCAAATAGCTAGTGAAGGATTCTGCTCTGCTCAGATTTTCATCCTCAATGTGGCACAGCGCATCATTAAGGAACGGATAAAGGAATGGAGCTAAGAGTTCAACATCTGAGTGTTGTTTTTCTATTCTTGACTGGGAACACATTAGTTAGCCAAACTATGAGTTGTTTGATATATTAGTAATTTCTTAGATTAACACCTGTGTTCAGGTTCCCTGCCTATAACGTACAATTCACTTATTCACTCATTCATTCATTCATTCATTCATTTAGATAATTTCCAGTCTTGTCTTTTCTGAGCCACTTACATGGTTGCAGGCATCACATCATGGAGTGGGGAGAAAGCCCTCAGGTTACAAAGACTACCTACTTCACCCCAGGAAATCTCCTTAGATTTTGCTAAAATATACACTGCTCAGCAGCCAGCCGCCCCTTACGGTAACAGCCACCAGCTGGGAACAGCAAATCTCCATGGTTTTGTAGAGTTCAAGAGCTCTTTAAAAGCTTTTAAACTTTTACATGGTGCCAGCAGCTTTTCGCTGAGTTTGTGGCTCAAGGTACACTGAAGAAAAGTGTGTGTTGTACTTCACAGAATTTGTTTCCAGCCTCTTAAATAAAAAGTGAATTGCAAACAAAGCAAACATGATTTAGATTTGTGAAGTCAAGTGGTTAAACATACTGAAATATGTGACTTAAGGTAGTCAAGCAGTTGTATCCTTTGAAATAGGTCTTATATAGAGGAGACATGGTCAGTGTGCAGCTCCAGAGCAGGTGGTTTGTGTAGCACTGGTGTGCTGTGAGCACCATGCAGTGTTGTGGCACACAATGCTGCAGCGTGCGGTGTAGAGTGCGTGGTGCATGGTGTGTAGGGTGTGCTGTGTGGTGTATGATGCATAGCACCTGGTGTGCAGTGCATGGTATGCCGTGCTATTCCTGGCAGTGGAAGGAAGTCTCAGGACACAGATGAGGCTGGTGCAGCACCCTTCATGTGTCTCTATCCTCTTTTGCTCTGCAGTACAGGGTAGGAGACTTCACCCCCTCCCTTGGGGCTGTGTGACACAGATGTTGCCATGCCATATGATGATTTTGGCACATGCAGGATTAAGATATGGGTATTATACCTACTCAAGTAATTTAAGACCCTAAGTCTTGTTAATCACTTTTATCATCAGTTTAAATTGTATGCCCAGATATTATCTTTCTATCAGCTTATGCCCCATTCAGTGTACATGAGAGATATACAGGTGGGGGTTTAAAGATATCAGTGCTCTGACTGTTGATGTTTCTATTTCTTGCTCAACTTCACAAGCAAAGCACAGGGCACAGAATTGCAGAATAGGTATTATGATAAGTTTTGCTATCAATCATCACACAAGGTGCAAACACAGGCTGCACCTTGCTTAGGGCTGTGCAGCCAGAAAGATGTATACATGAGGAACTGTTGAATATGACAATCTCAGGGGAAGAAGGTTGTCTAAGTGAGTGTAATAAAACACAAGACAGGCGAAAGGGACTGACAGAATAGTAAAAAAGTGCAGTGTTTTACCCAAATCCATGTGTTTTTCCTTTGAATTCTCCCCCTGTAATTCATATAGCATGACCTTTAAATACTGCTTGCTTATTCTGAGTTGGCAGTGATGAGCTAAAGTACATGTGTTTAATGTGATCCTTTGTGTCTGTTAAGAACCTCGTAAAAGCCCTTTATCTGGCACACATCACCTACCTTCCTTCCCCAGAACTGTCTGTGTGACTACTGGAGACCTCTGGATACCCACTATGTACTTAGCCTCCTTTTGTTTGTTTCAACTACTCCATCTCGCCTTACTTTAAGGTTAAAAACCTTCTAGAGAAGGGGTTGTCTTTATGTCTGCAAGTTGACTCAGTCTACTAGAAACTTGAAAAGACTGGATTAATGTGCATGAAAATGCTTATTTATTTGAATATGTTTATTCAGAAAATACTCATCATTGAGCTATAATGTCCTCGACATACTTTTAACTGCACATGAACTGAATGGGTACAAAATAAAAGTTAACTAAAGCAGTAACACTTTATCCTCAGCCCCACTACTTGATTATTATCACGGTTTTAAAGGTCAGTCAAAAATACAGCTACCCTGCTTTAATTTGAACTTAAAAACTCACTTTCAAGAATGTTAGCTTCATCAATAGACAGTCACACAGCTGGTTCACATGTTTGGAAATCAGACAAGTCATGGCACATCAGGCAGTGGAAGAAAGACAGTAATAAAGTGAAAAGGATAGTAATAAAACCTGGGCTGCAACCTCATCATATTGAATCATTTGAAAATTCTAAAGTAAATAAACCTTATATCCCACTCCTACAGCCTCCCACACAGCCATTGCAGGTGGCTTTGTTTTGTTGGGGTTTTTTTGTTCCTGTTTTATGTGACTGAACTAGATCTTGATCCATACATCTGCTATGCTTTCCTCTTTAAGGCAGCAGTTTGAGTGCAGCAAGCAGTAAAGGGAAGAAAAGCAGATAGAGAGGGCTACAGTCTAGAAAGTACTGGGAAGACAAAAATGGCAGAAGGTAGATATACAGAGCAAGGGAGAAAGAAGTGTCAAAACTTGCAGTCAGACTGTGAACCAGAGTGACAGAAAGTAAAGTACTGGTGTGATCAGTGATTGAGAGAAGCAAGGGAGCTGGATGTAGAGGAATTGAAAGGAGTTCACTGTTGGCCAAGTTAGGTTTAAGATGGTGATTAGATATCTGAAGAAAAGAAGAAAGAAATACTGTATTTGATCAAAGGAGGCTCCTTGTGGGTAACAGAATAGTGTAAAAGAATGGGAGGCTTGTTTAATGTTAAATATAGCATTTGAAGCATATTAGGCAGGTAATAGCTTCCAAAGAAAGATACAGAATGAGAGTGGTCAGGGACCAAGGACTGTTCCCCAGAGGGGAAGAGGAGGGATAGTTAGTTCTTAAAGTGGTGCCAGGGGGGAGGAACAGGCACAAGAGAAGACAGCACCACAGGAAGGAGGGTCAGCAAGAGTTTCAGATGTGGAGCATATTCAGCAACATCAGAAGGAACAGAAAGGTACAGGTAGGGGATAAGGTGTTTATCTCTGTGAGGTCATTGTTATAGATTTTGGTCAGCAGCAGGAAGGGCAGAACAAGGGCTTGAATGCAATCTAGGGCATTGTTGCGGTTTAACCTCAGCTGGCAATTAAGTACCACACAGCTGCTCACTCACTGCCTTTCTCCCATCGGTGGGTTGGGGGAGAGAATCAGAAAAAGTAAACCACATGTGCTGAGATAAAAACAGTTAAATAATTGAAATAAAGTAAAATATAATAACAATAACAATAATAGGAGCAGTAGTAGCAATAATGATAATAACAACAACTACAACTACTACTACTCTGTTCCTATTGCTGCAACCACCCCCACAGGGCGTTTTCCACCATCCCTGAGTCAATATAAAGTACTAGCCATTTTTCTCATTCAGCAATGTCTAAGGCCAGCTGGATGGCTTTGGATTATTTTCTTTCGTTTCTCAAAAATTTCTTCCACTGTATCACCCCACATGATAATGCCATCAATGCATTGCAGGTGTTCTGGAGCTTGCCCCTGTTTCAGTGCAGTCTGGATCAGCCCGAAACCTCTAATATATTTTCAATGCTATGAAATATTTTTGGGTACCATATTCATACACTAAGGCAGTTTCTCCAAAAGACATTCAGCCTGTGAAGGTGTCATCACATTGTCCATTTGGAAAGTTTTGCTCCACTGATTTTATCATGAGCTGTTAATTGTAAGCAAGGTTAATATGCTTTTAAACTCTTTCTGTTATCTTGAAGTGCCCTTTTTTTCCTTATTGCCTCTGCCATCAGCTAGTGCTCTGCCCCACATTCCCCCCAGTTTTGCCCTGCTGCAAAAGGGAATGTCAAGCAAATCAGATGTGTCATTTCCAAACTGAACAACTTTGTGAACAGATTACTGATGTGAAGTGCAGGACATCTAACAGGCATGATAACACATTTTTCCACGGCTGCAGAATCAGTGAGTGAACAGCTAAAGATGGTATTGGAGAGATCCAGCCATGAAGGAGGCAAAGAGAGATCCACACCACCAAAGGGACAAAGACTAAACTCAGACCAAGAACTGTTTCTAAAATGCTCAGATACCCTTGTCACTGTGAGGCTTGAAGTTTAACACTCCAGAACATGTTTTATTACAGCAAAAGATTCCTCAGTTATGTACACATGACTCTGATTTCTAAGTAGTGCTCTGTTCAGAGCAGTAATTCAGAACCTGAGGCACAGAAAATGCAGAGCTAAACACTGGATCTTGCTGAAATCAATAGCAAAACACCTGTTCCATTACAGAGAAGAGGAGATACATTTCCAGACATATGTATTGCTGACATCAGCAGCAGCATAAGGGAGAAAATGAAAATATCTTGGAATTTGCTTGCCACTAGTTTGCTGTTGTGTGAATGGCAGCACTTTGAAAAGAAAAGAAAAGAAATGGTGGTGAAAAGAAAAGAAAAGAAATGAAAAGAAAAGAGGTGGTGACCTACAAAGTAATTAGCAGGAAAAAGCAGCATATAGCAGAGTTTGCTTTACTCTTCATTGCTCTCTTCCTGCAATTTCTCCTTCTGTTCAAGTTGCAAAAACAATAATATAGTGTTTCAGTAAAAATTATGCTAAAGAAGGAATTATGGGGTAGTATCAATGTAAATGTGTCTCTTGGTAGAATAAGATTCAAGAAACAGAAAAGACATCAGAAAAGCCAAGTACTTAGAAATCTGGATTTTGCCAAGAGATATTATTTTCCCCTATAGCAAAAAATATTATCATATAAATATTTTGTGAAGAAATAAAGTCATTTACTAATACATACTTTGAAAATTATTTTTGTAACGTTTATAACGCTCCTGCAGAAACGCAGGATCCATGATACTGAAAGAATGTATGAAATATGGATTGAATCTACACCTGAGTATTCAGGTGACTTATGGCAGCTTTTCTACAGCAAAAGAATTCCTCCACCACATACAAGCCATTACTATATGCCAGTTATCAGATAATGATGAGGAAGAAAATCTTTAATTGTCTTAATTAGTTGCACCTGTGTTTGACCAAACTTTCATTGTGAATGTTTATCTGAATTCAAGCTTTTTGTCTTACAGACTAGAAGACTATGCCAAGTTATCACTGTGATTCCCTTGTATAGTAACCTTCCCTTCATTTCAAACAAGAGTACTTTAAAATAAAGGAAGTGCCTAACATTGTGTAAGCTCTCATGCAACATCGAAATCACACCATGCTCACAAACAAACATCGATTTTTCTGCTACTGAGTTACTATGTCATCCTGTAAGGGAGGGAAATGTCCTTATTCTATAGAAGGCACTGGAAGCATTCAAGTGGATTTGCAAAAGCACTGGGCCTTCAGTCCACTCTCCTCCTTGGCATCATTGTGCTTAGCTGCCTGGAGGCTTTTCATTTTCACCCACCACCTTTGTCTCCCAGTGCCTTCCAAATCAGATTTTAAACAAGAGTGAGATTGCTAAAAAGGGCTTTGGAAACCTTGGCTTCAGTTAGGCTAGAGCTAAGTCAACTGTCTGTTTCTGAATGTCTCAATCTTATTACAGTACCACTGTGGTTTAGGAATATTTCTGTCTATGGTTCTTACTTTGTTGTGAGACAGTGTGCATCTGACCCCTGCTAAAGTTAGTTAGAAATACTTCCAGTGCTCACTCATGAGGAAGAAAGTAAACTTCCTTTCTCATTTTCTTATTCTTTGAGCTCTTCAACCTACGCAAAAGAAATATATGGAATTAAATTCTCATTGGGTAAAAAATGGTGCATTCCAATAGCATTATTTTCTAGCTGCTGGATTAGCCAAAGATGGCTACATGTGCTGCTTGTGTCCCATGTCTGGAATTCAGAAAAAATATTTTATTCAGTGCAAACAGCTTTTTGCTACTGTCTGCCCTGAAGGTCACTGCAAATGCCTTAAAAATAAAGCTTGTCACTTCTATACAAGATAAAAAATTTATAGCAAGAAATACCTTGACTAACAGCTTTTCATTCAGAAGAGGACATCTCATCTTAGTTCAAACCAGCTTGTGAATTTACATTGAAAGCTTCAGAGGTTTTTGTCATTTACATTCATCTACCAACCCTCTTCCCCCCACCATGGCAGGGCAGGGTTAGAACTAGATGATCGTTAAGGTCTCTTCCAACCCAAACTATTACATGATTCTACGATCTCTTGTTACCCACTTTTTTAATATTGGGTGCTTATATTCTGAAATTCTGTTGATACAAACTTGCACTAGGACCCACAAAGGTACACATGTTGTATTCTTTAACTGTCACCTGTGATCTTTATTATTTAATCCTACATGAATACTGTGGTTTTATAGCTTATGTCTTTGCTGCACCAAATTAATGAAAAGATTACCCTAAACTCAGAATACCTAGAAACATCACTGGAGAAATTTCATTTGCTTAGCATTTCATTTCTCGTAAAATTGGCTTGGTTGTGCCACTCTGCAGCTGTGATTTGTGAAGTAAATAGGAAGGCTAAATGTGCTTAAAATCTGACATGTTCCCTGAGCAATAAAGGGACTGAAGGCAAATGTTAACATTATTCCTGACAATGCCAGTAGTGCTTGTTTAAGCATTTGTTCCACAAACAATAAAAAGCAGCATTAAAAAAGCCCCCCCCAAAAAAAGACAAAAAAACACCAACCAAACAAACAAAAAAACCCAACAAAACACCACCACCACTGAAACAAAGAAATCCCAGAAGAAGTATCAATCAGGACTCCCTGATTTTTCTCTCACCTTTAATTAGCTTTCTTCTGCAGTTTCTGTTTATTCTGCTTTTAATTAAAAGTTCCTCTGCCACAGCTGCTTACGAAGCTTGATATTCTTTCTATTATTTTTTTATATTCTTTCCATTCTTTTTTGATATTCTCCTTGATATAAGGAAGATTTTTGTAATCATTTACCTTGCAATATCACCTCCAGCTCTCAGCAGCTGCACAATGAACAAACAACAGGGAAGTTTCTGCCATAAAGATCATAGAGTCTGTCCTGTAGCACTGCAGAAGAGGCACATTATTTGCAAGGGAGGGTGTAGGGTTGGTTCATTAACGGGGTTTTGTGCAGTTTTGTATTTTACCCAGTCCACTGCCAAACTCAAACTGAGGAATCTGTGAGACCTGAAGTCCCACAGCCAAAGTAACCTGACACACTGCTCACATGGCTTCACAAAGTGTGGGAGGAACCTCAGATAGCCAGAGGCTTTGACTCCTGGTTTAACCCCAGGGATTTCTTTTCAGATTAAATATTCCTCTGACTTGCCATTTTCCTTTCTTTATGTTTTCGTTGCTTCCACAAATAAAATCTTTTCACTTTAAGCAGTTTTCCTTCTTCCATATTTTGATAAGGAGGTGCTCTCCTCTTCCACATAAAATCATTACCTGTAATCAGTCCCAGAGGTCTTGCCCTCCAAATCCCCACAGTGAAAGTACTAGGCACCACTCAGCCAAATCTTCTTGCAACTCCTTTGGTTCTAAATTAGGTTTCCTCTCCTTTCTATCTCTCGTCTTGATTTCCTGCAGTCCTTAATGGCAGCTAAACCAAGAGAAGCTGTAACTGTTAACTCAGATCCAGCACAAAAACCCAATCTTTCCATTTCTCTCCTCCTGTTCTGGTGACCTCTGCTTGCAGAGGCCAGGTGAAATCCTCACGTTTCACAGTATGACTCCAGAGTAGCTCAATCAACACCAGTGAATTTACAATGTTGTGTTATAAAATAATAGTAAAGTGAGAGACTGATCTGTGTCAAGCATCCTCTGTTGGATTTTATCCCACTTCCATTTCCCATCAGTTCTGTCAATATTCTGTCTTCAGTATTCTTCCAGATTTTATCCAGCTGGGAGAGAACATGGTGGAAAGCCTGCTTTCTTGTAAAGAGATGTCAGCCTTGTAAAATCTGGGGAGTTTTCCAAAACTGACAGCAAAGTTTTGACCATTATTTGCAATGACAGCAGGTAGAATGAGTCATTACAAAGTAGCTGTAGTGGCTAAATCTCAGACTGTCAACACTTTGTAAAGAAAGTATGACTACTTTTTCCCATGTGAGTTTTTAAATTTCATAATCAAGAAAAAGCATTGCCAGCCAAGCATCCATTGGTGGTAACTGTGTACTTGCCTATTTGTACCCATGGGGATAATTAGAGTAAGCTGGAACGGTAAATGTCAAGAGTGGGGAGGGATGTACAGAATTTCAGTTGGAAATCCTAAGGAAAAAAACCTGCTTGTTACCATGAAATAGATTTTTAATACCCTGAAGGCTTCATAACCACAATGCCCATTTGAAGTATGCAAAAGAATAAAAGTTGATGTTTTAAAGCAAAAGAAAATAAGGTGAAGGATAATATATATAATCCTTGTGATGCACTGAGTCTCCAGGCTGAAAAGCTGCATTAGGAGGTAGCAACTCTGCTTGGGGTTGTAGCCGTGGTCCCACAGAGGAGGTGTCCTGGGGACACCCAGCACCCAGCAGCATGGCTCACTCCATACAATGCTTGGCTCCAGAGGCACCCACAACAGCTCACAACTTGTGGGAAAGTGATTGTTTAATTGTCTATCTTTTTTAAAGAATAAAAGTGAGGGCTTCTTTTCTTTTCTAGCCACTGGGAGGATGTTTGAGCAAAAGTTTTTGAAGAGCCATATTGCTGAAAAGAGGAAACAAAGTAAAATTTTGGCTACTTCCATTCTGGAATGTCCTTTCATAGCATCTTCCTTATATTTCTCTACCAATGGAGAGGTAGCTACAGCACTAACACAAACGGTAATTTTTAAGGAGAGTACAAACGTGATCAAATACAGTATTACCCCAAAAACGTTAAACAGCAGAAAACCAGACCTCCAACAAGTGTGAAAAGGCTAAAACTCTACCACAAATGACTACCAAACTGCTGTGTGCATGTGGGATTAGCAAGTGACAAAGAAAGTAAAGGCTCCCAGCACTCCCAGTGGCAGACCTCAAGAGCAAAATCAGGAAGAAAGAGGAGAAAGCAGGCTAGCAGGGTACTAGCCCCTAAGCATGCACTGCAAGACCCTGCTGACCCATCTCAGTTATTTGACCCAGTATTTATCAGTGTCCAGAGATAGCAAAAAGCTTATCTGTTTTTGATATAGGTGATTGTCTCTTCACCTCCAAATGCACGGGTGGTATGATGTTCAGGATGATATACTCACAACTCAGCAAGCGTGTCACGAACTCTGGTGTGTGAGAGGAATTGTCTATTATTGATAATGTTCCACAAGCTTATACACCCTATAAAAATAGTTCATCTTCTTACTGGTGATATTTGTGTGCGTGGCCTGACAGTCAGCTGCAGTTCTTGAATAGGAGACCTGGACTTTTATTCAGCAATGATGAACTAGAAATCCCAGAAATGATGAGAAAGGAGGGAGGACCAAACTGGAGGAATTCAGGTAGTCACCCAAGTGAAAAGATGAAGCAAACAGGAGTCCTTTGTGAATCTGTTTTTTTCTTGTGTGCTTAGTGAATATCAAATATAATGATCTCAGCTTGAAGCAATTTCTATTTGAAGATAGATGAATTATTTTGGACTAATGAAAGGAAAACCGATTGAGAATTACATAATTTTGTGAATAACGTGGCAGCAAAAGAAACAAACAAGTTGTGGATTTTTTTTTTCATAGAATCTTAAAAGTTAGAGAAAGATTATACCTGTGTGCAGTAATCTTTCTCACTAACAGTGAAGATGGGATTTTTACTTACTGAGGCACTGAAGGGTGGCAGTAACAAGCTGGTTAACATCAGGCTTCTAGTGCATCCTGATGGAGACTTCTTAATAATATCGCATGTTCAGGAGGGCAGGGGTCTTTCTAACATTAGCCTGACTTACAGTTTTGATTGCCACCGTAACTCCCTATTTACATGTGTGAAACATGCAAAATTATTCTCACTGTTCCCAATGACCATACTTTTCACAGGTTTTCATTTGCAATGGATTGTTTTACATGCCTGGCATAGTCCAGCTTTTATATATCCCACTGTGAGGTTTGCTTTTTTACAACATTATGATACTGTTAATTTGTGTTCGTTTTGTGACCTGCTAAAAGCTGCCGATCCTTATCTGTGTTCCTGTTGCCTATCTCGTTGCCCTTCCCTCCCCCCGACACTGCAGTTCACTTTTTCAGTCAATGGGTACAGACTCTGCTTATCCTCACTGAATGGCAGCCTATTTATTTCAGTCCATTTCTCTCTATTCATTGAGATCCTTTTGAATGCTAGCCCTGCAACCTAAAATATTTGCAATACTTCCCAGCTTAGACATTAGAAAATACAGCAGGAATCCTCTCTCATTTATTAACCAAGTCTATATCCAATAGCAGCCAACACAAGACTATTGCCTATACAACCCCATCTGATACATGTGGCCAAGCTGATGGTGAACTCGTAGTTCATAGAATCACAGAATCATAGAATGGTTTGGGTTGGAAAGGACCTTAAAATCATCTAGTTCCAAGCCCCTGTCATGGGCAGCGACACCACACACTAGACCATGTCGCCCAAAGCTCTGTCCAACCTGGCCTTGAACACTGCCAGGGATGGAGCATCAACAACTTCCTTGGGCAACCCGTTCCAGTGTCTCACCACTCTCACGGTAAAGAATTTATTCCTCATATCTAACCTGAACTTCCCCTATTTAAGTTTAAACCTATTGCTCCTTGTCTCCTATTGCTGCAGTCCTTGATGAAGAGATCTGCATCCTTGTAGGCCCCCTTCAGATACTGGAAGACTGCTATGAGGTCTCCACGCAGCCTTCTCTTCTCCAGGCTGAACAGCCCCAACTTCGTCAGCCTGTCTTCATATAGGAGGTGTTCATATTGTCTGCTGTTCCTTCCTAAGGGTGGTTTTCTCAAGACCTCTATCCTAACTTCCAATACTTTTCCCTGGATAGCATTGCACTAGTCTGCCTATTAGCACACCATGGGAGACAGAGCAATAGACGTACTAAAGTCAAGATTTGTCACATCCGCAGTTTCTCCATTTACCACAAATCTACTTATATTGTCATTGAAAGAAATTAGATTGCTTTAACATGATATGTTCTTGACAAACCCATGTTGGCAGTTACTTACCACTTTGTGAACTTCTTGGCAATTTCCTAGAGCATGCACATCAGGAAGATTCAGATAGTGCAATTTGACTGTATCTCAGTGGTAGTAAGTAAAGAGAGGACTTCTAGCATCCTTCTGTTTTCCTGCATTTAGCTTTTCTATCAATATCATTATTCAAAAAGGCCCTTTAATGCATCCATTTTCTCTGTCTGAAGAGGTTAAGACAAAGTGGTATGGCTGAAATTTTAGCGTGACTCCTCGCTTCTCTTAGCTGAATGTGCTTACCCACAAGGGGCACTTATACTACTAAGGACATCACTGTTCTGTGTGGAGAGACCTCTGTGTGTCACTGCTTCAGGAAAATTGCAGCCCACACTCCAATCCTTTAAAATGTTAATAGTTTGACTGACGACTTTATTTCACTTCATGCAGGTTGGGATTGAACCAGCTGTGCAGACTCTTTTCTGATGGCCCGGAGATACAGGTGGGAATGAGGGAACATCAGAAGAAAGGGCAGGGTAATAAAAGGTTTAGGCACATTATGTGGCAGCAAAACACATGGGTAATGTTTTGCGTCACAACAGAGATATCACAAATGCTTATGAAGGGCGCATGAGAAAATAAAAGTGGCCATATCTGTATGTGAAATGCAGAAATGCAGTGACTGCACACAGCTATAACTCACACTCATATAGCTCATGTTAATTTCTTTACCTACTCAAAAGATAGTTGGTCCCAAATGTCTGGCCTTTATCTTTCTGAAGAGACAAGAAACAACTCCATCTGAACAGTAGCGGTCTTATGTTTTGACTGTAATGGCAGACAGGCCAAAGTGCATCTGGAGATGTTTGGTCTGCCTTCCTCATTAGAGTTCTGATCTCAACAGCGTAAATGCCAACATGTCAACAACAGATTATATTTACACTGCAACTTCTCAGTGAAAGGCCATGAGCACAGCTTGCTGGGTTGTGAACTTTGTATCTTCTCCCAGTTGAGTACAGCACCAGTGCCACTTTAGGTACTATCACACCAACAAGAATAAAACAGCATTGCCTCCTCCCCGCTATCATTCCCCTCTCGAAAGCCTGTTCTTGAAAGAGGTCATTTAAATGTGATCCTACTCCCTTAAATGAACATTTTGACTCTTTTCATTTTTTTTTTTTTTTTTTTTTTTTGGTCATACTACAGTGCTTTCTACTTCTTCCCATCATTAAACCATTTGTGTGAAATACTGAACTGATTAATGTGGCATTTTCCACTAAACTGTTTCAGGAAATGTTGCACCTTACCAGTGGGATGCTTTTGAATAATGTAATCTCCTTAGTATAATTAAAACTAAGTTCTGAAGTTAGTACCTTTTTTCCCTGGAGACACTCATCAAAATGTCAAGTGTTCCTTCTAGTGGAACTGCAATCCCGTAGTACAAACAAATATATTTATCCACTATTCCATGCAAGCAGGAGACTTTTGCCTCTATTATTTGTCACTTCATTTTTTAACATGAGTAAATAGTGCATGAAATAATAAACAGTTTCTGTGTACAGAATGACAGGGTATTTAAAAATGAAGGAAAGAAATGAGATACTATAGGTAACCATAGTAAGAAGACCTTCTTTTGTTTTAATAATGATTCCTTTCAAATGTGACTCTTAAAATGAAGTTTAAATGTTTACTTACAAATGGAACAAATTATATGAAACAGTACATTATTTCCCCTTGACTTCTCAGGGCACTTACTTTTTGCCTTAGAGAAAAGCGGGGCTGGGCTGCCACCACCTGGAGAGCCGCAGAAGAATTGTTCGCAGATGTCGAATTTCTGAATTACCAGGACTCCATGCCTTTACAGCCGAGTCTTGGGCGAAACTCCAGGTAAAACGGTGGAAAATCAGTTCAGCTAATGTCTGAGAATCTCCACATGAAAGAACATACATTTTATTCATCAAAAAAAATCCCGACTATGCGCATCGTATGCGTAGCAGGTCAATGTATTTGCTTTGCTTTCCTCTCCCGCGCCGCTGAGATGCTCTGAAAGTGAGAACTGACCTGTTGCTGCAACCCGCAGCTCTGAGCCACACGACTATAATAATCTGTCATGAAATGAGCAAGTAAAGCGTACAGTGTAAGTTTACAACCACATTTCCTTGCACAGTCTGCCAGATTTTACTGAACATATTTGAGATTGTATGTACTTTCTTTTTATTTGCTTTTCTTAATTTAAATGGAAACCTGGCTAGAAGTTACAGTATGTGTTTAGTAAACTGGATAAATGTCACCTAAACCCCACATTGTATACGTAGGACTGGCTTCTCTCCAGGATTTTGTGATTGTTTATAATTGCTCTTCTTATTAAAGTTGGATGTAAAGTACAGGTCACTGTTAGCTAGAGATAGATAGGACAGTTAAACATCTGTTGTTAATCAGCTTCATCCTCCTAAGCTGTCATGTATAGGTCATTGAAGTTATTATAGGAAACAGTGTATGCTTGTGCAATAAGCACAACAAGATCAAAGCTTAATATTCTCCTACCTAACTTAGGCCATCTTGGAGGCAGGCATCTTGTCGAAGCTGGTCAGGTAAGATCCCTGCATGATTGCTGGAGGCAGAGAAACACTGCTCGAGTCCTTCCCCCGCAAAAACTTCCTAAACCCAGTGCAACAAACAACCTTCCAGAAAAGTCCACCCTAGAGGCAGCCTGGACATACAGCTCACAGTAGATACCTCAACTTGTAGGTGGCCAATGCCTTGGAATTGTACCTCACCCTGTTTCTAAAGACATAAAGGACTCACATAAGCCTAGTGGAAGTAATGTCTGGCTTATATGTTGTTCAACAGAAACTAAATGAATAAGATCTATCAGATCTATCTTTGGAGGAAAACGGTTCTCCAACCAAATACATAAATATGTGCCTTTATCCCCCATGGTGGCCTTTACAAACACATGTATTAGCCACAACTACTCTGCATTTCTAACAGCTTATCCTCCAGTTTGCCACTTCACTTGCAATGCTCCTGTTATAAGATCACCAGATACTGGGGGAATGGCTGTGACAACACTGATTAGTTTAAAGCACAACATAACTTCATTGGTGTCTTGTAAGGACATTTGCATTTAAACGCTCCCATACCCTATTTTACAAACATTTCAAACCTAGCACATCAATGACAGACAAGGTTAATATCTCTTACTAATCTGCTAATAGAAACCTATTGCTTTTGTATATAATAGAAAAACACAATAAACATTTCTTTCATTTATTGGACCATTATATCAAGTGTGCATAGTCTTCTGGTAAAAGAATTTAAACTGAGTCTCCTTAACATATGATACTGCCTGGATTTTATAGGACAGTACACAAGATATTAGAATTGTCAGTTGGTCATACACACAGTCACACAGTATGTGAAAAAAAGTTGCTCAAATTGCAAAACATAAAACTGAAAGATCAACACAGAGGAAAGACATACCAAAACAAACTAATCATAATTAATTTAATAAATGGACAATGTACAAAGCACTCTTAGAGCTATTGCTAATGTATATTTATAATCACTGAAGTTACAATATAGAATGAGAAATAATACAGAAATAGAAGGAGTTTTAATGTAAAAATGTTGAAGGTAAAAATTATTGCTGCAGGTGCTGTGGCCATTACACCTTCAGTTTTTATGTTGTAGTCAACAAGTATGATATGATAATGTTCCTCAGAAATGACAGAGGGGGAGATCTAGTCTTGACCTTTTAATTTTGAGGGAAAGGAAAAAAGTGGTCCTATTTCATATAGGACCACTGAAATATGTTTCTTCTAGCATCAAGTGAGTGCCTATTCAGCATTATGCAAAATTAATTTTTCATTTCTAAAATTATGCTTAGCTTTCCCTGTTGGTTTGTTGTTTTGGGGGGGGCTTTTTGTTGGGGGTTTTTTTCTGTTTGTTTGGTTTGGTTTATTTTTTTGTTCTCTTGTGGTTTTTTTTTCTTACTGGCATTATTAATTTTTAAGCTTTTAATCTCCTAAGGCTAATTAATGGTAAATTTGCACAGCCTGCTGGAATGAACCATGCTGAGACCAGCAGGAGTGATTGCAGTGCTCTTGCAGCTGGGAAAAAGGAAGGTCATGATGGACATAACCCTACCCACGGCCAGACTAGGGAGCTGGATTATCACAAAATCTGTACTGGCCAGTTAGGGAGTCACTTTTTATAGACCTTTATCACTTTGACACTCAACAGCTGATGGAGAGAGTTTGGAGAACAAGTGTTTATGTCTCATCAAGTTGTGAAACTTCTCTAATGCAGCAATAGATGCTCCCATCTAAGGAAATACTGAATACTTCTTAACTATCATAGTACTCTCTTCACTGCAGTGGATGACTGTTAAACGAAGGTCTTCTGTTAAACTAAGGTCTTTTAAGATGGGTAGAGGGAAGCAGTGACTTTTACCTCAAAAAGCTCACACATATACTATGAAATAGCATTGTACTTTTTTTGCGTTTTTCCCCCTTGTTCCCTATCCTGACAGCTTTGAAAAGATGTTTCCTTTCACATCGCAGCAATGCCTGCTATGTTGTTTCCTCCACCCCAAAACACACCCCTTGGCTTAGAGCTGAGCATGAATGAAGAGTTCGGTATCCTCCATCCAGAGGATGCTAACTCAGGCTGGTTGAATCTCTTTCCCTGTCATGGCACCTGCACGTTGCTCAGTCTGCCCCACCTCCTCACACTCTTCTCCCTTCCCCCATCGCTCTCATTCACTTTGAGTCATCCACACCATTAGACTTTCACCTGTGCTTAATCATTGCTCAAAGCCCTTTAATTTGAACCCCCTGCCCTTTGTACTGCTCAGCACAGATTTACATGGGCACAGGCAAGGCCAGGCAGCCAGGCTCCTGCACCGGCTGCAGGCAGGGCTGCTTGCCTGCCTCTGTTGAAGTCAGCATTTGCCTTTACGTGCATGCAACAGTCTCCCTGTACTGCCTTGCCCTCCCGAGGGAAGTCTGCAATCTTCCCGTGGTACTAGGTTCTGTGTAAAGCTGGTGGTACAGCTTTGGTCTGTCCCAGAAAAATTTTTATTGTGTAGTCCCATACAGGATAAATCAGTGCCTAGATACTGCGTGGGTGAACGCCATGGAAAAATCCCCAAAATAGCATTGAATGTGCCCCATTATTGGTTGCTTAAACCTATTCCTTCATTAAAGTAAATGTCTGCAGCATGTTAAAGTGGTGGTTTATTATAGCACTGCTCATGAGTGTTTAGACTGCTGACATTTTAAAATATTTTTTTGATTTATTTTAGGAAAAATAAGTCTGAATTTGAGAAACAAACCTCTGAAAATGAAATTAATCTTGCATAAATGTATTCACATTAATAATATCTTTGGCTTTCATGAAATTAGTTTAATAAGAACATTTATGATTAGGTCATATATCAAGAAAAGAAAACTGAATTACTTAATTGGCCTCTAAAACTCAACAAATTGCAAGTATGATCCTGAAAGACTTAAGTTCCCACTGTGTTCTTTTTTAGAGATATAGCTAGAGAAATGCTTTCAACCATATACAAATCTAACTTTCCAAAGGTTGAATTTAGCTGTGAAAAACGGCTTTTCCTAAAGGAGTGTGGGAGAGTGTCTGAAAGCTGAATTGAGTACCAGTCTCAGCTCAGTATAGAATATCACAAGCAAACACATGCTTGCTTGACTGCTAAATGACAACCGCCTCATTCCAAATATAAAGCCAAAGTGAGAGAGGTCTGACACGCTTTGGCACTGGGTCTGCACAAAGCAACTCAAACGGCTCTGAAATATACACCCGTTTCCCCTCATGGGAGTTTTTACTGCCTAGCTATGGCTGTGCACAAGCATAACCAAAAATTGATCTTAGCCCTATAAAATCTATGTTGATTGCAAGTACCATGCTGTAAGAGGAAAAAATCTTAAAGTGCCTTTTGAACAAATTTTTGCTCTACTTATGAAAAGATTGTCAGATCTTGAGTTTAGTTCATATAATTCAATCACTCTATGGCCTTATAACTCCTTGGCTTAGAATATATTTACTGGGGGAAAAAATTACTTAAAGAGCTTATACTACTAAGGAAACACATGAGAAAAACTACTTAACTTACCAAGCTTGGACTTGCAGGATTGGTTTGAATCAGAAAGTAACACGGGATTACAGAAATCAAAAAGGTTTCTCTTGGTATATTGTCTTTTTAACCATAAATAAGGGTTATATTAATAAAGACAATTTTCACACGAAAATACTATTAAGAGGGTTAAAAACATACAGGTGAACTCCGACATAGGGGCTATTTTTAGCCTAGGCCAGATAATGCCATCTTCATTCTCTTAAAGAGGAGCTCAGCCTGGTGGGTGGCACTACAAACCCTGTACCTGTCTGGTCATGTGCTCCTGCTCACCTCCTGTCAGCCCTCATTTGGTACCCACTCAGTCCCTGAGAGGGGTGTGTGGAGCGTGCCTCCAGGCACTCACATGCACACTCAGAGCTAGAGACTGCCTGCCTGCCAGTGTTCCTAGCACAAACTGCATCATCACAACCCACCACATGCTGCATTGTTTCCCTGACACTGGTGAGAAACCCTGTTGCCAGGGCAGAGCACTCAGGACCTCATAAATCCATCACTATAGATGTCAGGGCTTCTGTGAGGGAAGACCATGCCTGGGACTAGCTGTGTTTCCAATGCCCAGCAGCAAAGCGTATGATTTCTGAGCCTACCTGGCACAAGCGCTGTTCCTCTGGATGGGTCTGTTCAAGCCCTTCTCCCACAGTCCATCCTTTTCCCTAGCCTACTTTTAAAACTTCTGCAAGCTCACAAATCCACAATCAATTTCTGTCCTTCCCCATGCCTCATGCTACCTATATGCTTTCTTACTGTACATCCTGCCTCTGAGGTCCTTCTTCTGTAGGACAGCAAGACTGATGATGTGAGTAAAATTCCCAGTAAAGTCTTCATAGAAGCATGGAATGGTTTGGGTTGGAAGGAACCTTAAAGATCATTCAGTTCCAATCCCCTGCCATGGGCAGGGACACCTTCCACTAGACCAGATTGCTCCAAGCCCTGTCCAGCCTGGCCCTGAACACTTCCAGGGATGGGGCAGCCACAGCTTCTCTGGGCAACCTGTTCCAGTGCCTCACCGCCCTCACAGGAAAGAATGTCTTTCTAATACGTAATCTAAATATCTAAATCTACTCTCTTCCAGTTTAAAGCCATTTCCGCTTGTCCTGTCCCTACATGTCCTTGTAAAAAGTCCTTCTCCAGACTTCTTGTAGGCCCCCTTTAGGTTCCAGAGCTGCTATAAGGTGTCCCCAGAGCCTTCTCTTCTCCGGACTAAACAGGCCCCACTCTGTCAGCCTGTCTTCATAAGAGAGGTGCTCCAGCCTTATAAGAATCTTCATGGCTTCCTCTGGACTCACTCGAACAGCTCCACATCCCTCTTGTGTTGGGGGCCCCAGAGCTGAGCACAGTATTGCAGGTGGGAACCCAACTTCTAGTGCAATCGTCCAATCAATTCCTGACTCACTGAGTGGTCCATCTGTCAAATCATCACCAGTTTAGAGACAAGGATGTTGTGCAGGACAGTGTCAAGTTCTTCGTGCAAGTCTAGGTAGATGATATCAGTCTTGAGGGATAAGAGGTAACAACAGATGGTTCTGACAGAAAAAATGTATGAATTCCTTCAGAAACATTACAAAACTGACCATTTTTGGCCTACACCAAAAGACAAGCAATAAAGAAACCTTAAGGCAACATAGACATTATAAACCATGACTGCAAAGTAACAGCAAAAGATAAGGCCAGAAGAGGCTGATGCCATACCCTTAGGAATATAGAAAATAAATGTTTTCTATGTCAGTAAACCCCACCACCTTTCCCTGAGGAGCCCAGGATATAAAATGAAGTGCTCACAGGGCTAGTAGAGGCTCCATATTGTCCACTATAGCAGAACAAGTCAATAACATGAACTTACATGAGTAGTGTCAACTTGCCTTTAATAGGTCACATAAAGTCAGAGACTCCTTACCTTTAGCTGACACCAAACAAATAGAATAGAAGGCTCTTAGACTTTGTTTAAACCCGAAGGAATCAAACAGAACAGGCTTATAGATTTGCAGATACTTCTACAAGTTTCCCTTGGCTCTTTATACCAATGTAAGATGACTGGCAACAGCACTGCTTCTTAACTACCTGCCAAAGACATTCAGAAGTCACCCAAGAACCATGGATCCTCACCACTGACAGGTCAATACCCCTGTCCAAGTCCAGAAAAATCAAACAAAATAGTCTCTAGACCAAGATTATCCTCCAACTTTTTCTAACGGATGTAGCTAGCACAAAATCTCCCTTTTCCAGGTCCTAGGCAGGGTTGAAACAAGGCTCGGTGTGTTGATGTGATACCAGGCAAGGATCATCCTTCTTGGTGGCATGCTGTCGGCCAGTTCCCTCTGCCCTGGGTGCCAGAGATGCCCGCACCCCAGCAGGAAGAGGCCTATGGCTAGGGAGGTCTGATTCAATTCTTGATCTTAAAGTGAACCCCTCATGCTTTTTTAGTGTCTTCTTGCCCTGGTCAGCCATTGCTGCTAGCCACAACCTTAAGTTGCTACAACATGGTATACCTGATCAAGTGGCTTGCCACCAAGGCTGCTCCTGCACAAAACCCCTCAAGATGTAATTAGCATGGTGGTATCCCACAACTGAAGGAACTCCCCCATATACCGGTGAGGGTGGCAGAATTTCCCTCTTATGAGGGGACTGTTCTGCACAATGGTAATGTTTTGAGCCCTGAGGGATGTCAGTGAGGGGGCATATGGGGATATGGGGATGGGAAGGAGGCTAGAAAGGCAGGTTTTTTCAGTGAGAGAGTCGGCTGGCTCATGCTGGATGGGCTAAAATTGAAAACATGTGGAACAGTGATTATGGACTTAAGCAGGAGTTTGATGCAAGCAAAGGTGTCCTAACTGAAGATGTTGCCTAAGACCTTGACCTCTTCCAAGCACAGCTCTGCATGCCAGCAATAGGACCCGATTTCCCAAGAATAGTCGAGCATTGAAGCAGGTCTTGTCACAGCCTCTGAGTGCCCAGCCATGGATTCTGGGTCATGGATAGAAAAGCATCCGGTGTTTATTCTCCAGTTTAGAAAGAAATTCATTGTTTCATTTCTCTTAAGGAGATCTGCCATTGTATATGGGGGTACTCCTAAAATATAGGTGTGACAGAGAAGAAAGGAGAAACATTCTTGGTCATTCTCAGAAGAGACATGTCACTGAGGGAAGGGTGGGTTCTCCAAGTAGGAGCAATTCATAAATGGTGGAGTTGCTTTTAAGTATCCATTACTGATCTATCTTCTTTCTCACTCAGTTGTACTAGTGAGAGTTCACAGAGGATTATTTTCCTAGCAGCATTGAAGAGTGGATCTAAAACACTAGAGCTTCAAAAGAAAGGAATAAGTTTGGATGATGTGATACATGTTATTGAAAATCTGAATCAAAGCAGAATGGTACGTTTGATTTTAACGTGTATGACTTGAAAATATCTTATTCAACGGGGTGATTTTATTGGACTTTTTGTCTATTGGACTTTTTGGATATATTTTGGAAATGTCTGCAGTCCCCGCAAAATACAGACATTCCAGGGACAGGGTCTCTGGACCCAGAGCTGCGGTGGTCTCTGATCACCATGAGATGGGAGTAGAGAGTCTCTGACACAGCACCGATCTGGGAGGTTTATGTACTGAAGGCTTAAACGTAAACAGTAATTTTTCTAAATCCTTTTCTAACCTCTCCCTGATTAATATAAGCAATAAAAATTCTAGCTTGGCCTACCCAGACTTAACGAATATTTTCTTGATGCTGAGCAGAGAACATGCCCTAGGAATGAGCTTGCCCCTGTGTACTTTATTTAAGCAATCTCCCATCAAACCACTTCAGTTCATCAGTGCAGGGCAGCAAGTTGGATACTAAGTGACACTCAAATCAAACCTTCTTGTTGTAATCACCAGCTCTTTTGAACGAATACTTTGTCAGTGTTTTTCTGCTGGAAGGAGCTTTCCTTATTTATTTTAAAATCTTTGCTTAAATCAAAGGACAAATGAATCCAGACTTTTTAGACAGCAGCAACCACCACTACACATCCCACCAAAACACCTTAAAAAGCAATAGAAAACAACAACAGGGATGATAGCTATATTAACAGATCAGTGAATGTTAATGTTTCCTTGCAAGAAGGAACACAAACCTAGTAACAGAGTCAGTTATTTGAGAGTAGGATTGTCCAAAAGAACATTAGCCTGAGCGTATCACTGAAAACAGAAACACTGCAGGAGTGATGGTCTCCTTCACAATCTAGTTTTACAGAAGCAACTATGAGCCTGAGCTGACCGAACTACCTATAACTGGACACAAAAAGAGCAGAAAGTCTTGAGTGCTAGATTTTGCTAGTTTATAATCCTTCAGATCCCTGATTTCCTATCTTTCTCAAGCTATGGAGCACTGCCAACACTCCAGCATTTCTCAGGGAGTTTTGAGATATTCACAGGAGTCTGCTGAACTTGAAAACCAAACTTCAGCTATACACACTTTTCTATGGCCTTCTGCCTGTCATGCTGCAGCCAGCCTCTGAGATCTTGGTGTCCATTATAAAAGTGGCAGAGAAGAGAGAACTGTTGGTTTTCTGTCAAACTAGCCAAGATGACATTTGTCTCTATGAGGGTTCACAAATGAACAAAGCCTGAAGCTGAACAATGAAGAGGCATTCTTACAGATGTATGAAAGGATAATGTCTGCTGGCTGAGACTGAAGTCCTGAAAAGCTGAGATAACATTTCCTGGAAAACTTGCTGCTCTTGTTAACTCACACACATGTGGGACTCATTTTACCAAAAGTACCAGAACATTTCATTTATTTAAAAAATTGGTTTAATTACAAAAAAGTGGATATAGATCTGTATTTGCCCCAGTGAGTGCACAAGGAAAATGATGGTCACTTTTAAAAGCAACGAAGAAGAAACTGAGCTTGCAGAATTTTCCTGTAGTCACACATTTGCTTTTACCAATCCCATGATGTTTCCAGGTGTTTGGCTGAGTTGTTTTCACAGCCATGCAGATGCCAAACATATGTCAAGTGACCTGATTATGCTTCTTCAAGGAATCCTGCCTGCAGAGCCGCAGCCACAGCTCCTCATGTCCTGCCTGCTGCTGCTGTGTGGGATTACAGACAGCTCTTTATTATCTGTGACTCACGTCATGACGGTCTAATTGTACAAAAGCAGCCAGTGTATTGTGCAGTGCATGTGGATCCAGCTCAACACTCCTTTGTTCTGTGCTCACTGCCAGGGCTGTTGTCCCATCTCTTGGGTGGTCAGCATTGCATACAAATACCTTACATTTTGCCACAAACTCTGCAGCTGAATTGCTAAATATGAGTCCTGAAATCTCAGTTCCCTACAAGTTAATGGGGCTTTTGTTACCACTTTCAATGGGGTTAGGAGCTTGAGCACTGC
Source organism: Strigops habroptila (assembly GCF_004027225.2). Classification (NCBI taxonomy): domain Eukaryota; kingdom Metazoa; phylum Chordata; class Aves; order Psittaciformes; family Psittacidae; genus Strigops; species Strigops habroptila. Next base: position 80,586,752 of record NC_044302.2, on the reverse strand, counting down.
TGGGTGCTTATTTCTTACCCAGCAATAGTAGATTTGTAAATATTGCTGCTTGTCAGCTGTCATTTTCTGGGACTGTCAGTCTGTATTTCTGAAGCTGTTATTATCACTTAAAGCATCATTTCTCTATTTCAGAGGCCTGCAGGTTGGTTACTGAGACTTCAGATCATTTGAGAGAACAGGAATGGATTTTTACCAGCAGCAGAGCACCTGAGGGGCTTAGGAGGGGAAACAAAGGGAATGGGAACAGACTTGATTCATTAATGGGTGAATGCCCTATTAATGACCACTGCCTGGTGGCCTTTAACAGAGTCCTTGGAGTCACAGACAGTTGCTGGTGTAAGTTATTTTTTGAAAAGGCACCATTTATTTTCAGCAAAGCTACAAGGAGTTGCTGTAGGGCCTCTGGGTTGCTTTTTCCCAGAGACAGTAGTGACGCTGTCCAATGAAAGTGGGCAAGTAGAGCACTTAAGAGAAATTTAGGTCCCTTTCTAACTACTTGTTATATGCCCATATTGTTTCCTTCAAATCAAGCATATGTTTTATATACATATATGTAAAGCTGCGGCAACCTGCTGCAGCTATTGGCCTGTCCCCATCCCCAGGGAGATGACCAGTGCTCGGGAGGGGGCTGACCCACTGTCCCTGCATTCTTCCATCTGCTTGGCTGGGAGGTGGGACAGCACTGGCAGCAAGGTCCTGCTCTGCTGTCCCAGGAAGTCCAATGGTCCTGGCCCCTGGAGAGCTGCTGGTCCCTACAGTGCCCTGCCATGTGCAGGGCATGAAGAACAAAACCCTCCTGAAAAGCAGCTGTCCATCATCGACTCATGTCCATCATCTCCACACCAGCTTTGTAGTAGAAGAGGCTCATGTGCAGCTCAGTAAAACCAATCAAAGCACACTGGAAGGAGAAGAGGACTCACTGCTACAAGTAATTAGATCTCAAAGCAGGAAGCAGGCATGGGAAAGATATTGCACAGGGCACAATGAAAAGGGGAGACATCTCCCATGTCAGGCAGCAAGTGGCATGTGCCCTTCCATCAGTGGTGTCCAAACCCATGCATGCGCAGCTACCTCATTACCCATCCAGGGACAACAGTGAGATCCCACCACAGGCCAGTGTCACGCTTGAAGAAGGACGGCTAAGAGCATCCTTCCCAAATTGGCAGAGCCATACAAAGAAGTGCCACAGGGCCAGAGGATAGGGAGAAAGCCCTTTAGCTCCAGCCTGCACCAGGCAGATTCTACACTGTCCCTCACATGTGCTTGTCCAGCCCTTCTCAAAGGAGATTTCGCAGCAGGTATAGCCCATGTTGGTGTTTCCCTGCCATGACTGATGATCTGCAATGGGTTACCTAATGCCAGGTGGTATTTACTGATAAACTAAAAAAGTTACGGGTTATTTAAATCCCCTTACTCACCTCTTCTCTTTCTCATTCCATAACTTGGATAACTAATGAAACAGGAAAGAATTACTCTTCGTCCTTTATTATTGATTATCTTGAGCAGAACCTTTTACAAATGATTTAAAAGGACATAGAATCACAGGATATCTCAAGTTGGAAGATGCCCATAAAGATCATTGAGTCCAACTCTCTACTCCTTGCGGGACTACCTAAGACTAAGTCATATGATCAAGAGCATCGTCCACAGACCAGCACCTCCGGCTTCAATGCCCCTCTTGAGGCAGTTAAGAGCACCCCTCAGCTTTCACTTCTCCAACCTAAGCAAACCAAATCACCCCAGCAGCTCCTCCTAAGTCTGGCCCTCAAGGCCTTTCGCCATCCTGCTTGCCCTCCTCTGGAAACACTCTAACAGTTTGAAGCCCTTAAACTGAAGTGCCCCAAAACTGCACCCAGTACTTGAGGTAGGACCACATCTGTGCAGTGCAGAGTGGGACAATCACCTTCTTTGGCTGGCTAGCTATGCTATGCTTGATGTAGCCCAATTTAGCTTCACAGGTTTTCAACCTTGCAACAGCCTTGTTTTAAATGGTGATAGCACTCTGACTAAGCTCTGAATGCTATAAAGTATGGATTTGTCAGACAGGGAAATAAAATATTTAGCATTCCTTTGTCTTCACAACAAGAAGGAAAAAGCAAGCATTTTGTAGATTTACATTCCCAAAACTCAGAAAGAAATAAACCTCCATGAGAAAATCTCAGAAACTTTGGTAAGATTCCACATGGGGCATTAAAAATCTGACAACCTACTGGGAGTTGCAGTGAACATCTTTTTTAATGCTTCTGAAGAATGCCTGTTGTTTAAGTTTTTAACAAGGGACTAGATCCTTCTTGAAGGGATGAACACTCTCTGAAGCAGTATTACACAGCACGCGAGAAAGGCCAGAGTTTGACATCAGTGCAGAAGAGTAAAAGGAGGCTGATTCCAGTTGCTGAGCTCCTCAAGCCTTACATCACACAGTATGACAATCTACCACTCGCAAAACAACAGAGGACCTCCCTATGGCTTTTCACATGGAATCAACACTGGGGTGTGGTATAGGGGAACAGCCTTCTCACTGAGCTGCTGATGTTGGTTGAAGGAAGGTATGTGATCTATCCCCCAGCTTCTTGTGCAGAAGCGTACCTTGCAATCGCCAATTAATGTCCAAAAAAGAGACAGAGGAGTCTTTTAATGACTTTATTCTAATAAAAGGAGAGTTCACAGGAACAGTCCCCTGCGATGTCTCTCAAATTGGCTAGAGAATGCAGCCTCTTTAAACCCTATGCACTCAGCTGCATACCCCCTTCTCTGTTTCCCCATTGGCTAAGGTACTCAGGAGGTACAGACTTCCCAATATGCTTACTACATGTTCCCCCTTAGTATGTATACTCTTTACTTCACGGCCTTAAACTTCACAGTTTTGCAACATTTTGTTATTTGCAGATAACACTCTTTTTGTGAAGGCACACCTGTCTCCGTTCTTGTGCTGTTTGCTGATTACACAATTTCCCTAACTTATGTAAAAACATCCTCATTCCCTGTTTTCCCAGCTTCTCTAATTTATTTGTAAAGATACCCCCATTTCCTGTCCTCCCAGCTTCTCTAATCTATTTGCAAAAGATATTCCCCTTCTCTATTTTCATTCTAATCCCTCCTTTTGTTTTCTTAATAATTGTTTTTACAAGCCCTTGCTATCATTTGCTTAATTTTATCTTCTTTTTATTTTTTTTTCTATCAGTTTGGGAATATCTGCAAGGTCATGATCTTATGTCCTTTACTAGCAGTTTCAGGATCATTAAGTATCGCTACTACTTGCATTCCTTCAACTGCATGCTGGATAAGCTGCATGAAACAAGGTATCATACATGCTACAAAAATCAACGTGGTTACTGCGCAGGGAAAGAGGAATAACATTGTTTTTATCCACAGTTCTCCTGGTAACCATGAGAACATATCCCAGTCTCATCCTTTTCATGTTTGGACTGGCACAAGGGCTAGTTTTCTTATTTCTTTTGTGATTTGCTTTACTACTTTCCCATTATTATCTATCTGCAAACAACAGTTGGGCTCATTTAAATTCCCTCAAACTCCCCCTTCTTCTGCTAATAAATAATCTAAGACCATTCTGTGCTGAAAGATTGCATTTCTCATTTGAGTAGCTTGGTCTGCTAACAAGTCGAGGGCTTCTGTTGTCTGGTTAGTTATGATTTCCAGAATAGCTTGCAACCTGATTATTCTGTTTAAATTGTATATTGGTTCTCTTGCCTCAATATTATTTCATTCAGGTTCTAAGTGGATGGCCCATAATGCTGTATCATCCTTTTGGGTGGCCATTCACCTTTTTCCCATTTTTGGGTCCTACTTCCAACTAGGGAAGTATCAATAGACTGTTTTTCTCTTATCAAATCATCATTTACACTGATTCCTAAATGATTTCCCTGGATTTGTGGTATTAAGAAAACAAATGCATAATATATACTACATAGCATATTCCTGACCAATTTATAGGTAATTTCTGATATGCATCGTGTCCACAAATCTGATAATGACCTTTTAAGGCCCATGTTCCGTTGGGGTACAGACCACTCCAGATCCCTTCATCTCTTTTAGAAGCATCATAATACAGGATACTGTTATGTCCAAGGGGAATTCCTACTATTATATAGCAGCTGGTCCACTCGTAAGAGCACCTCCATGCTCCCACAAATGGTTGCCAAATGCAACTACAACCTTTCCAATTAGTACTGGACCAGAATTTTTGAAAATCAGTTTTGGTTCCATTTGAATGTTGTCATGCCCGTCAGAATACCCGAGGTACATGTTTCTCATCAGTGGTGTTGGCTTGTTGGCAGGTTAGAATTGCAGACTTAAATGAGCGGTCTGCACTAACTTGTTTACATTCTTTTCCTCTGAAGTCATTATATGAACATTTTACCCAGTGGTTATTAGAAAGTTGGGCATGAGTCCAGTTCCACTTTTCTCGATATTTAAAGCAATTGACTGGTGGACAAGATTTGCTTAGACAGTCATTCCCAGGAAAGAATGTCCATTGACAAGTACTTTTACCTACATCTACCCCTCCTTCCTTTGTTCTATTTAAACAATAAGTCCCCTTCCCAGGGAATCAGAGTCGACACGGACTCCCTTCTTCAGTCTAAAATTCAGTTCCCTTAAGAACTGTACTTAAATTGCTTACTCAACATTTAGGTTGGACTGGACTGGCCACCCATGTTCAGTCCTCAGATTCTCCAGGACTTCTATAGACCTAGCAATTGCTAAGGTTAAATATTTTTGCTATCTCTTCCCCTAAGGTTAAAAATCTGTTTTCCCATTCTAGCCCTTGAGCCTGCTAGCCACAGAAAGAGATCGCAAACATCATCCAGGGTATCATCTTGAGCTCCTGCACAGTAATCAAGAAGTATGTCATCATAGGCTGACTTAGTGGACAACCATACGTGAACATGTGAGGCTTCCGTCTACGAGTGCACTCCAGTTACCGATTGGGTCCACCTTTGCGGAGCATTAACCACGGTCTTCTGTCCTTCTCCTTTGATTGAGAGGTCCAGCTTTCTGGGGCTTTGGAAATCTTGAGCTGAGTATGATGGGTCCACTTGTGCTTGGCTGCCTTAACTGCTGCTTCTCTGGTTAGCAACACTTGGTATGGTCCACACCACCTTGCCACCAACGGTGCTTCTTCCCACACCTTGACCAAGACCCAACCTCCAGGCTGGATGCTGTGGACAGCAAAGTCTAAAGGCAGGGTCTGTGCTAGCTGAACTTTCTGTTGATGAGATTTCTCAAGAGACAGTATTCTGGACACATAATGGTTTAGATACACATCACTTATTATTATCTCCTCACTCAGTCAAGAGTTAACAGGATAGGGAATTCCAAACATTAATTCTAAGGGAGATAGTTGAATAACACCTCTAGGTCTTGGTCTTATTCTAGCCAAAGCTAGTGGCAAGAGTCATGTCCATGGCATTTTAGTTTCTAAGACCAGTTTCAAAAGATGTTTCTTGATTTCCCCATTCATTTTCTCTAAATGAATCTGAGGCCTGAAAATCTGAGGATGTCAATGGGTGTGTAAGTCCCATTGTATCCCTAAAGCTGCCATAACCCCCTGAAGAATTTTTCCTGTAAAATGAGTTTCTCTATCTATTGCTTCTATTATTCCATATATAGGAATTATTTGTTCCAAAAATACTTTAATAACAGACCCAGTATTTGCTGAAGTGACCAGAAATGCTTCTGGCCACACTGTTAGCTGGCATACTATTACCAAAACATATTTGAGCCTTCCTGCTTGGAGCATTTCAGTAAAGTCCACACAGCACCTTTGGAATGGATGTACAGCCCAGGGTTCCCCTGCCCTGGTAACTTTCTTTGTAACCAGGCTATCTGCTTTGGCAGAAATCAAGCAACCTTCAATAGCTTGTTTTGCTAGAACAAAAGGACCCAAGGCAGCATAGATTTTAAGGAAGGCTTCTGCCAATCCTTGGGAGCCTCAGCGACTCCCTTCATGAAGTTGTTTCAATATTTGTAATACCAAAGCCTTGCGTATCCATTGTTTAAACCAATTGTCCCCCATTTCTTCTGCCCCGTTATTTTTAATTATTTCCAACTTTTCTGCTGGAGAAGACATTTTCTCAGGCAGCAGTTGAACCACTGGGAGCAAAGGGAGGATTTTAGATACTTCCGGCAAAAGTGTTGCTTTCCGAGCTTCTTCACCTGCTAGCCAATTACATATTGCCTCTTCTGAATATCCTGCCTGATGTCCCCTCATATGTATTATTGCCACCTTTTTTTTTGGTAAATTCACCACCTCCAATATGCAAGTAACTAAACCCTCATGAGCTAATGTTTTTACTCTGCAGGTTGATAAACCTTTTTCTTCCCACAGTTTTCCAAATACATGTACTATCCCATATGAATATTTTGAATCTGTAAATATGTTTACCTTTTTTATGCATATATATATATATAAAATTCTCAGGCTCTTACTAAGGCATACAATTCTGCAGTCTGTGCTGACCATGTGGATAGTAGCTTCTCTCCTTCTTGCAGTTTTCTTCGTTTTACTACAGCATATCCTGTCACTTGTTTTCCTTCCATTACTCTTGAAGATCCACCAATAAACACATTTTCTCCATTTGGCCATGGAGTATCCAGTAAATCTTCCCCTAGCCCGGGTGTGGAGATCTATTACTTGAATATAGTCATGAGTTTCCCCCAAGTCTCCTCCCCTGAGACCAGTTAAACAGGAGGCTGGGTTAAACCTTTTGCCGCTTCTTAATTCTAAATCCTCCTGTTCCATTAAACAAGTTTCATACTGTAATAACCTAGCGCTGGTCATCCATTCAGAAGCTCTTTCACTCAACAAAGCCTAATTTGATGCGGGACATTAACAATAAGAGATCCTCCTGCCATCAGTTTTCAGGCCTCAGAACCATTAAAGCTGTGGCTGTACAATTTTGTAAACAATGAGGCCACTCCCTAGCCACTGGGTCTAAAATTTTGGAAGAATAAGCTACCGGCCTCCGAGTAGCCCCGTGTTCTTGCACTAAAATTCCTTTAGCATGGTCTTGTTTAACATCCACATGTAATTCAAACTCTTTTTACCGGTCTGGAAGGGCTAGAGCCGGATCCTCAGTCTGTTTTTCAATGTTTTAAAGCTCCGCTCTCCCTCTGGTGTCCATACCACCACATTGGGGCTGTCTTACATTAAAAAGTCATACAGGGGTTGAGCTAAAACAGGAAAATCTTCAATCCAGGTTCTGCAATATCCTACTAGTCCTAGAAATTGTCACAACTCCTTTTTAGTTTTGGGTAACGTACTTTTAAAGTTCCTTGGACCCTTTCAGGGTCAATACACCACAAGCCTTCAGAAAAAATATGTCCCAAATACTTAACCATTTTCTCTACCATTTGTGATTTCTTTTCAGATACTCTAAGCCTCTTTTTAGCTAGGCAATTAAGCACTGTTACAGTGGCTTCCTCAAGCATATCGTCTTATTCTTCTGATAGGAGTAAATCATCCACATATTGGAATAACCTAATCCATGGGGGCAGAGTAAATTTCTGCAATGTTTTCTGCAAGTCTTGCCCAAACAGGACCAGTGCCTCCGTATATCCCTGTGGAAGGACTGTCCATGTCAATTGCTGCTTTACTATTATTCATTCTTCCTCTTGATCTCATTCGAGGGCAAAATACTGTTTACTATCCTCTGCAAGTGGGCATCCCCAAAAAGCATCCCTTAAATCAAATACTGAATAGCAGTGGTGTGAGAAGAGAACCTGGTTCAGGATGGTATAAAGATTTGGGACTGTGAGGTGCCTTGGTTTAATAATATCATCTATTATCCTCAAGTCTTGTACCATTCTGTAGGTTCCATCCAGTTGCTTAACTGGTGGGATAAAAGTATTATAAGGGCACATACAGTGCTCTAACAGGCCCGCCTTCAGTAAAGATTCAATAATAGGTTGCAACCCCTTTATCCCCTCTTCTGAAATAGGGTATTGTTTCTTAGACACTGCTTGACCAGGTTATTTCAGAGTAATTTTTATAGGTTCCATTTCTAATTTTCCACCATTTCCCAGTACTGCCCGTACTTCTGGATTTACCCTGGCTTAAGCGCCATCAGATAATTTGCACAAGATTATAACTGTGTCTGCTTCTGCCCTTTTCTTTTCAATGTTAATTTGTATTCCTAATTTAGCTATTAAATCTCTCCCTAACAAACTGCAGTCACAGTTTGGAATGAACAAAAATTCATATTTGACTCCCACACCTGCTAATAGTGGTTGGAGGAACAGTACTCACTCATGTTTTCCACTTATTCATTGGATAATTTGAGATCCTTTTGACAGTTGTCTCCCACCTTAGAATAAAATTCAAGGTTGATCGAGAGGCTCCTGTATCCACCAGGAAGTGCACCTCCTCCTAGCCTGGACCCACCCTGCAGGTTATCAAGTGCTCCAATGCATTGGGTCCCTGGTAGCCCCTGGCACCCCTAGCAATCCATTTCCATCAATTGGTGAATCTCTTCCTCATTAGGGTCCACTTGTCTCTGTGGACACTCTCTCTTCCAACGGTCTTCCTTTTTGCAGACCGCACACTTATTTCTTCCCAATTTATATCCGGGTTGGCCACCCTTTACTGAAGAAGATACTTTTTTAACAAATTCTGGTGGTCATCCCCCTCCCTTGGGCCCTGGAGCCCTTTGCATTTTCCCTCCCTGGGATTGCAACAATTGAGCCATCACCTTTGCTTTTACTTTCACCTTTTGTTCACCCCTTCATACAGATACCTGCTGAGCTGTCCTAACTCCTCTAGGGGCTTATCCTGCCACACTTCATCTTTCTGCATCCTTTTTCTTATATCCAGCCATGGTCTAGTAACAAATTGCACTTTTAATATTGCATCAAAGGCTAGCTTTTCAGGGTCTAACCCCCCTGTTATCACATTGCATCCCTAGCTCGTTCCAACCAGTGGAAGGGGCTCTCATCTTTTTCCTATTCTAGAGACACGGCCTTGGATATGTTATTAGTTCTAGGGACCGCTGTCTTAATTGCCCTAATTAGATAAGCTCGATAATTTGAAGATGGGACAAACTGACTTGATTATTAGGGTCCCACTGTGGGTCCCCTTGAGGTATTTCATCATCCACCAGAGGCGCATTTTGCCCTGTGCCTCCTGCCACCTGTGAATGTTCATCTTCACATAGCTGACTGGCTTTTTGCAAGATCATCCATTTTTCTTGCGGCCTGAACACAATTCCTAACAGAAAATCCTAATCCTTCCAGGTAATCTGCATTTCCTAGATAACCGTTATTTCCTTGGTTACTTTCAGGGGAATGTTCAGGTCATTCTTCCTGACCTCTTTTTACCACTTTTCCTGGATGTTCTTCCCTGTTTACTCCTCAAAGTCCCCATACTTTTGGAGGAATAATGTTCAGGCCATCCCAATGCCTGAACATTCTTTCCAATAGGCTTAACAGGGGTATTTCAGGACTGTTATCCCAACAGTCAGTTTTCCCTCCTGACCCCTTTTACTACCCTCCCTGGATGTCCTTTACTGTTTACTTCCCAAAGTCTCCATGTACTCACCGGTGAGGTTTTCAGTGTCTCCTTCCTATGGATTTCTTCATGGACCTTTCAGGTCCACTACTTATCTGTCTCTGGACAGTCTTACGCACCCAATCAATCTCTGTGTACAGGCCAACGCCGAAGGGAGCCGATCACCAAACTGGGTAAGGCTGTTTCATGTAGCTGTTTTGGACCCTCACAAGAAGGCAAAATCCAGTGGGCAGAGCCTTCATCCCCAGACCCCCAAAACCCAAGACCACTTCAGTCAGGGAGAAAACTTCGGCTGACTACAGTGAGTGCTGAATCACAGGCAGATGTATCAGGCATTAGGATTTCACCTCTTCTGGCCAGGGCTGAATCTGGGAAAGGTAAGTTGAATGTCAGCCTTTCTGAAAGGCTGGTTCTCTCCCAACTGATGTATAGAACAACACAGCAACCTTACTCTGTTACTGACGACAGAGAGAGTACAGCAATGACCTGGGGAGGAATAAGTTAAAACTCTTCCACATAGGACTAAAAAGTCAAGTGGTAAACTCATAGCTTAATCCTCTCTCTACCACAAAACCAGTCTGTCAGCCACAGTTTTGGAGTCCTTTTACTTTTGTGATAGAACAGCAGTTGGTCTTCTGGCATTTGCCAAAGGGAGATAGATAGCCTCTACCCCTCTTCAGAAATTAGGTGTTCATTTACAACAAAAAATACTCTGACTGTGCCTGTGGTAATAAACAGGGTTTCCTGCATCATTAATGTCTCCTTCTAATGGATTGCCTCAATTACCAAATAACAGCTCAGGCCAGGAGAGGCAACAGTAGTATTCATATAGATTATGCACCATAGATTTCTTTTTCATTCCCTTATACTTACATTCCCTTCCCTACAACTTCATGATTGTAGAGGTTTTCCTGTATTAATCCTAAATTTGTACATGTTTTACTTTGAACTTTTAAAGAAAAAGAAGACAGGACATCAGAAAAAGAGAAGAAAAGATGTAAGCAAATAGTCAGCTTTATTAAAAAATAATAATAAAAAAAGATAACTGAGGCAAGCTGGAAATAAAACTGTGTGCTGGACCATGTTATTTAAAAAATCCTAAGAGAGCAGAAACTGTTAATTGGGCAGCAAATTTCAGTGAATCTGAATAGTAAATAAGCTTTAGATAACTCTAATTATGAAGATGCTTCAAATGCCTCTGCTGCAGCTGCCAAAACACCTTCTATAGCTCTATTCTGTGACAACATTTTTATCACGCATTTGAAATGAATAGCATCATTTCAACAGACTGACTTCAATGTTCATATGGCTATATTTAAACAGATTTTGTCAAGCTTCATTCCTATAGAAAGTCAAGAATACCACAGACTTCTGAGTGAAAAAATGGAACACATAACAAAATTCATAATCATGGCAGAAAATCAAGACCTTTTATTAAAAGATTCATGGTCAACAAAAATCCACTTAGATACAAGCAGACAGGTATATCTTTGTAATTCTTGGCCTAAAGAGTATCTGCCCGGTTAAAATAGTATAACTGAATGCATGTGAAGCAAAAGTAATTGCAAAAATCCATGTGGGCAACTGGGGCCAATTCTATACTCCATCCACCCAGAGGTTAAACCACCTCTTTATGCAGGTGCTTAACAGCAAAGCATGCATGCAAATCTGTACTTAGAATTTAATGCTCTCTCATTATGTAGAATACTAACATCTGTGGTTTCTTCCAGTAATCTTTTTCTTGCCATGTACCAGGTGATTAGAAAATCACATGTATCCAGAACAATGAAAATGAATTCCAACTTCCTCCTGTCTCAACAGTATTTCAGCAGCTATAATAAGACCCTGCTTCCTTTGTACGTAACATTTGAAGGTTTTAAGTTTGATATATTTAGATAATACAATACAATTTCCAAAGGTGAAAATGATATAGTACCATTTTTCAAAAAATGAATGAATTACCAAAAGTTGTGCTTTACTAACACTATAGTAATTTCTTTCACTAAGCAGTTACTTAGTGGCAAGGGGGTTGGAACTGGATCATCTTTAAAGTCCCTTCCAACCCAAAACCATTCTATGATTCTATGAAAATGCTTTGAAATAACTCAGTGGCCTCTACCATCTGCTGCATGAACTCCCGCAGGAGCCCTGAAAGTCTCCAGGGTTATGGCAGCACATCCATCTTTTTCCATCCCTGGATGTTTCAAAATCTATGAAGTGACATTATGTAACTTCTGATTAGCTCTGACAAGGGTAAATGTTCATATTTTTTTCATATCCTATGAAAAGATTGGGGTTTGACTACTATTTGACCTGTTGTACCAACTCAACCACAGCGACATTTCATCTTGGTTTAAACCCAGTCAGCAACTAAGCCCCACAGAGCTGTTCGCTCACTCCTCCCGGTGGGATGGGGGAAAAAATTGGAAGACATGAGAAAACTTATGGGTTGAGATAAAAACAGTTTAATTGGGAAGAAAAAGCTGCACACACAAGCAAATTAAAACAAGGAATTTATTCATCACTTCCTGTGGGCAGGCAGGTTTTCAGCCTGGAAAGCAGGGCTCAATCACGTGTGATGGTTACTTGGGAAGACAAATACCATCACTCTGAATGTTCTTCACTACCTTCTCCCCCAGCTTTACACGCTGAGCATGATGCCATATGGTGTGGGATATCTCTTGGGTCAGTTGGGGTCAACTGTCCTGACTGTGTCCCCTCCCAGCTTCTAGTGTACTCCCAGACTGCTTGCTGATGGGGTGGGGTGAGAAGCAGAAAAGGCCTTGGCTCTGTGTAAGCACTGCTCAGCAATAATGAAATCATCCTTGTATTATCTACACTGTTTCCAACACAAATCCAAAACACAGCCCCATACCAGCTACTAAGAAGAAAAATAAGTTGACCCCTGCCAAAACCAGCACATGTTATATTATATTTGGGTGGGTTATTTTCACTTGCTATGAAATTGCTGTGCCCACTGAGTTATTTACGGGGCTTTAGAAAAGAAGAGATGGGGAAGCTTTCAGTGTGTTCTACTTCCTCTGCTTTTAGAGGGTCCTTGTTAATTTCTTTTTCCCTTACACTACGTGAAGACAGTAAATAAAACCAAGCTTCTAAAAAAATTCTTTATTATACTTACACAAAACATAATTTCTGGACTGTAATCATGGTATATTGGGGAGCTAGTTATTCAACCACGAGCTTTATTAATTATTACAAGACAGCTAACCAAGGGCAGAAAGCAGGAAATGGAACTTTCCAGGCTTCACTTTGAAGATTTTTCTCCTAATGTTGTACAAAACAAATTAGCTTCATTCTAACAGAAACAGAAATAGACTCTTGACTATAGCAACCTCATTGTGCTGTGTTTTCAGGGAAGCTTGTCAGCAGCTGTCTGATCAACTCTGATCTTGCTTCCTACTGTAAACATCAAAGATGCTTTTTGTGGCTTACCACAAAAATAAGTGTCAGACTCCAGCACGGGCTCTTTCTGGTTGTTGTCTTATGAGAATAGCAAACTGCGGAAATGCTGTCTGCAGAAGTGCTAGAAGAGATCCAGTTTCTGCTTACCCTGTTCCAAAACCCCTTCTTTGCTCCTCTTGTCTCTCTTACCAAAGTTGTACCATTTAGTCTTTTACACAGGCAAATTTATCTCAAAACCCATATAGTGGCTTGAGTGCCAAACTTGGAAGTTTAGTATTAGACAGCCAGCATCAGTCCACCTTTGTTTTCACACATAGTAGACCAAATCTTCAACAGACCCCAACAATGCAATGGCTGTGTGGATTTTGTATCAAATTCTGTATTCAGTTACACTGGTAATGCTCACAATCTTAATCCACCAACATTACAGAGTAAGATTACTGTTGACGAGAACAAAATTCTTTCCACAACAAGCACCATTTTTAGAATTTCTGAAAGCCTCACAGCTTTCTTGAATGCCACTTTAGCAAAGAATAATTTTACTCCTATGCTTAATTTAGGCAATAGTCCCATTCCCTACTGTTGACATTCAACTCAGCCCCCAGAGAAGTCAATTAGAAACCTACTTTAGCTACAACAGAACTGTATCGCTGTTGAAAGGTCTCTCTGCAAACAGTTGTCTAGGATGTGACATGCTCTCTCTGCAGGCACCGTGAAGACATCAAGGCCATCTATCTATGTGCAGAACCTTTAGAACAATACAAAATCTAATATCATCAGGTTGTTCTCAAAGTAGTAGTAAAGCTGCCAGCATTACAGAACATCAAAAGTTTTTTGAAAAGATTAATGGCATGTGTACTTCAAAGACCTGCTCTGAACACACTAAAGGCCAGTAAAAAGGAATTTCAGAAGGAATTATACTTTCATTTTTTTATGGGCACTTATGTGTAATCAATTTATTATTTTGATATAACTGTCACTTGGATTAAAGAATCACATTCTGTAAAACAGACAAAATATTATATTTTGTATATTTTTGTGCAAATTTCTTCAAATAGTAGTGACTAGCTCTTGGCTGGTATTTGGTCAGTGGTCACAGTGACATACAAAATGAGTGCATTTTACACACACAGCGAGTTTGCCAAGTTCAGTTTGTTACAAAACATTTAAAAATTAAGATCCATTAAAAAATTGCATACATTTTAGCTACTAGGAAGAAAAAGATCTTCAAAATAGACAGAATTCACACATCAAGGGGACAGACTAGTTAGCGTTGGTTTTGGTGGATTTAAAGTCAATACACCTTTCTGGTATGGTGGTCATTCTAGATAACATGATCCAGATACTCATGATGTCCCAAAAATGTAGGTGCTCTGAGGGATGCTATGAGTAGCAGACCCATGAAAAAGCTTGCATTGAGACCAATCTTTCACTGCAGTTAGGGAGCAGCTTCAACATGCTCTCTCTATCTCAGAAAGGACGGCTGTGAGCTGGGTTCACTGCTAAACACTGTTGGTGTACCCACTTAGCCCGCGAGGTTCCTGCTCAGCATGCCGTCCTGGGCTGGAATCCTTATGGTGATGTTCTCAGCCAGGAAAAATGGGTGGCAAGATTCTAGGTGTCACTGTTGGGCCAGGTGCCTCAGAGGCTGATACAGCAATGACTAATTTCCAGGCACCAGTAATTATACCTTGCATATGCATACCATGCTTGTAGGGAAGTAAACAAAACTAAGTGACTGCAGTCCTTTATCAGGCAAAATAATCAGGAAAAATGCAAAGGGAAGAAAAGAATCTCCTTCTGTTCCCCTCATATTATTTTTTCCTATGCTTTCTAATAGGTTTTGATGTTTGGAGTTCCAAAGTACTGCCAAAACTAGTACGATTACATTGTATGAAGCCGCTGCAGCCATATTCGTTATTTCTGATTATAAAAAAGAACAACTTTAATCTCAAACCATGTACTGAGCGCTGAGAAGAAATCTAGGGCACAAGAATATTTGGAATAAGTTTAAGCGATGAAGCAATGACAGTTTCTTCTTCATCTATGAAAGAGGATTTCTTTTCATGTTCAGCTTTAAAATTCAACAGCTTTTTCTTCTCCAAAAAGAATGAAATTCTCAGATCCTTCCCTAAAATAATAACTAGTAAGTGGACTGTCTTAAGTGCTTCTGAGTCATCTCATGGGAGATGCCATGGCTTCTAAGCTACACTGCTAACAAATGTATTAGCCAAGTGAAAGGGGAACTGGCACCTGCACTCGGGAGTCGCATTTCATCAAAACAGCACAGCAGCAGTAAATGTTATCACTTTGGTCAAGCTGGTATATTGCAATTTAAGTAATTCAAACTTATAAGATTTTAAAAATTTATAATTTTTGAAGATGCTGAATTTTTATTTATTTCCTTAAACTACTTAGGAATACATTCTATAAACAATTCTACATCTCTATCTTGGTTTAACCCCAGCCAGTAAATAAGTACCACATAGCTGCTCACTCATTCACCGCATCAGGTGTCCTGTCTCTGCTTCCTGGCACATGAGAGACTGAAAAGTCCTTGATCAGGGTAAGTGCTACTTCAAAACAACTAAAACATCGGTGTGTTAACAGCATTGTTCCCAGACTAAAGCCAAAGCACAGCACTGCACCAGCTACTAGGAAGAAAATTAACTCTATCCCAGACAAATCAGGACAATTACAAATAAAATACATTTGTGTGAACACACCAAAACCTCATGCAAAAAAGCTGTACATTGTTGACCACAGGTCATCATCCAGAGTCATTCTGTTTGCCTCTTGTTTGGTGAACACTGGGATATTGTGGAAAGATGGCTTAATAAAGATGTGACCACCTATAAGATAGTAACACATTGAAGTTATGAGATGATTTTTTAAAATAAAATTAAATATTCGACTACCCTCATTCTCAGGGTGAGGTCTTAGTGCCCACAGTTGCCTTCATAAGACCTAAAAGAATTAAAGACTTCAAAATTATTCTTTTTATTTATTTATTTTTTTTTTAATTAATAATCACAGCTGAGAACAAAATTTTAAAATTTCTGTAAGCTAACACCTGGAAAGGAAACACTGTTCTCTAAAATGTGTGGCATCCTCATGGGTTGTAACCTGCAGAGTGGAACCCTCTATGGCCACCATTTCATTGTTTCTCAGTATGTTGGCTTTGTTTTACTAATTCTTTCTTCTCTGAGGATGAACAATTTGCAAAAAACTTCTCCTCTTTGTGTAAAGCTCTTTTAGAAGGAAGTTAATACAAAGAATTTGTAAGTCACGAAGGGAGGAAAGTTACAGGATAGGGATTTTTTTCTTGCCATAACTGGGCCCTGTTGTTTTCTTATTTGTTTTATCTTGATGGCTGTTGTCCCATAAGCAACAGAAAACAACTTGTTAGGAAAGTTTCTGACATGTACACCTATGTATATATCCCAGAATTGCCTGGGTTTGCCTGGTTTTTTGTGTTGTTTCGCATTTCTTTAGCGGAGGTTATAACCTCAGAATTAGAAATGAAAAATGATAGAAACTGTAACAGCCTCAGTAATTACTAAGTAACTTCATTTTAATGCCCCTGAAGGGCACTTCAGTGGTTTTGTATATAACTATTCAGAAAAGAAGCCTCTGCCTCTTCTGCTAACATATTGAAACGCAGAGATTCTTTCTTCAGATGCCTTAGTACAGGCACGCCCAAGTTATCAGGTAAATCATATGAGTGGTCATTGAACACACAGCATTAAACTCATCGCTAAAACTGTAACTGCCATGAAGTTCAAATGCAATCTGTTAATCCAGGTGGGGCAGAGGATTTAGGCAGGAGAAAAAGGATTTGTCATAATACAATAGAAATGTAAGGTTGCAAGGATCTGAAAGGTCATCTAGCCCATCCTCCTGCTCAGAGACAGGGTATGTACCACCTCTAACAGATACTTAACCTGTTCTTGAATCACCTTTGCTGGAGAATTATGACAAACGCCCTGTATGATCTGATCCAGGGCTTAACTATGCTTAAACTATTCTTGAACTGAAAGTTTTTTTCCTATAATGTATCCCACAGTACTCTTTATGAACACATCCAGGCTGAACTGGCTGCTGCTTCTGCAAGAGCTTGACCCTCGGTTGTATTCAGCATTATGGTATAAACCAGGGGACTTTTCAAAGCACTATTACTGTGTCCTGTAGTAGTACATTTGAAGATCTGGCTTGTCATTTGTGAGTCTAACATTGTCATTATCACATTCAGTATTGTCGATGTATTAATTTTCAGGAATTGTAAATTTTTTCCACACACTCAGTGTATCAACAGCCTGCCTGTGCCAGATCAGCCTGCCTGCCTGGCCAGCCAACATTATCCCACTACCCTCTTTTCAGCTCCTGCAAGAAGCTGTGTATGGCAAAGGTCTGCAAGTTTGGACAAAGCTGCTCTTTGGGGTTAAATTTTTGAGATAATCACAATACTATCTACCATTGTGTGTCTCTTTGACACTCCCTGTTTTCTAACAGGGTGTTAAGAAGAAGAACTAAATGTCACTTTTAAAACAAAACTTGGAAAAAATATGTCTTGTGGAGGTGCTCTTCAAGGCACTCTGCAGGCTATCATTATGGACAAGTCCAAAAGGGGTAAAATGAAACTTGCTTGTCTTTCACAAGCCTTTCTAGCTACGCTTGAATTTTCATCAATGCCGCACTAAAAAAGAGAAATTCTGTTAAACCTTTGCCAGAAGAAATAAGGAAAGTAAGAAATTATCTTCCTTATGGAAGGCTCTGTGACTCAAGATGATAAAATGCAGCACTCCAAAAGTATAGATCCACAAGTTTAGTAACCAGAAATTTAAATGAAGATGTTTCTTTAAGCTGAAAGAAAACAACCTCAAAACATTGCCTACTCACTTTCATAGCTAAAGAAAAAAATCATTTTTCTTCCCCAATATATTTTCACTATGTGTGTACTACTTAGTACAAGTGTAAAAACCTTACATATATTTAAATATATTCCAGTAGTTGGATTCAAAATATTCTAGTCTCACTTCTTCCTTCCTGCTCTTGATCTAGTGAGCTTGAAAACATTTGAATTGAGTTACAGGCTTCAGGTGAAAGAACTTTACACTAGATTCACAGTGTATTGGGGCATACTGGTATTTCCAAATAACTTCTCTTTTGCCAGCAGCAGCTGCCTCTGACCATAGCCATGCCATGCCTTACAGCCAGGCACTGCATCTTCTTCAAAGGTGCCGCTGTCCACAGCTCAATATGACAGCTTTTGTGCCTCCAGCTTCAGAGAGACCAGAGCTCCTGCCACCACCTCTGGGCAGAAAAGGACCTGCCCAAGCACTGAAGCCTGCTGGAGCCATTCCACACCAAAGTGCAACCTCACCCCATCTATCTTTTGAACCTGACAGATGTCTGCCATGGAATCCATTCCAGTGCATCTCACTTCTTAAGACATGGGTAGGATTTAAGTGTTTATGCATGTCACCTGCTATAAAGAGCCTAGGTTCTTTCAGAAGGTTGCCCTCCTACTCACTTAATGTAAAGGAATCCTTGCTTTCAAATAATCTTAAAGCAGCAGTTCAGCTGAAACAGTACTGTAATTAACATCTGCTTTGACAGGGAAGTTACTGCAGTAATTTCTTCCAATCACAATATTTGCTATGGCAAAGTGAGGAGCAGTAAGACATTTGCCTATGGACTGGAAGTCATTAGGGTTATTCAGTTTTATAAGTTTCACTGTTTCTAAAACCCAGGAAAAAGGAACACAGTTCGACTATACCTCCTTATGTATTGTATAGGAAAATAACATATGGGCTGGTTTACGATAGAAGAAGGGCATTAATAACTTTTAGCTTTTCTGGTTATTACAATAAATAATTACAATGTCTGGGGGTTTTTTTTTGGTTTTTTTGTTTTTTTTTTTTTTTTAACTGTAAGGACACAGCATTACTTTTAAAATACTTTAAAAAATCTTTATTATGATAAATGCAAGCAACTTAATTTGTCCAATGCACTGTTGATCAGAATAGTCTGAATGTATCATTTCTGTCTAGTTTCCAAGGTGAATGGGTAGGAAATGCAGTGAGATATGCAGTGGTGCAAAAGCTGATAAATCTTTTCAACTTTTTTTTTTCTCCAACACTAATGAAGACAAAAACATGCATGAATACATTTGCAAGCAAATTTCTTTATTTTTCCAAGGAATCTGTCAGGAGAGATTAAACATATTTTAATCAAATTACTAGACAACAATTGCATTTTAAGAAAATAATTCTATTTAGCAGTGATTTTCTTTTCTACAGCAAATTTTACTATCTCTTTTTGTTTTAGAAGATTCAACACAAGTTTGTTATATAGAAAAACACAGAGAACAAAAATGCACCTGACTGCAGCAAATTCTCTCTTGCAGGATGGTGGATACGAAAAGTGCAGTTGTAATGACTTTGATTAAAAAAAAAAAGCCTCCCTATTTTTACTTTGTAAAAGTATGCATCATTATAGTTTGAAATGTGCTTCGGCTGCACAGTCAGCATACTAGCAGAAGAGTATCTATGGTCAGAGGTCTGTGATACCACTTAGAAGGAAGGTTGGGGCTGATATATCGTCATACTTATTTCAATGCTTTCTATCTTCCAGGATATGTGGAATCAAATCTTCCTTTAAAATAGACTGGATTTAGGTCCTGACTCCCTCACAATTGAGAAACTGTAAATAGCTAGTTTGGGTTTTTTTTTCATCTCTATGTTGTGTGTTGAGGAACAGGCATGTTCAGGACCGAGTTCCATGTCCTCTGGGTGCACTGCCAAGCCCAGCGTCTGTTTGGATGCTGCCGTGGCATTGAGCAATGTAGTTCTATCTAATTACACAGATGTTACACCGGCTTTACGAAAGGGCATTAAAAAGGGCTAAAATCATACACAAGCACATTGACAATCCATGAGTTCAAATTTCAACACAAAAATGTGCTAAGACACTGTGTGTGAAGACAAAAATTCCTCAGATATGAACATATGAGGTATTTTTCTAATACTGTGTGCTAATGATGCAGAAATATATAGTCAGCAATAGAACAACTTCTAAGAACAAGTAAAGAAACCATTCAATTTTTACAAGGCAGAATAGGTCTACATGACTTGCCGCAGAAGCCCTACTGGTGGTGCAAAGATGGGATGTAATTATCAGATTGAGCTACAAGGCAGATGCATTCATGCTAATATTATTTTCATATATAATATGACACAGGATATTTCCTTCTGACAGAAAAGTTACATTGGATAGCAGAAGAATGTAGGAAATCTATATTTATCACTCAGTTGAATAGCCTGGCTGTAACACTGTTTTACCACAATCCCTCTGAGATTTCCCTCGGAGATCTGGAGAGGAGAGAAAAGTGAGAAAAGAAAGAAGGAAGAGGAGGTTGAAGACTAAATATAAATATGCACAGTACAGTTGTTCTGGACTTACCTGTAGGTGGCAAGAGGCTCGGACAGCAGTTCGTCTTCTTTTGCTCATGTTTTTTCTGAAGCAGATTGCTATCTAGGAGAAATTCTGACCGTTTCATGCAATCAATAGGAAAGCATAATGAAATATGACCCCAGATACATAGCAGCCTTAGGCCAGACACTCAGCAGCAGCATATGGAATGAGTAAGAGAATACGTAGCGTATGTGCCACAGCCATAATGACCACACCACTGTCTACTACAATAAGCACATCCAGCTTTGATATTCTTCAGCCCTTCTATCATCTTGTGACTTTTGAACTAGCGTAGTTTTTCTGGACTGTCATTTTAACCTTAGCTACATATTATGACTAATTCAACTGATGTTCACAAGTAGCTATGAACACAGGGAAGAGCAAAAGATATTGTCACCATGGCTACAAATGCAAAGCTGGAGTGAAAGGCATGTTAAGAGAGGGAGGTGTGCTTTTCCCAGAGTACTTCGTTTCTCTCACATCTTCTGCTTTGAAGAGACTGGAATACATTCACACTCTTCTTCACCTTCTAATTCTTTACCTAGCATCTAGCAATGCTCCACCTTCCTGCATGCAAAAGTTCTTTAGAAATGCACCTCATTCTGGTATAATAAAGCAGTAAGTGAAATAACAATTTTATTTGTATATTTGCACTTGCTTTAGGGGCAAATTTGCTCAATAATTACTTTTCTCTGCATTTTTGGCTGACTATCCAAACCAGTAGAAGCGTACCAAAATTGCTCTACATGGAGTGATGTTCTTCACAATGGCAGAGGCAAGTCATCCTCATATTTTCTTACAGTCTTTGGCCTGATCATGCACCTTTATGCCAGCCCGATGCACACTGCTAGAAGGATTCTTACGAGATCCAGAATTACACTGAGAAGCTTCATGGAAATGAAGTCATTTAAGAAAAGTAAATAGAATTGCAAAAACATACAAGCAGATGACAGGCTTTTAGGAAACCTGACCTTCTTAGGAATCATACTGACGAGTGACCAGAAAAGCCATGTTAGGAATTGTCAGAGTGCTGTGGGATGTCACTGATGACTCACAAAGCAATTGCAAACTTTTGCTCGAATTTGCTCTCTTAGCAAAACACAGCTAAAGAACAACTTAATGCTTCCAATTCACATCATGCATGAACATTGGTAGCTCATTAACAGCTCTGTTATGGTGGACATATGACAGGCATGTTTGAGTTTTACATCAATTTTGAGTTTTAGCACGTGCATTCTCTAATACAGAAAAAGCTATTATGCTTAGACATATTTGCTTAAACCAGGAAACCTAACCATCTATGTTGTTTCTAACATATAATTAGTTAATTATTATCCCAAAAGTGTTGTAGCTCAAATGAGTCATCAGTTCACTTGCTGAAGATAACCAGCAGAATTTGTAGACACTTAATGCAATAGAATCTAGGATGCATTTGTGGAAGACAAGAGGTTAGTTATGAAGCTTTGAGTGCCTGGTTTAAAATATTCTGACTCCCAGACAAGGCAGCTGGGAGTCAAAAAGCTACGAATGTCACAATAATTTATTATCCAGGGGTAGTTACATGAAAATCAGATTTTTATATCTAATAAAGCAGTGGGAAATACATTAAAATACTTTATAAGTAAGGCGGTTACCCTCTTTTTATCACTTTCTCATACTATTGTATAGCGCTATTACCCATGAAGTGCTGTGTCCAGCAGGGGAGAAGTTTTAAATAGTGATACAATACAGGTGAAGAGATGCTTAAAAGGAAAAAAGAGCAGGAACAGATCTGTGAGGCAGCTCAGCTGCTACTGTTTTCACAAAGGTACTGAATGGAACAAGAAGAGTCTACCAGTCTAAGTGGGGATCTCAAAGTACTTCAGGCACTTCTTGTGTATTTACTCATTCTTAAGTGGAAGAAATAATGCATTACTAATTTTGCAACTCTTTTTTATGCTGAAATAGGTTATCTTGATGACCTAAGAAGCTACTGTACTATGGTGGTTCCTTTTTTAAAATTGTCATTATGTAATAAATATGTTGATGATTTTTTTTAATCTTACAAATGACCATATGTTCCTTAAACCTGGCTATTGACTGCGTTGCATACACATTTAATACCAGCTGAATGCATGCAACTAGAAAAATATTTTTGGAGTTGAGCTTTAAAAATAAAACATTTCATATCAGTATGATTACAAATGATTTATCATATTTGTTCATTAGTGCTGTGAAATAGCCCAAATACTTAATAATTAATGACTTTAAAGTTATCAGGGAGGTAGACTGATATTCATAACTTGATTTTGACAACAAATACAGCAAATTAATAATTTTAATTAATATGATTGTGTAAAATGCAAGCAGATGCTAGCGTTTGTTGAAAACGGAAGAATTCAACATAACTGGTGCATGATAATTTTCCACTAATTTCATACCTGTCTAATCCAAAAGCAGCCAAAATTTGCAACTGAGTGCCAAAGCTTCAGTAATTGATCATTGAAATGTAACAGTTAAAGACAGACCAAGCAATGGCTATCCAAGTCTGTCATTGGTACTTCTTCAAACCAAAGTGGAACTATAAAATGTATGTTTATGCAGCAGAATTTGTACAGAAAGGACATTTTGAAATGTTCAGTTCAAGTCATGGAGATGATGTGGAATTACAGTGGGTAGAAGAATTATTTTTTTTTAAATCAAAGTTCGTCTCTGCCTAATTCTTACATAAGTCTAAAACATTTTTGTTACATTTTAGTTGTATTTCAAAAATATCTATGGGTTAAAAAGAGCATATCTTTAATTCTGTTATAATTAGAAGAGGCCTTATTAAAGGCATTGGACTCTGTGGTATTATTTGCATGAGATCTTTTTCAAAGAAGTAATTCTTCGCGGTGTTTGTCAGTAGTCTAAATCAAATGGACAGTGACAAAACTAAAAAGCCAAAGTGATTTTGCTGGACATATCTTGATATCTTTAATATTATAATTCCACCAATACCACAGTGAGCAACACCTTCCACGAGTAACGTGGTTAAGACCTAAATTTCACATGAAAAAAGAAAAAATAAAAAAAAGGTGGGCAAGGATAAGAGTAAAGCCCAGTTTTAAAAAGGTGTTAAACTTTCATTCGTGATTTTTTCCTTAAGACTTCATCAAAAGGGTGATTTGTACTAGTTAGAGCCAATACACATAGCAATCAAGTTGTGCAAGATGGTTGCTGCTGTTTGCTTTAACTTTCTCTGAGTTTCTCTTCTGGCTCTTGGTTGTGTGTGTATAGAACAGAATGATTTGGGTTAGAAGGGACTTTAAAGATGATCCACTTCTAACCCCCCTGCCATGGGCAGGGACACCTTCCACTAGACCAGGTTACTCAAGGTCCTGTCTGACCTCGCCTTGAACACTGCCAGGGATGGGGCAGCCACAGCTTCTCTGGACAACCTGTGTCAGGGCCTCACCACCCTTACAGGGAAGAACTTCTTCCTAATACCTAATACCTAATCTAAATATCTAAATCTACTCTCTTCCGGTTTAAAGCCATTCCCCATTGTCCTGTCCATACAGGTCCTTGTAAAAGTCCCAGTCCAGATTTCTTGTAGGCCCCTCTAGGTACTGGGAGCTGCCCTAAGGTCTCCTTTGAGCCTTCTCTCCTCCAGGCTGAGTAACTCCAACTCTTGCAGCCTCTTGTCTTAGGAGAGCTGCTCCAGCCCTGTGAGCATCCTCATGGCCTCCATTGGACTTGTGCCAACAGCTCCACACCCCTCTTGTGTTGGGGTCCCCAGAGCTGGATGCGGTACTGCATGTGGGGTCTCACAATAGCAGAGTAAAGGGGTCCCGTGACCTGCTGGCTGCTAGACACATTTATTTTGATGCTGCCGGTTGGCTTTCTGGGCTGCAAGCACACATTTCTGAGTGATGTGCAGCTTTTCATGCCCCAGTATCAGCAAGTCCTTTTCCAGAGAGCTGCTCTCTCTAATATGTATGTGTGTATATATAAAGCCTGTAAGAATTGGAAGCCATAATTTCTTGACTCTGATTTGCTGCGTATCATACCGATTTTAGTCTGAAATTGCCAGTGGAGGCAGGCATAATATGTGAAGGAAGGAGGATGACAGGCTGGGGGGAAGGTGCAGCTCTTGGCGGGGGGGGGGGTGTGTCTCAGTGTCAGCTGTCATTACATATTATCTGTCGATGATTGGATTCAGAGATTATTTTTAACAGACTGGCTTTGCTGGACAAGAAGTGGTTGTGTGTTTGGGGTATTTATTGTGATGCTGCTCAAGGTGACCAGGAAGCTGTGCAGAAAGGACAATTTTAAATTGATGCTGGCTTCATCACACCAGGAACTGCCCTCGTAAGAGAAACCCAAGGGACAATGTTTAACGAAGTGGCTTGCCTGAGGTACAGGAGTCATTATAGGGAAATGAGGAACAAAGTGTGTTTTGTTTTTTATTTCAGCTGTATAAAGGCATGGGGAAGTCAAGATGGATGACTGCTGTCAGTGTGGCCTTCCTTGGACCCAAGAGCTGCTGTCAGGTTGGGAAGCATGAAGAACGCTTCTAGGCTGTGCTACTTGGCACACGGGAACCGTATGAGCAGACTGTAGGTAGATAAAGCTATTACATTAAAACTTAGGGCAGCTCAGTCACCATCTGGTGCCAAACTGGCGCGTGTCGTGCTTCTAAGTCGGGGACAGGTCCAAGAGGTCGAGGCTCCACAGGCGCCCTGCCGCTGGGACGGGCGGCTCCCAGCGGCAGCGGGGCCAGAAGCGCGGCTCTCCCGCGGGGCTCCGGCCCCGGGGCGGCGGGAGCGCCCATCTTGTGCCAGCGCGGCCGAGGTACCGCCAAGGGCGGTGGTGGGGAGCAGCTGCGGGCCTCGGGGAGCGGGGAGGGAGAACAAGGGCGAGGCGGGGCTGCCCACGGCCGCAGGTAAGGCCACCGGACGCCCCCCTCCCCCGCTTCCCAACCGTGGCGGGAGGAGGAGATAAAGGAGAAAGACGCGAACGCGGGCAGCTGACGACGGCGGCGCCTATGCCCCCGCCTCCCCCTCCCCCGCGCGCCGGTGGGGCCGTGACGCGAGGCGCGCAGGCGCAGCTGCTGCCAGCGCCTTTTATATCCGGCCGGCGCCTTTTCTCTCTCCCCGTCTATCCCTCCCTCCTTCCCTCTTCCCTTCCCTCCCGCCGTGTCGGAGCCGCCGCGGTCGGTACCGGTCCCGCGCGCGCCCTCCCTCGCTGCCCTCGCGCCCCGCGCACGCCTGGCCGGTGGCGCCTGCGACCTGCCCGGCTGCCCCATGAAGCGATGGCAGCGGCCAACTTCGGCAAGATCCAGATAGGGATCTACGTGGAGATCAAGCGCAGCGATGGTCAGTGCGGCGGCGGGCCGCGGGGCGGGGTCGGCGGGGTGGGGGAGCCGCTCGCGGGGCCCATTGTGTGCGCGGGGCCGGGGAGTGGCAGGGCCTGGCGCGCGCTGCGGTTGTCAGGGGAGCGCTCGCGCTTGGCGGCGCAGCGCGGTTGCGCGGGGCGCGAGCGGCGGGGCCCGGGGGGGGCTGCGGCAGGGCGGGGTGCGGCGGGGGAGGGGAGCGGGCGGGGGGCAATGGCGGGGCCAGCGGCGGCGAGCGGGGCTGGGGGGTCGCGGGGTGGGGGAGTGGGGGGGGGAGTGGGGAAGAGCCCGGGGAGCTGTCGGCAGGGAGCGGGGAGGGGCGGGGCGGGGGGCGGTTGGGGTGGGGGCATGAGGTGATGGAGGGCGGAAGAGCCTTCGACGCGGGGGAATAACTTGTTTGGTACACGGGCAGCGCGCTGGGAACACGGCACAGCGGGCAGAATGCCTTCGGGCACTTCCATCCCTGGACAAAAGGGTTGATGGTGTTATTTCAGGTGTTCGTCGTGATTAAAATGTAAGACGAGTGCTTGCTATTTATGCCCACGAGTAGTTACTGCTCCGCTGGGGACCCAGTGTTCCTCATCTTGCCCAGCATCTCCTAGCGGGAGGATGTGTGGTGCTGTCTAGAAACACACGTGAATAAAGGAGGCGTGTGTGACAGGTCTGGGGTGCCAACCCTTCACGTTTGTCTGGTAGGGGAGAGCTAAGATGGGAAGTTCACTGGCTGAATCAATGGCAGGTCACCCGAGACCTCAGCTCTTTCATTTGAGTGCAAATATGTCATCTGCTCTCGGCCTCTGCGAGGTCTGTGAAGCCTGCTGAACCAGGGTGGGGTTCTGCTGGGATTTTCTGGAAAGATGGATGTGGTTTTGTTGGTGGGGTTTTTTTTTCCTTTTTTTTTTTTTGTTTTCCTTTTTTTTTTTGGTTAAATTTCCTCAGGGTTGAGGAGCTTGCTAAAGAATAAGCAGATCTTTCCAAGGGAGGAAAGATCTGGAGGTCAAAGGCACTGAAGTTAGCTAGCTTGATTTTGTCATGAGGCAGGAAACAAGCAGCTGACAAGCTTTATGCAGTTTGCCTGTTTTGTGTCCTACGCTGCAGTTCAACCCTGTCATAAAGTAATGGTCGGTGTTGACTGGACACTGTTATATCTAACCCATCAATTTGTGCTTAATGGCTTGTGTGTCACATGAGGAATCTGATAGGTCTGGCTGCTATTTGCATAACTTCTGCAGATCTTTGCCTGGGGTTTCAGAAAACCTCGCTGTAGCAACTTGTAAAGCTGTTTCTCTGTGGTCTGTGTGAACTTCTGATGAATGTTACTGTTTGGTTTCTATGTCTTCAGAAAATAAGGCAGGAGAGTGCTTTGCTGCTCCCCCCCCACCCCGCCTCTGCAGGGTTCTGCTCACTTCTAATGTGAGAAGTAAGGACAGTAACTCTTGAATGTAATAATACTTATTTTAATTACTGTTAGTGGTTTACATGTTTTGCTGTATCACTTTCACATACAATGCAGCACATTAAATACATTACAGATCAGCAGTATACTGGGGGGGGTGCCTTCACAGCAGTTGCTTGAACTGTAGGATTTTGATCATTTGTGCTGGTTCTCATGTGAGCAACCAGACTGCCATGTCATACCAGTCCTAGTTACTGTGAGGTTTGCTTGGTTTTTGTTGGGAATGGAGGAGGAGGTGTCCTGCTCTGGCTCAGGCTACTGCAGCTTTGTCATTGTCTTCTCCTTAAGCTATAGGAGAAACTGACCTAGGTATGTGGAAGGGAGCATTTTGAGAAAGATAAAGAAGGACAGCTGGCAATAAATTGCATTGCCTTTCAGAACGTGGGTTTCCAGCCTGAGCTGTGTTTGCACAGGCAATTGAAATTGATCTAGCTGCTTTGAACAAGGGAAGAGGGTCTTGCTGCCCGTGCCTCTGTCAGCTGTGGTGTTCTATAAACCCTCTCTGCCATCCAGTGTGGCCAGTGATTTTCTTCCTTAAGATTTAACACAGTAATTGATGATTTTAGTCACTAAACACAGTAGAAAACTTCTCTGTGTGCTCGTGTTCTACATCATCAGTTAGTTCCAGAAGCTCACAGGGGAAACTGACCCCAGCAGTATTGGTGTGTAGGAAATGCATGGCCAGGATGAAGTGAAAGTCTTCACATATGGTATTCTGGTTCAGTAACAGAAATCTGGATCTGCCGTACCCAGAACTGGGTAGAGAACTGGGGCTGTGTATCATACCAGCTACCCCTGGCTGAAGGCAAGATTAAAACTGTTAAAGAAACTTTTGGAGAAAGCAGTGTGTTGGTCTGAGCTTTTTTTCTTGTTTTTTTATAAATATATATATGCATATTTTTATATATATGCATATATATATGCATACACACACATATATATTCTTGTCTATAAGGAGTCCTTTTTAAAAACTAAATTTTATCTTGAGAGGTATGTGTAGTAATTCTTTTAGATTCCTTATTTACATGTTTATTTGCTGAATCTGGAGAAGAATAATATTTTGCTTTGTTAGTTCATTTGAAAAATGCACTTTTCCCCATCTACCCGTTACATTAAACACTTTTCTGCATGCAGAGTTTTATTAATTCCAGATAACTCTAGTTTTCCTTAAATAAAAAGAAAACCTACCAGAATTTTTTGTGAAACATGAATGTTAGAAGTCATACTTGGTCACTACAATAAAATTGCAAAGACATGCAAAACACAATAAATGTGAGAATGAAACCAGAATGTTCTGGAAAGAAAAGTTACATATTCTGTCATTCTGAAAAGTTCTAATTAGGCTAAAGTGTTTCATGAGAGATTTCTTGTAGGACTGAATAGAAAATAGATGTTGTACAAACAAAAGGCATTGTTAGAAATCATGGCCAAAAACACATGAAAAACAGTGTTTGAATAAAACTTGGCATTTTCAAGGACTGACGCTGCCGAGCTGCTTACTGTGTGTCTGTTTTTTCTCTGTGGGTAAACATTAGTGTAAATGTTGTCTAGAGTTGCAGATAATATTTCCAGTTATAGTTCGAATAACTACTTATGTTCATGTAACATAAGAGTGTACTGGGTGGTCAGCTAGTTGACTTTTTATAATAACTTCTGCTACTGAGATTTACTACTTATTTCAATATAGTTTATGCATGTTGCTTGAAATATGCCTTGGTAGTCCATCTTGGAAACAGGAAAGTCCTCCTTCCATTTAGGCTGTGAATCGCTAAGAGTGGACTGCATTTCCAGTCTTGAAACATGTGCCTTAACACATGGAACCTTAGGGAAGTGAGTAGGCAAACGGAAGGTATCTGCGAGACTTGCTGTAGTGTTCCTGTCCAGATGATGCTCCTTGTTGAGGTCTAAACACGGGCATTTGTCTGGTGATGAATTCCCTTTACTTAAATAATAGCCCACCACTTTATCTCTGAACTTATACTTGTATCTGCACTTCTTGTGCATTATCTCATTAATGATAAGAAAGACTTATATAACTACTTTGGGAAAGAATATCTGACATTTTTTTTCCCCCCATAAATTCAGTCTTCTGAAATAGGATGAATTTTTTACTCCCTGCAGCCCTTTAGTTGACTGATAGTTTTTCCTTTCGCAGTCCAGTTGTGTTCTGTCCATTTCCTCCTCAGGCTGTTCCTATTCCCTGTCTTTGGAGATCTGAAACACTACTCATAGAGAAATTAATTACATATTTGCTCATTTTGAAAGTGGGAGGACTACAATTCTGATCTCATGGTGTCAGAAATAATGTAGCAGGTATGAGGAGAGGGACATTCTTGTAGTTGGAAGAGTGACTGAAGATTCAAGGGAACTTCCAGGAAAGAAAAAATGCTGAATTTTTAGGGATTAACAATCAAATGGTATAAAAAGAAAGATCATGAGTTTGTGCCCATTTTTTCATAACACAAGAACAGGAGAGCTGCAGTGCTTGAAAGAAAATCTAAAACTGATAAAGGAGAATAGGCTAGGTACAGTTATTGTGAGGAGTTTGTTACTGGGGAGGTGGAGGCTAGAAGCATAGCAGAATATTAAGGTAGGAATATCCAGTTTTACACTAAAAATTAAAAAAATACAACAGCAACCAGAACGTAGTTCATCCTGAGTTTAAATAACCTCTAACTGATGGAAGGTAGGAAGGAATCTTGCCTGTGGCTGTGTTATTTTTTTAATTGCCTACTTAAGAATTATCTTGTCTCTGAAGCAGCTGGAGCTGGTCACAGTTGAAGGTAATCCATCTAGTCCAGAAAACCTACTGGCAGCTTCTCTCTCCTTAGGCTTGCCAAAACATCATGGTAACTGTTTTCACCTTCAAACACAAACAAGTCTAAATTTTTGTGGCAGTCAGGGCTGTACCTCTTTTTCTTTAAAGTCCAGCTTCTGTGAAATTGATGCTTTTCAGAGTTGAGAGTCTGTAGCATCCTCTTGTCTTCTGGATAATTCTGTATGATGATCTTGATCTTTACGTGCAACTCCCAATAGCAACAATGATTTTATAGTAGGATAGAAGGCATAACAGTGCTATAAAAATTCTCTTCAGGTTTGGGTAGTCACCCTGTTTTACAAGCTCTTGAGGATAGATTTAAGTGGTAATGTGCATTTACTCTTTCCTTTGTAACATATATCTATTTGTTCCCTGTGATTTAGACTTTCTTGTTGCCACATTTGGATCATTTGACTAAATTACCTAATCCTTATGTAAGCCATACAGACACAACATGTCTTTGTCCTTCTCTTGTGGTCAGATCACACACAGGGTTTCATGTCTGCTCTTGCTGGTTGAGCTCATGGGTCCAAAATTTTGGTTTACTTATCTATGGCTCTCATATTGTTTCATATGGCATTCGTGGGGATTGTTCCTACAGAAGTGTTGGAGTTTCTCTGTTCTGTTGAAAATCACTTTTTAAGAGTTCAGCTTTTGTTAATCAGTAAGTGGATTTTCACTGTAACTCGCAGATTCTCGGATATTTTTGTAGGCCTTCTGTATTTTGTATAAATAACTTCTGAATGACAAGAGTTGAGTCCGAGTCTTCAGACAATCTTCTCATCTTTGCTCCGTAAGTGTGTCTAATACAGCATTACATACTGGCAAAATGTCTTTAGAGCTGTATGTGGCTACTACGATTACACAGTTTGCATTGCATGTCTTTTTCCTCTCTGATCATGTTGTGAGAGTCTATCCTGTGTCTCTGATAGGTTACTGCTCTTTCCTCCTGGTTTTTATAGTGGCCTGCTGCCTGGACCCAGTTTTACTTATCTTTTCTTCTTACGTCTTTATGAAATGAAGACTTTGCTGTGCTAGTGTGGCACCAAGCACAGCTTCCTACCTTGCTGAAGTGGGAAGAGACAATAAATCACTGGGAAGAGGTCATGCCTGACGTAAGAGTAATGTCATTGCAGAAGTACCTCTTTCTACTTGCTCTAGAAGATAAATTAGTCTTTTGAGGTCTTTTAATAGATTCACTTACTCTAGGACAACGTAGAAGAGTGTGTATGAGGCATTTACAAGGTGAGCTCTTTTCCTGGAGCACAAAATCTGTAGTGTATTTATTGGTTTGACCTGTGGAATGGGCCACTGTGATTATTTTTGTGCTTGAGGAGTAAGTGACAGTGTACTAAATGTGCTTTGTTGCTTTGTTCTTGTTTAAGTTCTTCCTTTGTAAACATTCACTGCTTACATCATAAAGCATTTTTTTTCTTTTTGTGTGGTTTGGGTTTTTTTTGTTTTTTGGTTTTTTTTTTTTTGTTGTTGTTTGTTTGTTTGTTTTGTTTAAAGAAGCTTTTTCCCATATTGTTTTTTGGCTTGGCTTGTCTTCCTCACCATACCGTATGACTGGATCTGAGATCAGGAAGAGAATGCTGTGTTCAGCCCATGGCGAGCGCTAAGATGTGGTCTTCACTATAGTTGTTCACAGTATGTTTAGTCCGTAGAGGAAAAGAATTAAATGACTCCTGGTACTTTAAAGGTTTATGTTAACCTCTCAGAGTTAAGTTAAATTTCTAATGTAATGCAAACTATGGAAATCCACAGTAAGGACTACGAAACAATCTTGACTTTATCCAGTAGTAGGAATGTCTCGTAAACAAAATACATGATCAGGCATGATGGTGTTTGTAATTTAAAATTGAAGAGTTTTTAAGAAGACATTGGCTTTTAATAGTCATTATGCCTCTCTAGCATAGTTAAAACTATTTGGAAGCATAGATGCTTTCAGTGTGTATTTCCAGATGTAGGGTAGAAAGGTTTTGTGGAGCTGTAATACATTCTTTGTTATATCTGTTCATCTGCTTCAAAACCATAAGTAAGCTTGCAGGTATATGAACAATTCTTTTTGCTTGTTTGAAAGCCTATGTATGTTTTCCAGTTTTACCACTTGCATCTTTTCAGAAGTCTTTTTGCATTTTTGGAGGAAATAGTTACAGTTCCTTCTAACGTAATTTTTTTAAAACTTGCTTGCACTTATATATTCCAAACTGCTGGGTTTTATTGTGATGTGGTACTTGGGGTTTTATTGTGACTTGGTATTTGGGGTTTTATTTAAATTGTTCTTAGTACTGAACACTGACACTAAAACAAATGTTCCTAGCTATACTCTTTGGATCAGTTTTTCCTGGGTTTTGGTACATATTTTTGTACTCATGTAAGACTGTTGGACATCCATCATAATTCAGTTAGTGACAGTTAATTTTGACTATTGATGTGATTCCACAGCTGTTTCACATGTTTAACTCTGGATTGCTTGTCTGTGCACTCTGTCTGTGTTAGTTTTTAGTTAAATGTGTTGTGGGGAGGTGAGGGAGGGAGGAAGGGTGAGAGGGCAGGCAGGGAACTAAAACTATTGTAATCCAGATGTAGATTTTCTTAAACTACTGTTAGCTATATCCTCAAATCTGTTCATATTATGTATGTGCAGACACATGCGCTGTTCCTTCTTTTTCTGTTCTTATTCCTTAAAACATTCACACTTTTGTATTGCTGTTTGAGTACTATTTTTTTATTTTCACTCAAAGAATTAAAAAGCCTGTAGTTTCCTATAGTGTTCCCAGTATATAGATAACGGGTGATTGACATGGTTTTCCCACATCTTTGATCTCTGTAAAGGGATGCTTTGAATTCTGTAGTAAGTGTTTAGCTGTGAAACAGTACTGACTGTGTCTGATACTCTGGAAATGCATTTTGTTCACGTCCCAGGAAGGCACACACAGTAAACAGGTCAGTTGTGGCTTAGAGCGTCCATAAACAGTTGATTTGCTGGAAGTTGGTGAAGTACAGCTACTGTGTTAAATGCTTTTCTCAAGCAGAGGTACCACTGGAGGTAAAGGAGGGGGTTAGATGTTGTTCTCTTGTGCCATTGTTCTCCATTCCTGGCAATCACACCTGGGAAATAGAGCAGCCACAGGCAGTCGTTCTCTGGGAGGATGTTACAAAGGTGACGTTGCCATTTCCTTGTTGAAAAGTGTTCCGTGCAGTTAATTTTACTGTCTTTGAACTTGGCCATTGCTAAATATGTAAAACTGGATTTTTACATCTGTTAGACAAAAGGTAATAAAGCTGTGTGGAAAAATTAGAATTACTTTTCATGGAAAAGAAAATGAGTTTCAGGCTTATGCTTGCTAGCTTTTATAAAATGTGTGTAGCGCACTAAACTGTTTACATGAGCAGAACATGCCTAGAAGACTCTTTACTATTACCGTTTAAATTCAGTTGTTCCATGTTGCTAGGAACTCAAGTTAATTTTAGAATTGCTTAGCTAAAAGCAGTAGGTAGAGGTTATTGAAGATAATGCTATAAAACTGCGTGCCCGACCAAAGCTTTAAGTGACATTTTAAAAACTGTGAATTATCAGTTAGATTTAGTAATTAAGCCACTTGATTTTTTTGTTTGTTTGTTTGTTTTGAAGGGGGTCTTGTTTAGCAACACTGAGTCTGATCTTGTATTTGACTTCTGAGAAAAAAGAATGAGGATTTTGCTGCTTAAATACTTGAATGTGGTAGTAGAGTTTTTAAATTTTGCTTTTGCATCAGGCATAAGCTGCTTTTAAGTTTCCCAGACTTGTGAAGGGGATAGTCTGTGGCGTTCCTTGCCACTTCAGTACCAGTGGCACTGTAAAACTAGTTGTCCAATCCCAAGCAGTAACAAAGTAACTTCAGGTAAGGTGCAGATAAGTGTCTTTTACTGTTACTTCATTTTTATGAGAGGTGGTCATGCTTTTCATGCAAGGGAATGTTACTTGCTCTCAAGTTACCACTGAAACTTTGTCAAGTGCAAGTTTGAGCTTCTCATGGCTCCTATCAGGCATTGACAGTTTTGTGTAATCTCAGGTGTTGGAAGCATGAGTATTTTTGGTGTGTTCTGTTACTTACAGGTAGTATGTTAGGAGCTGCCTTCAGTAGATGAGCGCACTGAATGTGTGAGTGGATGGAGGTGGGCTTTGCTTAAAACTTTTTTATCAGAAGAAAGATGCATAGCATACTTGTGCCCTTGCAGAGTTTTGCTTTAGAATTTTTGTTGCACAGTGGTGCATATTTTACAGTCACTCAAATGTGTTACTTTCTCCTTGTGGCTGAATTACAGATGGAGTTTGAAGTGTATTTCTGACGGATCTATAAAAGCATTTGCTAGAGATGCAGGCATGCATAGTGATGTGGTGATGAGGATCTCTGGCTCTAGGAAGAAGGCAGGGGGAATGAATTCAGCTTGAAAAGCACATACACACCTGGATTTTGGAATGCTCGAAGCTTTTGATTCAATTTTGGGTTATGTTTTCATGTAGTTGAATTCAGATGGTGATGAATGAGGTGACTATAAATCACAACTGATGATTTTTAAGTTACAATAAGCTTTCATTAAATACAAAGAAGAATTAAAATATTACCTAGTTTTCTTGTTGGTTTGAGCTTTTAGAACCTTGTTCAGGTAGGGAAAAAATACAACCTTTGAGAGTAAAGGTTTCTGATTTTTTTTAACCAGAAGAAACAGTTTGCAGCTCTAAGAAATGAAGTAATGGTAAATATTCTTACTAAACATAACATAGTAAAGTAAGGGAAATTGAAAAAGCAAACAAACAACAAAACACTATTTGACATGGTGGGTTATGAAAAGCAAATGCTACTATTTGAAAACATCTATAGAAAGTGCTGGTAGAAATTTTCTGTGTGAAGCAGGAAGCTATTGTTCTAGGCAGCTTCAGAGAAAGTAGAGAAAATCACAAAAAGGAGGTCTCTGCCATTTATTCAGGTAACAAACAAAATGAGGAAGGGGAAAGAGAGGCAGAAGACTGGCCAAGTCATCTCAATCTTTTGGCAGAGGGTATTCACCACACTATTTGAATCCGCCACAATCTTAAATCCTGTTGCTAAAAAAACTTCAACATCCCCTAAACCCCAATACTGTTTGAAAGAGATACTTGACTGAATCTATTTTAGCTTCTATATACCATAACTGTATTGAAATCTATACTGAACACAGAAGACTTTGATCTGCAAAAGCATATAGCAAAGTATTCTGGAGAGGAATTTTCAGAAGCAGTTTTAAAAGATTTTAAAGAAGCTGCCTGTGAAATTGTCCTAAAGTCTCCAAGGAACTGCTGACTAAATGTACAAAAATATGTCAAATTATGTTCAGTTTTACAAAGTTAAAATATATAGAGGACATTGAACTATTCCTGGAACTTGTTTACAAGTTGTCAACTGATAGCAAATATGTGAATGTCATACCAGAAATTGAATGAAAACCTTCACTTACACAGCAGCAGTAAAAGGAAAGTGTGATAGAGGATGGGTAATACTATCATGGCATACATTAACATCTTCTCTTTTGAATAAAGTTTGCTGCTCTGATTGCTTCATCTTTCTTAAGTTGGAGAACTGGAGGGGGTTTATATGGGCCATGAAAGGGACAGTGTGTGTTGGAAAACCTTGCA
The DNA here is from genome assembly GCF_004027225.2 of Strigops habroptila. NCBI lineage: Eukaryota > Metazoa > Chordata > Aves > Psittaciformes > Psittacidae > Strigops > Strigops habroptila. The sequence continues at coordinate 80,551,041 of NC_044302.2, read as the reverse complement.
GGAATTTTGAAAACAGGCAGATTATTGTTGATTTGTTTTGGGGTTTTTTTTTGTTTGTTTTTTTTTTTTTTTTTTTTTTTTGTTTGTTTTTTTTTTTTTTTTTACACTTTGAAGGGAGATTGTTCTGTGAGAAAGTTTACTTTAAGAAAAGCAAACGAAAACTTCCCCCCCCTCACCCTTCCCCTTTACAAGACTTTTATTGGAGAATGTGTTTATTAAAAAAAACCCCAACAAACCCACAACAAAACACTTATGAAGTGTTTCTGCTTTTTTTGGAAGTTCTTCCATCTTCTGAATGTACACTTACCACTGCATAAGAAGTATGTAGTGGATCAGATTGATGGTTCATCGAGCCCAACAACAGTAGGAGAGACTATATAGGGAAAGCAGGTCAGCCTTGTTACTGTCTGCAGTCTTTGTCTTTCCCCCATACCCAGAATTTTATCTGGGATATTAGAACTACAGCTTTGCCTGGTCCTATTAAATAACCATTTATAGACCTATTGTCTGTGAATTTATTGAATACCTTTCTGACCCAACTTACACTCTGCCTCCACAACCTCTCGTGGAAGCAAGATCGTGAAGTTCCCTGCTTGCTGCATGGAAAAGTACATTACTACGTTTACATTACTGCAACCAGTGGGCCTTAAGGGAGTGCTCCCACCTTCAGTGTTGCTGGAATTGTTGAGGAACGATTTCTGCTCATTTTGTCCTTTATTGTTGTAGTGTGCTACCAAATCCACCCAGTCTTTTCCTCAAAAGTGAGCAGTCTCACCCACCCTTAGTATCTTCATTCTCTTTGTTGTCTTAAATGTCCTTCTCCATACCTCCTCTAATTCCACTACATCTTTTTTTGAGGTGTGAAGAATAGTGTCACAGTACTTGAGATGTGTGTGTAGCAAAGTTTTATGTATAGTTTGAAAATGACGCTTTTATGTTTTACAGACTTTTTTCTGTTGTAGCTGCATGTTGAGTCTAAGTTTTAAGAGAATTGTTTTAACTAAAGGATCTCTTGAGGTGTAACTTATAGTTCCATTCTCAGGATTGTATACCCATAATACAGATTATTTTTCTCTAGCAGCATTAGCTATCTTTTGTCTGTGTTGAAGCTTATTTGCCATCTTTTTGTGTATTCCCTTCTATTTGAGAGGCTTTTTTGAAGTCATGGCATCTGACTACCCAAAATGCCATCTTTGGGTCAGACTCCAAAACTAGTCTAATTCAGAGTGTGACTGAACACCAGGCTGGAAGATGATGTATAAGTTTCTAGCTAGTATTTTCAAAGGCCTGTATCATAAAAGAAGACAGCGCTTCATTTCCTCGGTCCTGTCCTTTGTTAGCACTTGTTTGCATGTAATCCTCTTGTACACAGGATTACAGTATTTCATGGTCTGGACTGTTCTGATTGTGAATTTATCTTGCATCTGGTTTTAGTCTCATGTCCTGGTACCATGAAAATTCTCATTGCACATGTGCTAGTTCACTTCGAGGCTCGCGTCTGGAGAGAATCAGATGACCTACCTCTTACAGGAAACCTAAACTTCCTTGGCTTCTTGAGAAGAGACCTAAACTGCATCATTTTGTTTCTCACTGCTCAGATAGTCCTTCTGTGTTTCGGTAGGCATTGCACTTCCATGTGCTTGTGTATGTCCCTAGGTGTACAGCATATGCTCCTGTTCATGCTCTTAAAAGCATCATAGTCAGAGGCTGCAGAGCAGTTTTCTCACTTTTGTTTAGGTTAAGGTGGGTAACCATAAAAAAAAAATGGAGAGATCTGAGGGCTCAAGGCATGCCACTTGGGACCACAAGGGTGCATCTGTTAGAAGGATTTCAGTTCAGATTGAAAATGGACTTTGGACATGTATCTTCTGATCATCCCTTGCTTCCTCATGCTATGCTTTAGTTCACTTTGAAAGTGGCCTTGGTGCACACTAAATTCCTTTTGGATGAAATTTAGCTGCAGGGTACACTCCAGATACGTACATGATGCACTAATAGGGGAGTTCAGTCTGTGACACTAGGCTCTCTCCAGTCCCCTCTGAAATGTGTGGTGTGAGTGTCTGATCCCTAGCACCACCTGCTTTGCTCTGCAGCTCTGCTACTTGCTGTCATAGGCACAGCTAATGAACCTGGGCTGAGCAATAAGTGCTGTAGTTGTGAGCAATATGCCATGAAAGGTCTGTCCAAGGGCTGTTGTGGGCATGAACCAACCTATACTAATCCTCTTAGGGTTTCTGTCCATGGTGTTATCTAGAACAAAAGACACAGAGGTATCTCCAGGATTTGAGTGTTGTGGTGTGTTTTTGTTTGTTTGTTTTGTGTGGTTTTTTTTTTTGTTTTGTTTGTTTTTTGTGGGTGTTGTTTGTTCCTCCCCCCCCCCCCTCCCCGCAACCTAGAATTGCCTGCAGCTTGAGAATGACAAGTTTGGTCATGGGTTATGCCATGTTTCACTAAGAATATGACAGAGTCTAACTTGACAGCAAGTGACAGGGCTTTACAGGAGTTGCCTCCACACCCTGTCAAAAAAAGAATGAATGTAGTGGTACCCCAACAACAAAACCAGCATAACTGAATAGAAGGATTTTAGGTCATGGTGCAATTGGCCATAACGTTGACATCAATTTTAGAAGTGATAACAGCTCACCCTGCTTGATTTTACACTAAAACAAGGGGAAAAATTACAAACCGAAGCTTTGTAGGAATGTGTAGTTCCTTGGTTAAAAGTAGTAGCAGACAGTGGAAGACAGATGCCAAAGTGCTTCTAGTCTCTGCTGTGTTGGGGACGGAGCAGGTAAACGTAGTGCTGAGTCCTGGAGCTGAGTGCAGGGTGACCTGACCTGAGCTTAGCCCTGCTTTGTTGTCAGTATGGTAGGGGCTTTGTGCAGCATTACTGGTATTGATCCATTACAAAGGTCAGCCACAAGTTTCTCTGAATACCAGTAAAATGTTTCACAGAGTATGAAAAAATATTCAGATTAAGTTTAATACAAGAATGATAATGAATTTGATAGCGTACCTAATAATTTTGACCTAATAGAGTGCCTTCTGAGATCAGTTTTATAACTGGCTGGCTGGATTTTCCCATTCATTAGTTATTCATTCCTGGAAGCAGAGTAACTTGCAGCACAGAGGTAAACCCATCTGTGCTGCTGCACTGTAGTAAGATATCACTGCCCTGGTGCAGAACCTGGTACATATTTTAGATGCTTATGTATCTCAAGAGTCAGGCTCCTGAAGAACATCAGAACAACCAACAGGTAGATCAGACTGTTAAGATTGAAGTGGCTGAGATAGATTGAGATTGGCAACATAAGGGTGAGTTATTTTTAGCCCAGTGGGCCCATGGCATCTCAGGCTGTCAAGGGAGAGATGCAACATATAGACGAGCTCTTGACTGAGGGGTGGAATTGACCATGGACACTATCATGCAGGTTATCTGTGAACATGAAACATTAAGCAAGCCAAGCGGTTAAAGCCTCTCTGGTATGGAGGACGATGGCTGACGTACAAGTATGGGGAGGCCTGGCAGATTGACTTTATCACACTCCCACTGACCCGCCAAGGCAAGCGCTATGTGCTTACCGTGGTGGAAGCAACCAGCAGATGGCTGGAAACATACGCTGTGTCCCACGCCACTGCCCGGAACACTATCCTGGGCCTTGAGAAACAAGTCTTGTGGCGGCACGGCACCCCAGAGAGAGTTGACTCAGACAATGGGACTCATTTCCGGAACAACCTCATAGACATTTGGGCCAAAGAGCATGGCATTGAGTGGGTATATCACATCCCCTACCATGCACCAGCCTCTGGGAAAATCGAATGGTACAATGGGCTGTTAAAAACTACACTGAGAGCAATGGGTGGTGGGACATTCAAACATTGGGATACATATTTAGCAAAAGCCGCCTGGTTAGTCATCTCTAGGGCATCTGCCAACAGGGGTGGCCCAGCCCAATCGGAACTTTTATGTAGTGTAGAGGGGGATAAAGTTCCTGTGGTGCACATAAAGAACCTGCTGGGGAAGACAGTCTGGGTTATTCCTGCTTCAGGTAAAGGCAAGCCCACTTGTGGGACTGCTTTTGCTCAGGGACCTGAATATACTTAGTAGGTAATGCGGGAAGATGGGGGAGTCCAGTGTATACCTCAAGGGGATTTGATTTTGGGGGAGAATAGCCAATAAATTAACTTCTATGATGTTAACTGATATAGAACTATGATGTTAATTGATATATTATCACTTCTGTGGCAGCTGTATGCCCATCACCACACTGGGCACAGCACCCATCTTTGTTGCTCCAGATTTGGAGATCTGAATCCCACTCCCTTTCTATTGCCATGGTAATGAGGAAGGATCTTTGATGAAACCAGGCAAGCGCAGCAGTGATGGCATCGGAACTGATGCTAGCCTGGAACAATCCAACACCACACACTATCTTTTCTGCCTTAAAAGACTGTTATGACAGATGGGATGGCTGCCATTGATTTCACTGTCAGTTGAAGCTTCTGAAAGCAAATAAAGGGAATATGTTTTAGGAGGAGCTCATTAATGTAAAATAATGCCCTTTGAAATGTGCTTTAAAAGAGCATTAGCTCCCCACCCCCAAAAAGAAACTGGACCTGCCTTGAAGGGAAGTAAAACCCCAAAATGTTCCTTTAATTGGGGAAACCACAGGAAACTTGTTTTGAACATAAAGGGAAATTTTACATATTGGCTTGCAAAATGAAGGGTCAGCAGAAAAACCCAATGAATCACAATGTGAAAAGATTGGAGATTTGACAGTTATTAGAGAAACAAAAGCTGTGGCAGCAGTGCTGGGATGCAGCTCTAGGTGACTGCTTTAGGGAAGGTGCACAGTATGGACAGCTAACAAGTTCAGCTAGGCTGAGCATGGCAAAGGACAGTTTAGCGGTTTGGAGTCGATGGGCTTGTTGGTGTCGAATGCAAAAGGAATGAAAAAAATCACTCTCGTCCTGTTTGCTGGATGAGGGACATTAAATGTGCTGTTTGTGGCCTGTCTCTGGGTTTTTTTCCCTTCCTCATATGTTAGTGGACTGTCAGTAAGATCTGTGAACTTCTGTTTTTCTAAAACACTGTGTTTGACTGGGTTTTGTACAGAAATTAGATACATGACTTAGATGGGGATTTTTCTGAGTTTGGTAGCTTTCTAGATGGGGTCAAGAATAGATTAAGTTGAATTTTAATTCAGAGCTGTAATACACAGGCAGATACAGGAAACTTGATTTGAGGAATACTAGTTTCCTTTCTCAAAAATCCCTGTCTCTTACACTGTAGAGGCTGTAGAGGTCATAAAATGTGTTGTAACATGCTTGTTGTTTAAAGGACTTGGCTATTGCTGTAATAATTTAGAGAATAAAAATGAGTTAGTAACTAGGGATCATTCACAAAATAAATATATTTATCTTTTTATACATATTTAAGAACTTGCCTTAGAAATATGTCAGGTACTGTGTATGATAACACTGTAACTAAGGTAAGAGAAAAGACAATAAGGAAGGCTGGCAAAACCGGTATCTGTATGATTAAGTTAGACAAAACTAAAGTGTAACTGTGGTAGATACAAAGAAAATACGAGGCTACTTGTTTGTGGGTAAATGAAACTTTGAAACAAAATAACATCAAACGTGTTTCCTGTTGTGGAGACGGAAACATCTGTCACTGGTAACTGCTGGTTTTTCCTTGGGGGATTAGCAGCAGGACTGTATGTTTAGTGCAGGGAAGACCATGACAAGCGCTGATCACTTGCACAGAGATGTCGCCACAGTTGACATTGCTGGAGGCACCAAGTCTTGAATTATCTTTTTCCTTGCAAGTTTGGTTACAAGCATTGTTGGGTGAGTAGAGGATTATTTCTCACCTCCCTGAGCTCTGTGACAGCAGGAAAATCCTTCCATAAGAGTTGCCAGGATTGGAGCCCAGAGCACAGGAGACTATTTTCTGGAACATGGTAATTCTAATAAATGCTGCTTCTGGATTTGCAGCCTCATTTTCCTCCTAAACATATATGTACATACACATATATATTTTATATGTAACTTGGGGTTTGTATTATCTTCAAAAGAGTGAAGAAAATTTTACTTCTTGTAATCCTACTTTTTGAATATCAAGTGGCAGAAGGTGAAGGTCAATCCCGTCCAGGTGTCTCTAGATGAGAGATGAGTCCCTCATTAATGTGATTAGAAAAATCTTGGCTATTTCACAAATACTTGTTACAATCCTTTCAGTGATTGGGCAGCTTCTTTTGCAGTGGTCATCCTCAGCAGGACTCTGTAGCAGATGTTAAGCTGTAGTATATTTTTGCATTTGCCTATGAAACATCTAGTGTTGATACACTTAGAAAGCTAAGTGCTCTGCTGGTGGACCACTGCCTGAGCTAATATAATGCGTTTGTGCTCCTAAAGATGTAGCAAGGATATAACATAAGCTGTGAGTTTCCTTTACTGAGTGTTGGGTCTGTTAACATTGACATAGCCTGGTCCTGCTAAAAATGATTGCCTGGCTTTGAACTGACAAGGCTTAAACAACTGTAGTATGGTCATAGCATAACACTGCCAGGCAGAGTCCTGCTCCTGTTTTTGGGGGAGGAATGAGAGGGTCACAGTAGAAATGATGAACCTTTCTTCTCCATGGCCTGATCCAGAGCTTATGTGTAGATTTTTAATTATTACAACTCAAAGATATTTCTAACATTTCACAAAACTCTTCCATGAGATCTGTGAGTACAGTGTCTTTTGGGGGGGTGAACTTTTAATTACGAGGAAGGGTGGGGAAGGCTGTGGTCTTTTTCCAGCCTTATTTCTTGAGTGATTTGGGAGAGCACAAAGGGGTTTGAGTCACATGTTAGCCAATGCTGTTTCCCGGGCTGTAATTTAGAAAACATCAACCAATATTTAATACTGCTAATGCAGGTTTCTGAAAAGTATTAAGAAGATGAAAGGACCGTGGTTTTAGTACTGTCATTGATCACTGCTTCAAAATTTTGGTGGTTTGGAGAAATTTTGCAGGTAGAAGCTGTTCAGTTTGCTTAGGGATGGGAATCTAAGGACAGCTTGGTATTTGCAGTCTGTTGCCACTGCTACCTTTGTTGAGGGTTAGTTAAAATGTTTGATTTAGTCCTGGCTATTTGCTTTTGCTGGTGCTTCCTGAACCTTTTTCTGCATGAATAACTGCCCTAAGAACTCTTACAGTGGAGGAGATTTATCTGATATTTCTGCAGATGTTGATGCTTGCTTTCTTCTGTTTGTCAAATGTCCATCAGATGACTAGGAAGGCAAGGAATGGAGAATTGATGTTCTTCACTCGTATTGATTAGGGGGAGAATTTTATAACTTGTGTATTTTAGGTAATTGTAAAGTGTTGGCTTCACATACTTTTGTGTTGCATTGCTGTATTTGCAGCAGTATTTTCTGCATTCTCTGGTCAGTAGAAGATAAGCCAGATGCCACACACTATATGACAGAACATATTCACACAAGTAATAGGCTTTTCAAATAACTTCTCCCTTAGTTTTGAGCCCTATAGCAATGGAATGACTTCGCAGAAAAAGTTTTGCCTGTGATGTGAATTCTAATCATGTGAGGAAAGGCACTTGAAATTAAAGAAATGCCAAGTGAAGAGTCAGCGTGTTAGCACTATGGCTCTACTTTCTTCTTTTGTTTTTGATATGTGTGTGAAGATAGTCTTTCTTGAATCACTTGTTCTTTTTTCACTTTGTCCTAATGCATGTTTGTGTTTACATGGGCATGTTTACATTTCATATTTTGATACTGACTCTAGAAAATGCACCAAAAATCAGTGACGTTACCTTCAACCATTCTCTGCAGATTGATTTGGCTCTTATGCTTTAGTATTTGCAGCTTGGTCTTGCTTTATATGCTAGACGAGGTTTATGCCAGCCTAATTGGTTGCTGGCATTCCTGAATTTCCCAGCTGCTGTATTCAGCTGTGTACTAGAAAAATATAATGGAATACTGTTTGCAGAGAGCAAGAGGCAATTGTAAAGATGTAAATGTGCTTTCTGGCACGTCAATAACATGTAACTTTTAGTAACACAAAAGAATTTTTAGGAACAAGTTGTATGGGTAGATTGCCAGTTTAAACATTATAGTATACATTTTCTATTTAAGCTGAGAATATTTTGAGAATATTTGGAAGATGGACATAACTTTGTTTAGTGTGGGTTTTTCTTTATTTTTTTTATTCAATCCTGACTTTCTTGGCCAGGGAATGGACGAAATCTGGCACCGAGATGGAAGATTTATTGTGATTCTTTTGTTAAAGCATGCTGGCTTATTGTGTTTGTGAGAGTGTTCAGTATTTTCTGTTCATTCATCAGCGTGCTTTGATCTCCTTTCACTTGTTATGGCAAAGATAAAACCTTTTTAAATTATTATTTTTATTATTCATTCTCAGTCAAAAGTAATAGAGCACAGGAGCAGGTAATAGGACTTACCTGGTGGCTGCATGACTAATACAGTGTCTCACATCTCAACTGTGAATAGTGCTTTTCTTCAAAATTTATAAAATTTGGTAACATACTGTAGCTTATTATTGTATTGTATAGAATGTGTTTTGCTAAACTTGCATTTTTTATGTATCACATTTCTCTTGATTCTGGATTGACAGCTAGATCCAGCCTTAAAACTGAAGCAGATTATACCAATTAAGTGTCTTCCAGTTCCCACAGTTTTTGTGTCCTTTTATGGCTGGTATAGAGTTATTTTCTTCCTAGCAGCTGGTGTTTTGGCTTTAGTCTGAGAACAATGCTGATAACACACTGATGTCCTCCTTGTGTTTTATCAGCATGCTCTTTGTAGGAGTGGCAGGAGTGGCATTGCTACAGAAAGACAGTGGCTTCTGTTGCTACTTTGCTGATGAACCAGATAGCTAATTGAAACAGCTCTACAAGAGGTGTTGTCCTGGGTTCAGCTATAGCAGTCATTTTTCTCCTGCTTAGTAGCTGGTGCAGTGCTGTGTTTTTTAACTTTCAGCCTGGGAACAACGCTGATAACACTGATGTTTTTAGTTGTTGCTAAGTAATGTTTATTCCAACCAAGGGCTTTCTCAGTCTCATGCTTTGCCAGGGAGGAGGGGAAGCCGGGAGGAAGCAGAGACAGGACACCTGACCCAAACTAGCCAAAGGGGTATTCCATACCACAGCACGTCATGCCCAGTATATAAACCGGGGGGAGTTACCCGGAAGGCCCAGATCACTGCTCGGGTCGGGCTGGGTATCGGTCGGCGGGTGGTGAGCAATTGTATCCTCTCCCCTTGTTATTTCACTAATCGTTATTATCATTGGTGGTAGCAGTAGTGGTTTTGTGTTATACCTTAGTTGCGGGACTGCTCTTATCTCAACCCGTGGGAGTTACATTCTTCCCATTCTCCTCCCCATCCCTCCGGGAGCGGGGGGAGGAAGAAAAGGGGGGGGGGGGAGTGAGCGAGCGGCTGTGTGGTTCTGAGTTACCGGCTGGGCTCAAACCATGACAGTTCTTTTTGGCGCCCAACGTGGGGCTCGAAAGGTTGAGATAACGAGAGATCTGACCAGAGTGTGTTTAATCATATTTGTGATAAGCATTCATTGTTACTACTCGTCACAATGGTGATTATTTGGCTCTCAGACGTGTTGCGCTTGATCTCAGAGTTTCAGCATGTTGTACCTTACTTACAGCCACTATTTGCTGTTTTAGTGTTTATCGGCTGGGGGGCCTGGGCTAAGGTTCTTGTTTCACTGTACTTCATGGTAATGACTTGTAATACAATAGACTCATTGATCATGAAACTGGTCTGGTTTGTGCTTCCAGCGTGGCCATCACCACTATACATTGGGAGGTATATAATGAAATATTTTAGCAATTGCATATCTTTTTTTTTTCTCCTCGGGGGGTGAACTTACGAAGGAAGCATTCTCTTTCACCCCCCGTTCGCCCACCAGCCTATTTGCAACAGCAATTGAGAGTTCTGAAGGTTTTAGATGGCCTTTGAGTACCCTTGAAACCTGCCTGCTGATTGTGCTGGGGATCAGCATGTTGGCAAACATACGGAGTGTGTTTTACCCACGGCCATCCCGTCGTAGGAACATCCTATTTCGTTTAATGTCAAAAATTCAGCAGTATCAGGTTCGAATCTGGTCTAGGGTTAGACGACGATATAGGAGGACCACCAGGAGATTTTCCCTGAGGCTGGACAGTTATGAGTGGCAGGGTGTATGGGATAGTATGGGCAAGTACCTAGGCCAGTGGGCCCCTCCAGTGCTTTGGAACTTCACCACTGAACAAGTGCAACATCCAGAAAAACTAGTAAAACACTTAAACGAGGTGTGCTGTCGTCCTGGTTATACCAGAGAGGGACAAATTTTGGCAACGTGCTGGGGCTTGGCCTATGCCTACAGAGCCCTGCTCAACACTATCCAGCACCTTCAAAGGGAAAAAAATGTCTCTGGATCTGATGGCAAAGCAACAGACAACGCAGCTATGCCAACTACAAGCACAGCAGCTACTCAGACCCTGACCACAACAGACAACACAGCTACTCCAAGTACAGCAGCTACATCAACCCCAGTGACAAGCACAACAGCTACTCAAACCCTGACCACACCAGACAACGCAACTACTCCAACTTCAAATACAGCAGTTACACCAACCCCAGTGACAAGCACAACAGCTACTCAAACCCCGACAGCAACAGACAATGTGGCTACTCCAAGCACCGCAGCCACACCAACCCCAGTGACAAGCACAGTAGCTACTCAAACCCCGACAGCAACAGACAATATAGCTACTCCAAGCACCGCAGCCACACCAACCCCAGTGACAAGCACAGTAGCTACTCAAACCCCGACAGCAACAGATAATGCAGCTGTTGGTGTTACTCAACTCCCAAGCACAACAGCTGCACCAACCCCAGCAATAGACATTGCAACCACTCCAATCCTAGTGGCAGACACTGCAGCCACTCCAACCACAGTGACAAACACTGCAGCTAAACCAAATGTCCAGTTTGTGACAATGTCTGTTGCCCCTGTAAGCAAAAGCAGACGAAAGGCACAAAGAGCAACCCGCGAAGCGAAGAAAGATGAAGACCCAGTGCCATTACTATATTCAACAGCACCTGAACAAGAGTTACTACTACGTGGGTCAGAGGAAGAGGAAGAAGAAGAAGAGGTCACTTCTCGACCCCGGACCTCAACCGAACTACGGAATATGCGAAAAGATTTCACCCGTCTTCCAGGGGAGCACATTGTCACCTGGTTGCTCCGGTGCTGGGACAATGGGGCCGACGGTCATGAACTAGAAGGTAGGGAAGCCAAGCAGCTGGGATCACTTGCTAAGGAAGGAGGAATTGACAAAGCGATTGCAAGAGAGAAGCGAGCCCTCAGTCTTTGGAGGCGGCTCCTGGCAGCTGTGAAGGAAAGGTTTCCCTACAAAGACGATATTACGAATCGCTCAGCCAACTGGACCACGATAGAGAAAGGCATCCAGTCCCTGAGGGAATCAGCCATTATAGAGATGATCTATCGTAGGCCGGATTCCAGGAACACATCCGTAGACCCAGATGAAGTCGAATGTACACGACCCATGTGGCGGAAACTTACACGGAGTGCGCCATCATCATATGCCCACACATTGGCATCAATGACCTGGAATGACGGAGTATCACCAACAGTGGATTGTCTGATTCGTCAACTCCGAGAGTTCGAAGACAATCTCACCCCTTCCATCATTTCAGCTGTGGAAAAACTGTCCCAGGAGTTCAAACAATTGAGAGACGATTTATCCGATCTATCCAGCTCCCCACGCGTACCAACCCATGTCTCAGCTATCAACAGAAGGCGCCCTACTGCTCGAGAAAGAAAATATACGAGGTACACGCCACGGGCCACCCTATGGTTTTACCTGCGGGATCATGGAGAAGACATGAGAAAGTGGGATGGAAAACCTACTTCAGCTCTGGAGCAACGGGTGCGTGAACTGAAGAGGAGAACAATGGTCAAGGATGATCCTCCCAGGAAAGCTGCTGCTCCAGTCTCTGGCGAGCAGTTTCCCAGATGGAGCGAAAGAGCTGATTTTACTCCAGCTCCTGTGATAAGGAATACTAATCCCTTTCTACAAGACAGAAGTGGAGAATTTTGTGATCACTATTAGAGGGGCCCTGCCTCCAGCCAGGTGGAGGAGAGGAATAATCGGGTTTACTGGACTGTGTGGATCAGATGGCCTGGCACATCAGTCCCACAGAAGTATAAGGCTCTAGTAGATACCGGTGCACAGTGTACTCTGATGCCATCAACGTATCAAGGGGTGAAACCCATTTCTATTTCTGGAGTGACAGGAGGATCCCAAGCGTTAACTATGCTGGAAGCCGAAATCAGCCTGACTGGGAGGAAGTGGCAAAAGCACCCCATTGTAACTGGTCCAGGGGCTCCATGCATCCTTGGCATAGACTATCTCAGGAGAGGGTATTTCAAAGACCCAAAAGGGTATAGATGGGCTTTTGGTATCGCTGCCTTGGAGACAGAGGAAATTAAGCAGCTGTCCACCTTACCCGGTCTCTCAGAGGATCCTTCTGGTGTGGGGTTGCTGAAGGTCGAAGAACAACAAGTGCCAATTGCGACCACAACAGTGCACCGGCAGCAATACCGCACCAACCGAGACTCCTTGATTCCCATCCATAAGCTGATCCGCAGACTGGAGAGCCAAGGAGTGATCAGCAGGACCCGCTCACCCTTTAATAGCCCCATATGGCCAGTGCAAAAGTCTAATGGAGAGTGGAGATTAACAGTAGACTATCGTGGCCTGAACGAAGTCACACCACCATTGAGTGCTGCCGTACCGGACATGTTAGAACTTCAGTATGAACTGGAGTCAAAGGCAGCCAAGTGGTATGCCACAATTGACATTGCCAATGCATTTTTCTCAATCCCTTTGGCAGCAGAATGCAGGCCACAGTTTGCTTTCACTTGGAGGGGCGTCCAGTACACTTGGAACCGACTGCCCCAGGGGTGGAAACACAGCCCCACCATCTGCCATGGATTGATCCAGACTGCACTGGAACAGGGGCAAGCTCCAGAACACCTGCAATACATTGATGACATCATCGTGTGGGGTGATACAGCAGAAGAAGTTTTTGAGAAAGGGAGGAACATAATCCAAATCCTGCTGAAGGCCGGTTTTGCCATAAAACGGAATAAGGTCAAGGGACCTGCACAGGAGATTCAATTTTTGGGAATAAAATGGCAAGATGGACGCCGCCAGATCCCCACAGACGTGATCAACAAGATAACAGCAATGTCTCCACCAACTAACAAGAAAGAAACACAAGCTTTCTTAGGTGTTGTGGGGTTCTGGAGAATGCACATCCCAAATTACAGTCTGATTGTAAGCCCTCTCTACCACGTGACCCGGAAGAAGAATGATTTCAAATGGGGCCCTGAGCAACAACAAGCCTTTGAACAAATTAAACGAGAAATAGTTCACGCAGTAGCCCTTGGACCAGTCCGGGCCGGGCCAGATGTGAAAAATGTGCTCTATACCGCAGCTGGGGAGAATGGTCCTACCTGGAGCCTCTGGCAGAAAGCTCCAGGGGAGACTCGAGGTCGACCCCTTGGCTTTTGGAGTCGGGGATATAAAGGATCCGAGGCCAGCTACACTCCCACTGAAAAAGAAATACTGGCAGCCTATGAAGGGGTTCGAGCTGCCTCAGAAGTGATTGGAACTGAAGCGCAGCTCCTCCTGGCACCCCGGTTGCCTGTGCTGGGCTGGATGTTCAAAGGCAGGGTCTCCTCTACACATCATGCAACGGATGCTACATGGAGTAAGTGGGCCGCACTAATTACACAACGAGCTCGAATAGGAAATCCCAGTCGTCCAGGAATTCTAGAAGTCATCATGGACTGGCCAGAGGGCAAAGATTTTGGGATGTCACCAGAAGAGGAGGTGACGCGTGCTGAAGAGGCCCCACCATATAATGAACTGTCAGAGAGTGAAAAGCAATATGCCTTGTTTACTGATGGGTCCTGCCGTATTGTGGGAAAGCATCGGAGATGGAAGGCAGCTGTGTGGAGTCCCCTGCGACAAGTTGCAGAAACTGCTGAGGGAGAGGGTGAATCGAGTCAATTTGCAGAGGTGAAAGCCATCCAGCTGGCCTTGGACATTGCTGAACGAGAAAAATGGCCAGTACTTTATCTCTATACTGACTCATGGATGGTGGCAAATGCCCTGTGGGGGTGGTTGCAGCAATGGAAGCAGAGCAACTGGCAACGCAGAAGTAAACCCATCTGGGCTGCTGCATTGTGGCAAGATATTGCTGCTCGGGTGCAGAACCTGGTGGTGAAGGTACGCCACGTAGATGCTCATGTACCCAAGAGTCGGGCCACTGAGGAACACCAGAATAACCAGCAAGTGGATAAAGCTGCTAAGATTAAAGTGGCTCAGATGGACTTGGATTGGCAACATAAGGGTGAATTATTTTTAGCCCGGTGGGCCCATGACACCTCAGGCCATCAAGGCAGAGATGCAACATATAGATGGGCTCGTGATCGAGGGGTGGACTTAACGATGGACACTATTGCCCAGGTTATTCACGAATGTGAAACATGTGCTGCAATTAAGCAAGCCAAACGGTTGAAGCCTCTCTGGTATGGAGGACGATGGCTGAAGTACAAGTATGGGGAGGCCTGGCAGATTGACTCTATCACACTCCCACCAACCCGCCAAGGCAAGCGCTATGTGCTTACCATGGTGGAAGCAACCACCGGCTGGCTGGAAGCATACGCTGTGTCCCACGCCACTGCCCGGAACACTATCCTGGGCCTTGAGAAACAAGTCTTGTGGCGACACGGCACCCCAGAGAGAATTGAGTCAGACAATGGGACTCATTTCCGGAACAACCTCATAGACACTTGGGCCAAAGAGCATGGCATTGAGTGGGTATACCACATCCCCTACCATGCACCAGCCTCTGGGAAAATCGAACGGTACAATGGGCTGTTAAAAACTACACTGAGAGCAATGGGTGGTGGGACTTTCAAACACTGGGATACACATTTACCAAAAGCCACCTGGTTGGTCAACAGTAGGGGATCTGCCAACAGGGGTGGCCCAGCCCAATCAGAACTTTTACGTACCGTAGAGGGGGATAAAGTTCCTGTGGTGCACATAAAGAATTTGTTGGGGAAGACAGTCTGGGTTATTCCTGCTTCAGGTAAAGGCAAACCCACTCGTGGGGATGCTTTTGCTCAGGGACCTGGATATACTTGGTGGGTAATGCGGGAAGATGGGGAAGTCCGATGTGTACCTCAAGGGGATTTGATTTTGGGGGAAAACAGCCAATGAACTCAATTGTACGCTGTTGCCTGCTCTATAACACTTTTATAGCCCACCAGCTAGATATCTTCAGGTCACCAGCCATTGACCTTGACTTCCCTCCGATCATCACCTCAACAAAGAATGAATTTTGAGGAAACCAGACGAGCTCAGCAGTGACCAGATGAGTTTGGCAGTATCATCAGCAGGCAACAACCCAACACTACGTACCGTCCCTCCTGCCCTGAAAGACTATTACAAGGGACGGAGCCTGACATCATGGACTGGATGAGTTCAGCAATTTTGCAGGGATTGGTCCATGGACTAGGGAACGATATCTTTCTCTGTGTGTGGGTGTGGGTGTATATATATGTGTATATATGGGACAGGGGTGATGGTGTGCTGAGAGATGTGGGATCTGAGCATGACGTGAATGGTATGGAATAAGGGGTGGATACTGTCCTGGGTTCAGCTATAGCAGTCATTTTTCTCCTGCTTAGTAGCTGGTGCAGTGCTGTGTTTTTTAACTTTCAGCCTGGGAACAACGCTGATAACACCGATGGTTTTAGTTGTTGCTAAGTAATGTTTATTCCAACCAAGGACTTTCTCAGTCTCATGCTTTGCCAGGGAGGAGGGGAAGCCGGGAGGAAGCAGAGACAGGACACCTGACCCAAACTAGCCAAAGGGGTATTCCATACCACAGCACGTCATGCCCAGTATATAAACCGGGGGGAGTTACCCGGAAGGCCCAGATCACTGCTCGGGTCGGGCTGGGTATCGGTCGGCGGGTGGTGAGCAATTGTATCCTCTCCCCTTGTTATTTCACTAATCGTTATTATCATTGGTGGTAGCAGTAGTGGTTTTGTGTTATACCTTAGTTGCGGGACTGCTCTTATCTCAACCCGTGGGAGTTACATTCTTCCCATTCTCCTCCCCATCCCTCCGGGAGCGGGGCGAGGAAGAAGTGGGGGGGGGGGAGTGAGCGAGCGGCTGTGTGGTTCTGAGTTACCGGCTGGGCTCAAACCACGACAGGTGTTCTTGTACAAAAGAGTTTATTAAATGCAGAAAAATTAATGGAAAGGTGCTGAGGACATTACACAAAGAAAACTTCCACAAAAAATGCTTTTCCAAGAAAATAAAGTGAGAGCGCATCATGCTCAGTGAGTCTGCTTCAGCCCAGCCACCAGCAGAATTTGGGCAGAGTCCTGAGGGCAGGATGCATGCCTGCACAACCTTCTTTGGGCGAGGGGAAAGGCAGGAGTGCCCCACCATGCTGGTGGTCCCTGTCTGCACATCTGGCAGCACCTCGGTGGGGAATGCAGGACAGGTGGTCCCTGCAGCACACATAGCTGCGTTGCTCAGGAGAATGGTGCTTGGGAAGCACAAATGGAAGGGCCTGTTAAGACAAAGCATGGGTCAGGGAAATAAAAATGAGTGAATGCTGGAGGAAAGGAGCCAAATGAAGAAAAGGGGGAGGTGCTTTTTAGGTAAAAAGCCCACTTAACCTTCTTTAGTGGTCGAGCGAGTGTTATGCTTTGGCCAAGGACAAGTTCAGAGGCTGTAAATACATGTGTAATGTGTGTTGCTGGCAAGGTGAGCACTGCAGATGTGAGAGCAGTGCTGCCCAGGGGACTGGCTGCTCTGTGAGCCCCCTTAGTGCTGTGCCTTGCCTGAATTTCAGTTAGTCTCCTCCTCTGGACATCATATTAGAGTATGCAGATTTGCTGTTACCTTCCATGATGCTTCCCCATAGACACTCTTCTTGCTTAATTTTTAACTAGGTGTGAATATTTAGGCAGCCTTTGCAATAAAAGAAATATTAACAGTATATATTTGTTATTTGTGCTGTTAGGTGGGTGTCCTGGTTTTGGTTGGCATAGAGTTAATTTTCTTCCTAGTAGCTGGTGCAGTGCTGTGTTTTGGATTTAGTGTGACAACAATGCTGATAACACACCAATGTTTTAGTTGTTTCTCTGTTGTGCTTCCTCTCATCAAGGACTTTTCAGCCTCTCATGTTCTGCCAGTGAGGAGGGGCACAAGAAGCTGGGAGGGAGCAGAGACAGAACCACTTGGGTTTAAACCATGACAGTGTGATAATTCAAGATATCAGGCAAAGTTTTTCTTCCATTCTGTCCCTCAGCAGGCCCTGAGAGGCTTAGACTGTGTAAAAACATTAACTTTGGAAAACTGTCAAATTATGACTGAAATAGCTAAACCAAAAGTTTGAAACAATCATCGGAGTGGATCTGTGGTCTGGGAGCTTTAGGGAAGAAGAATAGAAGGTGCAAGGCAGAGGAGATTCAGACTGAAGCAGATGTGTAATGACCATGCTGTTGTTGCCTGGCAGTGGGTGCTGGGCAGCAGCATATGCATGGACTACTCCAGAACGGGAGCTGTACATGATCTTGGGCACATAAGGGGTGGCTTGGGGTGGGTGGAATGAGGGATTGCTTGTCCATGATATGGCTCGTTAAAGGAGGGTCTTAGAGGAACCGTTTCATTTGGCTCATTTTCTTTAGAAACCCTGATTCTTGGGAGTCTTAGAGAAAAGCAAAGATGTGAAATCAGTGTGACACGTGGGTCTTGATCCTTTTATGTCAGTGCATGCCTGTTCTGCTCTTCCAATTGCTCCTTGCAACTGTGCTTAGCAAGTAGGACATAAAATTGCTACACACCAAGTATTTAAGAAGAAAAATCCTTACTCCTGTTGGTTTTATTGTACTTTTCGGGAGCTTGCTGGGTGTTTCACTGGAGAAGTCAAAGCAATGGCACCTTAATTCCAGCTCAGCAGTCTGTGTAAACAGCTGGTTTTAAAATGAGGATTTGTATTGTAGTTGCTGGCAGTTTAGTTGTAGTTAAATTACCAACCGATTGGATACCCATAAGAAATGGATATCAGAGTACAATTTCAGAGAGCTTTGCTCCTGCGTTTGGACATACAATGTTGTATCAGCCTAGAAGGGGGACAAACAAACCCATGTGGAGCATACCTTGGGAGACTTAGGGCCTGTGGGAGACTCGTGGTATTGGGGTTTTCCTCTCTCATGAAAAGAGAGTCTAAGTGGTGTGGCTTTCATGTGGTATTGTGTTTGCTTACCACTCAGTTTTCTGTTCATTTTGCTCTTCACTAGTACGCTGGCTATTAGGTTCTCCACTGATGGATCAGGTCTGAGCCACTTCACAGTGTGTGGCCAGGAATCATCTTGTATTTTATCACCTAATACTTTTTAACCCTTTTCCTGCCTCTCTCTGCATGTCTTAGTGCAGGAATGAATATCATTTATGGAAAATTTTTCCACCAGTTAATAAATGATCATTTGTGTTTGCTTTCTAGGCCGAATCCACCAAGCTATGGTAACATCCCTAAATGAAGAAAACGAAAGCGTGACTGTTGAATGGATTGAAAATGGAGATACTAAAGGCAAAGAGGTAAATTTAATTATTTTAGAACTTTCCTCTTTTTATATGTGTAGTCTACATGAATATAACTTTGGAGTTTGCAGTGGAAACAAAAAGAAGATATAAATCTTAATGTACTTGATGATTCTCTGGTTATAGACACTTTTGTATGGAAGCTGCTGGGCAGATGCTGGTTTCTTTAGTATTAAATTTGACTTCCTGAGCTGTGTCATAGCTTTTAAGTAGTTACTTTCATCTATTGATTTTGAACCTGATTAACAAAGGCTGACCTTATTATCCTCTTCTTACAAGTAGAAAAATCAATTTTTTGAGAAGTGATTTGCAGTTTGGACAGGAAACCAGTGTAAGAGCTAGGTTAGAAAGATTTTTTTGTGTTTGTATTATTGAGGAACTTAACTGCTAGTGTTTACTATGTATTTTGTTTTGGCAATAATTTTCCAGCCTTGCTTTCTTTGAGAAACATGTCTTTGCGTGTAACACTTCTCTATTCCCTCTTCCTTTAAATTT
This sequence comes from Strigops habroptila, assembly GCF_004027225.2. NCBI lineage: Eukaryota > Metazoa > Chordata > Aves > Psittaciformes > Psittacidae > Strigops > Strigops habroptila. Next base: position 80,531,796 of record NC_044302.2, on the reverse strand, counting down.
TGGACCATGTTAGACAGTCTCTGCTGAGATTTGGAGAAGCATCTCAGAAATAATTGCTCTTCACCAGTTTTGTGAAAACACAGGAAAGAGGAAAAAAAATGTGAGACTGTCCTGGTGATCTCATTAGCAGAGCTTGTCCCTCTGGACACACAGAATCTATACAGTAGGGAGGTCTTTGAAAGGTCCAGCCAGGGGAAGTGGCAGTCTGTAGAGACCGAAGCTATTTCAGATTTTTAGAAAACCAAGTTTCAATAGAGCTGAAGCCAGCTATTTTTAAGATCCTGCCCCTCCCCCCATACATTTTACAGTGTTTTGAATGAGAAACACTGAAAGGAAAAACAAACACCTCCTCCCCTCCTCCCCAGTCCCCCACCAAAACACCGCACCACACAAAAGAAAAAACAAAAAAACCCCCCAGACAAGAAAACCCCAAACCAAAAACCAAAACATGATAAATTTAGCATGAACTGTGCTTTTGTTTCTTGGGTGGTTGTAATTTGTCTGCTTATTTTTCACTGCCAGGGAAATTTCAAAGAATTGAGATATCTTTATGTTACAGAATATCTTTTGTATTTTGCGGTAATTGTCAAATTACCACAGTAATACTATCTACTTTTGTTTTAGTTTAATCAGTTTGCAAAATCATAAGTATCTCCTGGTCATTTTTAATTCATACCTTTCTCGAAGGGTGTGTTTTCAATTAATACGAAGACCAAAGCTTACACTGTTTTTAGTGAACATAAAACAAGATAATTCAGGTTGTATAATTAACAAATTGTGGGATAAAATCACTAAATACATTTAATGTTTATTCTCAAATGTAGCAGGAGAAATGAAGAGGGTGAATATTGTTGTAAGACTCATAAATGTGTTTTATACTCTTTTACTCAGATTGACTTGGAGAGTATATGTTCACTTAACCCAGATCTTGCACCTGATGAAGACATTGAACCTGGTCCAGAGACACTACCACCACCTGCTCCATCTGCCAAAGTAAACAAAATCCTGAAGGTTGGTAATATCAATGCAACATGTTCATGTTAAACTTGTAGTACTCCTATACATGTTATGTTTGAATTTTTTACTTCAACTTTTGTGTCTGTGGAGCTGTTTGATAACTGTGTTCCTTTCTTTTCCTATGATAAATAGGGGTTTCTAAAATTTTTCTAAAAGTAGGTTTGGTGGAGAGGAACTGGGGAACTAATACTTATATAACTAAATATGTCTCAAGGAAAAATACAAAAAGGTTTAGGGAGGTTGTTTTGAAACAGAATGTATAGTTCAAGCAATTTTCACCCTAGGCTTTCATGGAGGGATTTGGCAGCAATCACCTCTCTCTATTGCTGATGTCATATTATTTTCATTCACTGGAAAGGAGCAGAGGTGGGGCTGCAATTTACATTTTCAATAAGATGGTGATCGAGTAACAGTGATTTCTTTCTTTATAGACTCGTCGAAGTGTGATGCCTATTAAGAATGACAACCCCATCAGAGATAACAGAGGTAAATGTGTTCTCTTTCAAGGAAGTAAAAAATGTGGGAACATTTTAACCTCCTGTTCATCTAACACTCAATTGTTCTGTATTTCTCGTTCAGCATGTATGCATGTGATATGTAAAAGACATGATACATCATTCCTACAATTCCTATGTATATTTAGAAATTCATGCTGTAGGACTAATATTTATGTGCAAGTTTGAGCAATGTAGCATTAGGAAAGTTAAGCTGAATGAACTGAAGGTGCAAAAATTTTAAATTATGCTACATTAAAGCCTGTGTGGCCTTTTCCAAGTTAAAGCACCCTCAATTTTGCTTCAGTATAATTGAGATTTTCAATATATTCTAAGTAATGCACTTAAAATTCTTACACTTTCAATTTTTTTAACTTAGTTTTTTAACAGTCTGTGTGTAAACATTCTTTCAAAGAGTACTTAAGCCCTAGGGGTTTTTTTCACTCTCAGCTAATAGTGGAAAATCTACAAAAAATGCTGAAATACGACAGGAGGATATGTGAAAAGAATATATTGGATTAATACAGATGTAATGTATCTACAACATGAGAAAAAATAGTGGCTGCTTACTGTTTTCATTTTCTCTGTGTTAAACTTAGTTAACTTGTATTGATAAGGACGATGATTCTTCTTCCAAACATGAATCTGCTGTCATTAATTCAGACTAGATTCCAGTCCATCTGTTTAAACTTGAAAAACAAGTTGGCTTGCATATCTTTGCAAGTGTTCAGACTCTTTTGGTGGATGATTGGGACCACTTTTGCCGTTCTGCCGTTTGCCTCTGGGGTTGTTAAGCAGATTGGAAATTTCTTAAGGAGGGGCTAATTTTTTTCGAAGTAATGTGGTTTAAATTTGACCCATTTTGCTGATGGGACTGTCCTCACATCCATACGTGTTGTTTGTGGTAAATGGTCTGTTTAATATGGAATAGTGCTGTAACTTTTTAATAGGTCCTTTTAATAGGTCCTATGCATCTTACTGTTCAGCCTAAGTATTTGTCTCTTCTTGTCGTTGTAATTAAGTTTTTCTCAACACAGTCTTATTTTGTGTAGTCAGTTTGTGGTACAAACTAGATCTCCTACCATATTTGTAATGGTCTGGGCATTTGTCTTGTCTGTCCCATTCAATACCTGTTTCTGTAGTTGTCTCCATGTGAGCTGGCATTTGTTCAGAGTGCCATCTCTGGCTGCTAATCAAAGCGGATACCTTCTGTACTCTTCTGGCAGACTCTGTTAGGAGCATGTGCAGGAAGCAGGCCAGCTGAAGCAGAGCTGCTTGAAGCAGCTCTTTGAAAAACAGCCTTTAGCTCTACCAAAGCATCTTGCATGCTCACCACTCCAACTGCATTCACTGGGAACAGACAACACTGCATCTTCAGAAATTGGCATGATTGGCATATACAGAGTCAATGCCTAAGTTTAGCCATACTGATTTTACCTGTATCCCTTCCAGTACAGTGTTAAAAAGTTGTGGTTTGTTTTTTGTTTTTTTTTGGTTTTTTTTTTTTTGGGTGGGGTTTTTTTTTTTTAGTTGTTTTTGCTTTTTTTTGTTTTTTCTTCCACTCACAGGTTGAGCTGCACTCTGCTGCCTTTCATTTGTATCTTTGAGATCATAGGGTCGAGGGGGTGGAACCATTTGGAGCTCTAGAGACTGTGGAACAGTGGGGCTTCTTTGCTTACTAATTTTTTGCATATAATCACAATGTAAATAAAATTTCAGCACTGAAGGACTGAATATCTTCAAGTACGTGCTTCAGCCTGTGCACATAGTTGTACTAATCCTGCAGTGGAGTATTTAAAAATGTGCACATGCAGCATTGGTGCTTAATAATTATCTTGTGTTGGTGTATAACAGTAGGATAAAAAAGCCTGCATACCAAATATCTTTATTAATAGACTTTCTAAATGTATGGAAAGAGGCCATGTTATATCTTGTCATAACAAAGCATTTCAGAATCAGGTAGAAATGTTACTCTTCCTTGTCCAGATAAGCTTTGTGCTTTTCTTTTGCAGTGGCTGGTTCTGCACGTGCACGACCTTCTCAGCTTCCCGAGCAGTCTTTCGCC